>NW_009954317.1:0-12972 GCF_000747805.2 Chaetura pelagica | reverse complement strand
ACACTTGTCTATTACTATGTAATAATACTTACACTGGCCATCTGCATGACAGGAAAGGTCTGTTTCACTATAATTGGAAATGCAATGCATCAATGGCCAATGCTAGATGGAAAGTTCATGAGCTTTACAGGCAAAGATGATATTTAGGTACCTGACCTCTATTAGGTGAAGCTGCATCACATAAGCAGTGCTTTCAAATTAATGTACTTAAGGGGTACGTCCAGAAGACATCTCACTGCCCAGAGGGTCTCCACAGGACCATTGTCCCAAATCAGCGATAGTGTACAATCTGAAAAGCTCCTGGTGAAGAGGAGCAAGCAGCAAGATGACTACAGATGTAATAAGGTGGGAACCTGCCCAATAACACAGTTTCTCCTCCATCTCGCAATATTAAATCCACAGATGAATTGTGAGGGTGGGAGGGAGAGGGAAAGCAGGGAGTGATTGAACATGCCTACCTGACTCCAGCAGCTTTTGGTAGGTGCAGCAGCAGTAGGAAGAAAGCAAGAAGGTGAATTTTTATATAAACTGCAACACACCACCGTGTTGGTTGCTTGCTTTGCATGTTTTGCCTCATTTCCCAGGAGCTACTTACATCAAATTTGCTTGCTGATAGTGTATGAAAAAAAGGTGGGCTTTTTCTTAAGAGAGAAACCAAGCAGATTTTTCCCTTAAGTGCCATGAGGAAGACGAGGAAATGCAAACTTCAGCAATGTAAAATATAGGACAAGTCCAGGATTGTGGAGTTTAAAAGCTCTATCCACCACATGCAAAACCACAAGGAATCAGAACAGGGCTGAAAGGAGAGGAGAAATGGGGTGCAGCCTAGCCAGGGCACAGGCACACTGGCCGTGAGGTAGCAGACCAAAGTTAGAACTACGAATCAGGCACAACAGCATAAACTTGAAAGTCTGTAACAAAAAAAATGTGCAAGGGTGAGACAGTATGAAAGTGTTTTTCTTTCTTGACCTAGATTATTATTCCTATCTCACAGAAGCAGCTCTGGCCTTTTCCAAGTCTTGCTCAATCAATAATGTAATGTGAAATATGCAGGGATTAGACAGCAACTGCTTCCTTGGAGCTTTTTCAGGCAGATGAATGTCAGTCAATTTAACTGCTCTGAACTCAGTGTGGAATGGCAAATACCAAGCTTTGCCTGAAGAAAAGCAACCTCCTAAAGCGAGCTGTTGAGATCTGCCTTAGACTTATGAAAAACATCAAATCAAGAGCATTTTGAGCACCAAGCATTCTCAATCCCTGTCATGTTGAATGCAGCATTTTTCTGGTGCAGCAGCCAAGGTGTCAGAACAGCAATGGGCAGAAGATGAGGACCACAGCTTCCTGCAGTTGTGCTCTCAAATCTAAGAGCAGAAAAGCACATGTAGAAATCAAATATAGAGATTATAAAAACGTATAATATAAATTTATATATATAAGGACACACACACAAATTAATTGTATGGACAGGTGTTTTTGCTATTGAATCTCACTAGGACTCACTGACAATATTAACAGGTGGCAAATTCAAGACTGATGTAAAGAATTTCTTAACACTATAATCAGCCTCTAGAACTCATTGTTTTAGAATGTTTTAAAAGTATTTATTAGGACATGAAAAGGGATGCAAGATTCAAAGAGATGGCAATAATACAGATATGGCAATTGAGAAAATGTTTCAAAAAAGATGATAAAGGGGTAAGCAACATGCTGTCATACTGTAAATCACAAGAAAAACAATTTGCCTGAAATTTGGTTACTTAATTAGCTCCATAATTGGTCATCAACATTTTTTAGACAGTGTTTCAAAGCACCTCATCCTGGCAACTTTTAGACATATGTTATTTGGTTAGAGGGTGTCATGGTTTAATCTCAGGGTAGCTTCAAGCAGCAATTTCTAAGCATAATTCATTGAAGTGTATTAAAAGCAGTGTGAAAGCACTTAATTCTATAAAGTATAGCTGGAAAATTAAAGGATAGATTCAAATGAGGAAAAAAACAAACAGAAAAAATTAGGTCTCAAATTTTCAAATGTTTTATATAAATTATTGTACTGGGCATGTGTGTGCATCTCCAACAAGCACTTGAGGGGTAGTTCTACACTGGGGTACCAAAGATTGTCTTACCAATGCAGCTCTCCTAAGAGACAAACTAAGGGACAAACTGAGCTAACATCATACCTACACAGACACTTTTAGAACTGTGTTCCAAAGAGCAAACCTAAAAAAACTTATTTTTACAGAATGAATGTTGCTTTGCTTGCATATTCAGGACACATTTTTCTTTCATACAGTGACCTCTGAATATTATAATTTAAAATATATTCTCCATGCTTAATTGTCTTATAACTAGTGAAGATCTATTTTTTTTATCAGAATCTAAAAGATATAACTTGAAGTTTTTGCTTTAAAAACATGAATTATTTCCTACTTGTATGCATTAATGGATTTTTTTTTGCAGTTTATTCCTTGAAAATAAAGCAAGCAGGCAAGCAAGCAAGCAAGACAGAAATGCATGGTAACTGCAAACGAGTTTCCAGTATTTAATACAGATAATACAAATATCTTTAGTGTCTGATCATTAATGAGTTTAATTTCAGCCATACTGCTGAAATCAATTCTTCTGCTTGGATTCAGTATTCCTTCTATTAATAAACATGTAATATGCAATAAATAGAAGTGGATATTAATATTACAAAAATGCTTTCAACATGACTTCAGCTTCTTATGAATGCTTCAGTTTAAGAAAGAATGAAAATTTTAAGAATATGTCACTAAGCAAAGTAACTGATATTAAGATGAGTTTTTTACCTGCACCTGAAGTTTGTGAAATAAACCGCGCTCTTTCCTTGGACAATACCTCTGCATAAACCACCTCACTTGCCATTTTGAAAAGATGTCTTCTGATCTGCTATCAAAATGGACTCATTGAAGAAGCAGTTCCCTGTACTACATCCTTTCTGCCCCCCTCCCCCCCTGCCACACCACATTAAGTCAAAAGAGGTTTAGATGTCTGTAAAACCAAAGGAAATGCGATACTTTTTTTTCAAATTTAAATTCTGCCCTTGTAGCTTTTGATAAACAGATTTAGTTCTTAGCCTCTTCTGTTGGTGTATTTTCTGTTAAAAACAATATAGTTGTGATATTCTCAAACCAACCAGACACTAAAACATACTTCAACAGAAAGCACAAACCATTATTATTAAATTGCTTCTGTTTGTAATAGTCCGATCACTTCCTCTTAAACTTCATTAGTTTAGGGTTGAAACCAGAAAGCAATGGAGGCAATATCTGACTTTACTGAAACATCTCTTTTCAAGACTTTGGACAGAAAATTTTTCTTTTTAAGATTACTTTCAACTTAATTTCAAAAACTATTTTAATTATTTTTATTTATTTCATATGGAGTAAAATTAATTTTTGAAGTTGGATTTGAAATGAAATGTTGCAATTAGGCACACTTTCTTTTTGCCTCCAGATTTTCCTCCCTACAGAGATTTTTTGGTGTTATGGTAGCTTAAAATGATGCTGAACTGAATTCTTCTCCCAGAGGAATTTCTGCTCTTTGACCAGCTCTAGACCATATGCTAATCCTCACATCCCAGGGACATTACTAAGCTCAGTATTAAACCACAGCTGGGTCTGTCTTGTGACTACTCTGCATGTTGGTCATCAAATATTCTCATTAAAGGCAGACAACATGCTTGCTTTTTTCTTTTTTTTTTAAGTTAGTAGTAGTTAGTTGTAGTTAGTTCAATATGAAGTCAATGTAGTTATCATGGCAGTAAGTAATGAAGTTCAATGTTTTGTCTTCCTGGGACCATCCCTGGAAGAGTGTGGATGTCTCCATCCTATACCACACTAATAGCTCACCCATGCCATGCACAAACACCACTGTGCCACCATGCTCCTCATCTGGGTGCTTCAAGCACATGCATGATCTCTGCTCTTGCTCAAGCTTAGGCACATGTCTCAAGTTCTTTGGCTAAACAGACCATGAAGGTGGTGTCAGGTCAAGCAGCAAGCTTGGAGGGAAGAGTCAGGAATGTCTAGCTCCAACAGCTCCCTCCCAAGGGCAGCAGCTATCCAGCCAGCCAAGCCTGATCTGTCTGATTTCTTGCAGTTCTGCAATATAAGCCTGCTCTGTCTCAGGAACTGAAGCACTGATATAACTCCTATTTAAAGGAAATATTCTGCTTTAGATTAAAAGAAACAGCTCTTTTTTTTTTCTTTTTCTTCTTCTTTTTTTTTTTTTTCTTCCCTCTGGAAATAGATAATAGTACATTATTGTCCCTGCACTGGGGCTGAGTAGGCATTGAAAAATCTTTGGAAATACTTTCTCAACTTTTTAATTTTATTTTTTTTTTCATGGTTTTGGACTCTTCACTATGGATAAAAAAAAAATACAATTTATGTCTGAAACAAGTAAAAACTTGTGTATATAAAACTTCAGGGATATAAGCCACTGTATCACTTTAAGTAATCCACTTTTGAGCATAAGCTGATAAGCTGACTAAAGTTGACTAAGAAAAATACAGGCACTGAGAATAAATTAAAATCGTATTTGGCTTTGTTGGAGTTTTTTTGGTTGGTTGGTTTGGTTTTGCTGGGTTTTTTGTTTGTTTTGTTTTGTTTTGTTTTGTTTTGAAGCAATCTATATGAAGTGACTGGTGCAAACACAGTATGCCTCGGCAATGTCACAAGGGTGGAGGCTCTGCAATCTCAAAATTAGCCACCACTTCCCCTAAGAATTACATGTTTTCCTAGAAGAGGAATATGAAAATACTTTTATTATTATTTCTGACTGATATGTCTCTTAAGAATGTAATCAAAAGCATTTGTGTCAGAGTTTGACTCAAAATCGAGGACAAACCAGGACAGTATTGTAAAGTTTTTTAGATTATCAGCAACTTGATTTTTTCTCTCACACGTACTTAGGGAAAAGACTTAAGACCAAAAGTCATTCTTTTCATAGTAATCAAGGCAAGAGAAGTGTTAATGCATGAACTTTCTTTGTTTAGTGCCTTACTATCTTATCTTGATTTTTAGTAAAAGCAACTCCAGCCCAGGTGTGGCTGTTGACAAAATTTCTAGGAAAACATATTAATGAAATTTTTAGTAGACAAACTGAAAGCTCTAATACTGCAGTGTTGTTTTTGCAGAAAGCATTATAGCAGCTTCTGAAAAAGTGCTCCTAAGAAACTTGATCAACTTGAGAAACTAAGTCAAATTGGTTTTTAGCTTCAATAGCATGAAGTTTTCACTTGTACTCCAAATGAAAAATGTTGCCATTTCAGCTGTTTTATTTCTAAGCTTTAATTTTACGTGAGTTTTCCGTACAGTTCTGTTTTGCCAAATACACCACTGTTGACCAACAGTTTGCTTAAATTAAGTAAACTATCATCTCTTGATATTGCTCCATCATACAAGAGCTTTGCAGGACAGAAGGCATTTTCCATTTCTGTTAATGAAAATGAAAACTATTTTGTCAAGTGGAATCTGACCAGAAATTTTTATTATTTTTATAGTCGGGTCATATTATTTTCTTTTTTCATGAGAGAAAATATCTGCTAGTATGTAAAAAAGTGAGCTGTTTTTTCTAAGAACAGGCAGTTCTGACATTGTTTCAAATGCTCCTTCACATGAATTAAACTTTGCTCTTTTCTGAAAATAGGAACTGACAACCAGCCTCAAGGTATATGCCTATAAATGCTTATATGCATGAAGAGCACACAAATGGAAACTGATTTTTCTGTTTTATTTCTCCTTGTTGCTCTAGAGATTCAGTAAAAGTCAAAGAAAGCCTTGATGTTTGCAATTAACATGTGACTAACTCATGAAAAAAATTCAGTGTTAAATTGCTCCAGCAAGAAAATAACACATAGTTGCTTTGTTAGGTTTCTGCGCCTTGGAACCGTTTTCAGTAACACTGCTGCCTGAATCTCTCAGGCAAATTTCAAACTTAAAGGTGACAGTGTTCCAGGAGAAAAGCTTGATCCACCATTTATATGTTGTAAATTGATTTCCATCAGGTAGGAGAATCAGGGTGGTGGTGGTCAACTTTGTAATGCATACCAGTATTAATTAATTTTTAATTTTCACATAAATAAATGCTTTTAAATTATGTTAGGTAGTTTTAATACCACTATCAGAAGAGATTATGTGTCACCTAGTCTGGCTGCCACTCCAGGTTTTTTTTCCTCATCTTATTTTTGAGTTCACTGCTTGTAAACAAAGTTCTGCCTTAAATATTTTGTTCCTTTTATCATTTGCCTCTAGTGTGAAGTCTGCAGAGATGTCAGCTCTTTCATGCCCCGTGCTGTTTTGGTGAAAGTTTCTTAAATCTTTCTTTAATACAAACTTTCTTCTCATTTTAGAATGAGATTTAAAAGGAATTTTTCAATTCTGCTTTCAAGTATAAGAATTCTATCCATATCATTTTTAGTTTAATGTCTCTTTCCAGTTAATCTCTTCATTGTTCAACTTCAAATAACCTTAGAAATGCCTCCTTAAACTTTACTATAGACAATTTAGTAACTCCTACTCATCTAAATTAGTAATACCCATTTGTGGCACAGGCAATTGCGTCTTGAAAGCTGAGGTTTCCTAAACAGAGAAGCTGTAAGAAAATCAAGAATTCTTATGATGTTCCAGCTAACAGAACCAGCTGAAAACATAATTCTCCTTTAGCCTGTTGAATGTGAGCAGTACCTGAACTCCATGCTTTCAATAGGATCTAAACTCTTGAGGGAGTTTCTAAACTGATAAAAATAAAGCCCTGAGAGGAAATGAAAAATATGTGAAAATCACATGAACTTGTTCAGCAAACAGCAAAATTTCATCTGAGACCTCAGCTGCTTTCTTCACCCTCTCAGGACTATTTTTTCCTTTTTCTCTATGACAGATTTGTGTCCTCTAGCTAGTCATCAGATAACAAAAATGAAATTGCAAGCCTCCACCATCACTTTTTCTGGGAGTCACAGTATCACAGAATCACAGTATCACTGTGGTTGGAAAAGACCTTCGAGATCATTGAGTCCAACCACCACCCTGACTCTGCCGCATCCACCACTGTCCCCTGGCACCACACCTGTCTCTTTGAATGTCTCCAGGGACAGTGGCTCAACCACCTCCTCAGACAGCCTGGGTCATCAAGTCCAGCTCCCACCCCAGAACAGGACAACCCCGAAGTCCACACCATGTCTCTGAGGTTGTTGTCCAAGTGTTTCTTGAATATTGTCAGGCTCAGTGCCATCACTGCTTCCCTGGGGAGCCTATTCCAGTGCTCCACCACTCTCTGGGTGAAGAATTTACTCCTAATGTCCAACCTAAACCTTCCCCTGCACATCTTCCTACCATTCCCTTGGGTTTTATCATTGGTCACCAGAGAGAAGAGGTCAGCACCTACTCCTCCTCCTTCCCTAATAAGGAAGCAGTAACCTGCAATGAGGTCTCCCCTCAGTCTCCTCTTCTCCAGGCTGAACAGACCAAGTGCCTTTAGCTGCTCCTCTAAACCCTTCAACAGCCTTCTGACCCTCAGAAGCCTCCTATGGAGCACAAAGACCTCACAACCACTGTGTCAGAAAAAAAGAGGGAAATCAAGACCATTTCAGCCTGTCTATCTGCTTTAAAACCTAAAATGACTGCTGTCTCATTTAGTCTGAGGGAGCAGCTTCCAGCATTTTTTGTTAATTTTCAGAGTTAGGATATTTGGAAATCTGTTCCATAGAATGGTACTACAGTTTTGGGTTTGTTTTGTGGGTTTTTTCAATGGCGGAGCAAAAAGGTGAGGAGTAGGTGCTCTGTGTGGGGTAAGGGTGTGGGTCCAAGAGGTCCAGAAAAGCTCTGGCAGTGTATGGCAAAACAGGCAGCCATTTAAAGCAGAAGTTGTATTACTTCCAGACAATTTAACTGCAATCAGCCCACCTGACTCAAAACATTCTCCACCACCTATGAAGAGGCACAATGTAGTTAAGACTCTAGTCTTCAAAAAGGGCAAGAAGGATGATCCAGGAAACGACAGACCAGTAAGCCTCACCTCCATGCCTGGAAAAATGCTCATTCTGGAGGTCATCTCTAAGCACATGGAAAAGAAGAAGGTTATTGGGAGTAGCCAGTATGGATATAGCAATGGGAAATCTTGTTTGACTAAACTGATAGCCTTCTGTCATGTTGTGACCAAATGGTTAGACACAGGGAGACCAATGGATGTAGTCTACCTTGACCTTTGCAAGGTTTTTGACACTGGCTACCAGAAAATCCTCATCAGCAAGCTCAGGAAGTGTGGGGTAGAAGAGTAGAAAGTGAGATGGATTGAGAACTGGCTAAACAATAGCGGCCAGAGGGTAGTGATCAATGGTGCAGACTCCAGGGGTAACTAGTGGAGTTCCCCAGGGATCAGTGCTGCATCCAGTCCTGAAGAGATGAACACAGAAGGAAAATGGAGAAGCATGGAGGACCCCAAGAAGGATAAAACCATAATGCTATGCATGGTGGGTGGTGATCTCTCAGCCATATCTGCTAAGCTATTACCAAGATTTTAGTTCCACACTAGCAGAGGACAGTCATGTGATAGGAAAGACAGGGAAGACACAAAGATGCAGCTATGAACAGGGCATCCATCTGAGCTCTGAGGTGTAAGGCACAGCTGAGGTCTTACCTTCTGTAGTGGCTGGGGTGCTCCACAATGCTTTTGGCTTGAGCAAGGCATCAGCACAGATACTCAGTAAATTTAAAAGACAGTGTAGAGCAAGCCCTGCACCACTGCTCACATTGGTGACCTTCTGCTGCTGCGTGTCAGATCAGTAGGAGCAGAAGGTGTTCAGCAATGCTGGTGAGAACTGGTGATCACAAGCTCCTCTTTGAATAGATCCTTTTGATACTATTTCATTCTCCTAGCTAGAAAGCTAGACTCCAATTTCTAGATGATATAATATTCTGTTAGGTCGATGATGTAACTCCTGTAAACTATGAAAATTCTGTGAAAATCCCGAACCACGAGAACTCAAGAGTTTCTGATTACATAGTTTGGGCTTTATGTGTGAGAAATATCTTGGCATGCCTAAAAACAACTATGTTTTTAGTAGATCTGAGTGGTTTGTGATCACTCAGATGTGTTGGGAAAATAAACTCAAATAACTCTGTAACATAACAACACTTATTTTTGTAAATATTTTAATGGCATTGTGCACCTGGTTACAGTACAAGTTGTAAAACCACATTTCTCAAAATTCTACTTCAAAACGTGTTTCACGTAAATTAAGGTCAAAATTGCTGTAAGTGGCATTGACTCTGTGTAAAGAAGCAGGAAGCTACTTAGAGACTTTATGATTCAGATCAAAGGGCAGCAAAGGTGCTTTAATAGATTGCCAATGCTCTCATACAGTCAGAATAAAAATGAGAGCAAAGAAATTTTGCAAATGTTTCAATGTCCTGGCTCCTGGAGCAGTTCTCACTGGGTTACAGATGCTTCTGTAGCCTTGTGCTCACAAGTTCAAAACTATTCTTCTCTGCTAGCACTATGATCACAGGCAGATCTTGTGTCACAGGTTGGAGGCTGACACCATCTATTTCCACACAGTCCCTTACTCTGCCTTTGAATTGCTTCTGCAAGTCCCATCTCGATTTGCCTTCTCCAAAGCAGCCTGGAGTGACGTGTTACGTTTCCTAAGCAACTTCTTGTAAGGCTGCTTCTTCCTGAGAAGTAGGTCCACATTTAGTAGCCTTGCCCTTAATGTGGGTGATTCTAAGAAAAACAACGCAATTAGTGCTTGAGGAAGCTTATAGATTACCTGATTTGAGCTACCAGCAAATAACACTGTGGTTTCAGCAACATTTAAGACTCTGAGTGGTATAAAAATGTTTGCTGCAGGAAGTGGAGGCTGTGTAGACATATGGGCAGCTTCTATTGTCTCTGTATCAGGGCTGAGTTGAGCACTGCCAGTCACATCCACTGCCTTGCAGCTGCATCAGGGCTGACTGGCAGAAGAATTGGTACAAAGTTGAGGCTGAAGCTTTGGGAATCGGCATTAGAAATGTCTACAGTCTGGATAAATCACCCATCTCCTCTGTGTGCTCACGCAGGTTTTCTATTTGCAGTACCTATCATGTCACAGAACAAGTCCTTTAAGCCACAGTTTATTTCCAGGTGGTGCTTTCTCTGTTACAGGTTAGCAATTGGACTTGATGATCTTAAATGTCTTTACCAACCTAAATGATTTGATGATTCTATGAAAGGAGATAAGAAGTTGGAGAATCAGACCCCAGGCATAGTTCTCACTTAACATTAGAGAAGCCAGTAAAAGTAGGCATGTAGCCTGATTTTTAAGTCTAAGCTTCCTCTCTAGTAGTGAGAGGCCTGAGACTCCAGGGACCAAGTATCCTCTACTATAGTACCAGTGATGCATCTTACCTCAGAGCCTCTAAAATTTCAGGGCAGCTGCTCACCCTCTATCACTGCAATATCAATTGCTATATGCCATAGCATGTCCCACTTTGTTCCCATAATTTAGTTTCTCCTAATTCTGCCTCATGCTGACTCCTTTGTCCCTTTTCCCTGATCAGAGTGTCCCTACTGTAACTCTTTGCTCTTTGTTGTGAAAAAGAAAAAAAATAATTCCCTCCCCTAACCCTATTTTTTAAGTTCCACGGATAAAGGATTTTGGCATGTTTTCACAAAAAAGTTTCACCATGTGCATCTGTGGGTAGGTGGCAAACTCTGGGGCTCAAATATGGTTGAATGTGGAAACTTCTTAAGCATGCTGAACTGTCGAAGGCTGAAAAGAAAAAAGCAACCACATCTGAAATTTAAAAATTACTCTTTGAAAATGTTCAAAGGAAAGTACTGCATGGCTATATTAAGATTTGTGGGTTTTTTTCTAGTGGAGATAAGAATGCTTTTTTCTAAGATGTATATGTATTATGTATCTTGTAGTATGTATATGTAGTATGTATCTACTAATTTATGCTACAATGAGTACTGGGGAAAAGATTCAGACAAAAGGACATGAACAAATTTCAGCTAAGAGGAAATTTTTAAACTTTGTGGTTCAGAAAGGTCTGCCTACCCACATTTCATGGTTGCTAGCAAAGTTTTTGGAGCTTAGAGGTGTGAACCCCTATTTAAATGCATATTCCCTGAGTAGTGGCTTTTAAAAGTCTGTCAGAAAACCAGTCCTCTTAACCTTTAAATCTATACTCAGCCTTCAATTTTGCTGAAATCTCAGTGGGACTTACACTTATGCTTAAATGCTGTCACAGTATCACAGAATAATTCTGCTTGGAAATGACCTTTAAGATCATCGAGTCCTAACCTAATTCTACCAACCAGTAACCTAACTCTACCACTTTCAGTGCTTAAATCCTGTTCCTAAGCACCACATCTATAGTCTCTTAAAAACACCTCCCTGGATGGTGATTCAACCACCTCCCTGGGCAGCCTGTTCCAGTGTTTAATTACCCTTTCAATGAAGAATTCTTCTAATATCTAATCTAAACGTCCTCTGGTGCAACTTCAGCCCATTTCCTCTTCTCCTGTTGCTTGTTACTCTGGGGAAGAGACTAACTCCCACCACATTACAACCTCATTTCAGGTGGTTGTAGAGAGTGATAAGGTCTCCCTTGAGCCTTCTTTTCTCTAGGCTAAACAACCTCAGTTCCCTCAGCCTCTCTTCACAGGGCTTGTGCTCTAGACCCTTCCCCAGCTTGCCTGCCATTCTCTGGACACACTCCAGTCCCTCAATGTCCTTCTTGTAGTGAGGGGCCCAGAACTGAACACAATGCTCGAGGTGTGGCCTCAGCAGGGCTGAGTACAGGGGCATGATCACTTTCCTGGTTCTGCTGGCCACACTTTTCCTGATGCAGGTCAGGGTGATGTTGGTCCTCTTGGCCACCTTGGCACGCTGCTGGCTTACATTCAGTGTTGACCAACACTCCCAGGTACATTTCTGCCCCCCACAAGCCTGTAGCATTTCATGGGATTATGACCTAAGTGCAAGACCTGGCTCTGAGACTTGTTGACTCCCATACAATTGGCCTCAGCCCATCGATCCAGCATGTCCAGATCCCTCTGCAGAGCCTCCCTGCTCTAGAGCAGATCAGCTCTCCCACCCAGCTTGGTGTCACCTGCAAACTGACTGAGGGTGAACTCAGTACCTTTGTCCAGACCATTGGTAAAGGTATTAAAGAGAACTGGTCCCAGTACCGAGGCCTGGGGAACCCCACCTGTGACCAGCCACCTGCTGGATTTAACTCTGTTAACCACAACTCTTTGAGCCTGGCCATGCAGCCAGTTCTTTACCCAGTGAAGTGTACACAGGTCCAGCTGTCCCGAAGAGAAATCTTCATGAGAAAGCCATTTTGTGAAACATGGTCTATAAATGCTCTGAAAAACAGGAAAGCACCTTTTGTCTTCCCACTTCACAAAGCTCAGATCAATTATCAAAATGCAGATTTTTGAAAGCTCTTGGGAATGAGCTGTTTCTCTGTCACACCCGTGACACGCATGTCAGTCGCATTTCCAGCTGGCAGTTTGAAATCCAGCCTCCAGAAGCAGCTGCCTTTGTCATAAACTTAAATTGACAGCTTCTCTTCAGGGCTTTCAATTAGGATCTTAAGGAAAAAAAAAAGAAAGAAAGAAAGTGTCAGTCTGAATGCGATGAGCAGGAGCTGTTCTGTGGGAGGCCGACACGTGCTGCTTTTTGTTCAGACTCCATGACAAGCAGAAACCTGCCATGCCAAGTGGTAGACAAAAAGCACTTAAAAAAAACCCAAACACGTTACAGTGCCATAAAAATACCTGTTTTTGCTGACTGAGGGGGTACATGCACCGAGGCCTGGTGCTCTTCCCTGAGGGAAAAGCTTTCCTGCCGAGCTGAGGGCCCAGGACTCGCGAGGCAGTGGGGTGGATCCCTGATGCTGCTCAAGTAATCCCACCTCTATCGCTTCAAGTTCTGCCTGCTGGATGGAGGGAGTGATG
>NW_009954316.1:30782-31698 GCF_000747805.2 Chaetura pelagica | reverse complement strand
GAACCCATCAGGAGTTCCAAGAACCCATCAGAGGGGCCAAGAACCCATCAGAGGGGCCAAGAACCAAGCAGCAGGTCCCAGCAACCATCAGCTGGTCCAACAACCCATCACAGCAGGTCCAATGACCCATGAGGAGTTCCAAGAACCCATCACAGCAGGTCCAAGAACCCATCAGCTGGTCCAAGAACCCATCACAGCAGGTCCAAGAACCCATCACAGCAGGTCCAAGAACCCATCAGGAGTTCCAAGAACCCATCAGCAGGTCCAAGAACCCATCCCAGCAGGTCCCAGCACCCATCAGGAGGTTCAAGGACCCATCCCAGCAGGTCCAAGAACCCATCAGGAGGTCCAAGACCCCATCACAGCAGGTCCAAGAACCCATCAGGAGTTCCAAGAACCCATCAGCAGGTCCAAGAACCCATCCCAGCAGGTCCCAGCACCCATCAGGAGGTTCAAGGACCCATCCCAGCAGGTCCAAGAACCCATCAGGAGGTCCAAGACCCCATCACAGCAGGTCCAAGAACCCATCAGGAGTTCCAAGAACCCATCAGCAGGTCCAAGAACCCATCCCAGCAGGTCCCAGCACCCATCAGGAGGTTCAAGGACCCATCCCAGCAAGAACCCAGCAGCAGGTCCAAGAACCCATCAGCAGGTCCAAGAACCCATCAGCAGGTCCAAGAACCCATCCCAGCAGGTCCAACCCCCCAGCCCCACCTCCCCCTCACCTTTGGGGCTGAGCTCCATCCCCTCCACGTAGAAGACCCCGCGGCGCAGGGCGATCTCCTGCAGGATGATCCCGAAGCTGTAAACATCCCCCTTCTGGGTACCCCGGGCAGGTGGGGCCTCCATCCTCAGCAGCTCCGGCGCCGTCCACAGCTTCTCTGCGACACCAGGAGGTTTTGGGGGGGGACTCAGG
>NW_009954316.1:29488-30386 GCF_000747805.2 Chaetura pelagica | reverse complement strand
GGTGGGGAATTCCTGAGTGGAGGTTGGGGAGGTGCTGCGTGGGAAGGGGGGAACTCTTGGAGAAATGGGGACCTTCTCTATGGGAAACGGAGACCTTCTCCATGGGAAATGGGGATCTCTTCCATGGGAACCACGGACCTTCTCCATGGGAACCAGGGACCTCCTCTATGGGAACCAGGGACCTCCTCCATGGGAAATGGGGACCTCCTCCATGGGAACCGGGAACCTCCTCCATGGGAAATGGGGAGCTCTGCCATGGGAAATGGGGGTCTCTAGGAGAAATGGGGACCTTCTCCATGGGAACCAGGGACCTTCTCCATGAGAACCAGGAACCTCTAGGAGAAATGGGGACCTTCTCCATGGGAAATGGGGACCTCATCCATGGGAAGCAGGAACCTCCTCCATGGGAAATGGGGACCTTCTCCATGGGAACCAGGGACTTTCTCCATGGGAAATGGGGGTCTCTTCCATGGGAAATGGGGATCTCTAGGAGAAATGGGGACCTCCTCCATGGGAACTGGGGACCTCCAAGAGGAATGAGGAGGGGCCTGGTGGGAACCACCTCCTTACCTTGACGATGTCATGGGTGAGGGAATAGCGGAACATCCAGTCCAGCGTGATGCTCTCGTTCTCCAAGATGTCCTGGAGGCAGGAAGGTCACGTTGCTGTGTCCACCCCCCCACAGATGGTCCCGGGATGGAGGGCACCATCCCCCCCCCACAACCTGGAGGCTCCCACGGGGACAATACTCGGTGAGGATGCAGATGTTGGGGGGGTCAGTGCAGGCGCCGATGAAACGGGTCAGGTGCTCATTCTGGACGTCGCGCATCTGGGGAGAAACTCATCCCTGAGAGGGTGGGGAGACCCTGGAGTGCCCAGGGAAGCTGTGGCTGCCCCA
>NW_009954316.1:28655-29140 GCF_000747805.2 Chaetura pelagica | reverse complement strand
ACTGGATGATCTTGAAGGTCCCTCCAACCCAAACCAGTCTGAGATTCTGGGATTCCATCTCCAGAGGGACCAGTGTGTGGGACCAGGCTCATGCCAACACCCCACCCCACCCAGGACAAGGAGTTGGGCACTTTCCCATCACCACCCCACCCAGCCAGGGTCCACCTACGTGCTTGAGCTCGAACAAGACCTTGCGGGTCAACTCGATGCGCTTGCGGTTCAGGTGCTTCACGGCCACGAGGTTGCCCTGGGGAGACAAGGGGTGGTGGGTGCCTGGGAGGCTTTTGGGGTGCCCTGCAGGGTGGTGGGTCCCCATCCCTGCACCTCCATACCTTGTAATAGGCCGTCTTGGCGTAGACTTGGAACTGCCCCTCGGCCGTCATCAGAGACCCGTAGTTGGAGCCCCTCTGTGGGAAGGGGGGTGGGGTGAGGTTGGTCCCCGGGTCCCCAGGGGAGGGTTGGGGGGGCAGGGTGGGCAACTCACC
>NW_009954316.1:27151-27690 GCF_000747805.2 Chaetura pelagica | reverse complement strand
CGCACCCTGGGCTGTTGTGATGTGTCCCTGCCCATGGGGGGGTGGAACTGGATGATCTTGAAGGTCCCTCCAACCCAAACCAGTCTGAGATTCTGGGATTCCATCTCCAGAGGGACCAGTGTGTGGGACCAGGCTCATGCCAACACCCCACCCCACCCAGGACAAGGAGTTGGGCACTTTCCCATCACCACCCCACCCAGCCAGGGTCCACCTACGTGCTTGAGCTCGAACAAGACCTTGCGGGTCAACTCGATGCGCTTGCGGTTCAGGTGCTTCACGGCCACGAGGTTGCCCTGGGGAGACAAGGGGTGGTGGGTGCCTGGGAGGCTTTTGGGGTGCCCTGCAGGGTGGTGGGTCCCCATCCCTGCACCTCCATACCTTGTAATAGGCCGTCTTGGCGTAGACTTGGAACTGCCCCTCGGCCGTCATCAGAGACCCGTAGTTGGAGCCCCTCTGTGGGAAGGGGGGTGGGGTGAGGTTGGTCCCCGGGTCCCCAGGGGAGGGTTGGGGGGGCAGGGTGGGGAACTCACCAGGGGGGG
>NW_009954316.1:26006-27073 GCF_000747805.2 Chaetura pelagica | reverse complement strand
GGTAGGCAGCAGCTGCAGAGAGAAGCTGCCCAGCCCAGGAGATCAAGCCCTGGGTTGGGGGCTCTCCCCACTTCGTGTGGCCCCAGCTGTCCCCACCCCCCCTTGGGGACAACCTGTCCCCCTCCCCGACCAACCCCACCTGCAGATGAAGAAAGAGGAGACAGTGATGGCCAGGAGGATCAGGCTGACCACCAGGGACAGCACCTCCAGGGTGGACAGGTTGGCTGCAGGGCGAGAGGAGGGACGTTCATCTGGGGACCAGCCATGGGGAGGGGGTCCCAATGTCACCTGTGTGTGTGTGTCCCCCCCAGGTCCCACCCACCTTTGTGGCACAGGGGGTCACTGTTATCAAAGCCACAGGGTGGGACATCCGAGGGGACCACGTTCCCCGGCCAGTGGATCTGGCGTCCTGGGACCATCTCGATCTTCTTGGTGGTGCCGTTGTAGTTGGCCACGATCTTGGAGAGGGAAGAGGCAGGACAGGGTGGGAAGAAGAAGCCCCCCCGGCCACCCCTGGGGGGCTGGTTGTCCCCACGAAGGGCTCACCTGGAAGTCCCCTCGCTCCGGGTCCATGTCCCACAGGGAATAGTCGCTCTCCCGGTCCCCGTTCTCGTCGATCTTCAGGAAACCGGTGACACCTGGGGACAGAGGGGGAGGGGGTTGGGGGGGGGACACACACACCCCTGGGGACCCCAGCCCGTTTTGGGGGGGGGTCTGATGGCAGATTGTCAAGCTGGGAGAAGGGTGGGCAGCACCCAACTGGGATGGGGGTGGGGATGGGACATGATGGGGATGGGATGGGACAGGGATGGAGATGGGATGGGACAGGGATGAGGATGGGACAGGGATGGGGATGGAAATGGGGATGGAGATAGAGATGGGACAGGGTTGGGGATGGAGATGATGGGGATGGAGATGAGATGGGACAGGGATGGAGATGGGACAGGGATGGGGATGGGACAGGGATGGGGATGGGATAGGGATGGGATAGGGATGGGGATGGTACAGGGATGGGGATGGGATAGGGATGGGATAGGGATGGGCACGGGGCAGGGATGGGCACGGGG
>NW_009954316.1:25148-25443 GCF_000747805.2 Chaetura pelagica | reverse complement strand
ACAGGGATGGGGATGGGATGGGACAGGGATGGAGATGGAAATGGGGATGAGATGGGACAGGGATGGAGATGGGACAGGGATGGGGATGAAGATGGGACATGATGGGGATGGGATGGGACAGGACATGATGGGAAAGGGATGGGATGGAGATGGGATGGGACAGGGATAGAGATGGGAGGGGGATGGAGATGGGACAGGGATAGGGATGGAGATGAAGATGGGACATGATGGGGACGGGATGGAGATGGGATGGGACAGGGATGGGGATGGGAGGGGGATAGGGGGCCATGGGGAT
>NW_009954316.1:22597-22969 GCF_000747805.2 Chaetura pelagica | reverse complement strand
AGCCGCCCCGCGCCAGGGTCTCGTTGAGGGCCTGGGCGTAGAGCAGGACCCCGTCGTGGAAGGCGGCGGCGATGAAGTTCATCTGGGGAGACACGGGGGCAGCTCCCTGGGGGCAGCACCAGGATGGGGGGGTCCCCAAACCCCTTGGCCCTGGGTCGTCCTGCAGCTCCTCAGCCCCAGCTCCATCCTGTGCCCTTGGCTCCCTCCCATGTCCCCTTGTCCCTTTGTCCCCAGCTCCACCCTGGGTCCCCCAGCAGCCCCAGCCCCATCCCACATCCCTAGAAGCCCCAGCCCCATCCCACATCCCTAGAAGCTCCAGCTCCATCCCATGTCCCCTTGTCCCCCGCTCCCTCATCCCATGTCCCCTAAAAC
>NW_009954316.1:21941-22456 GCF_000747805.2 Chaetura pelagica | reverse complement strand
ATGTCCCCTAAAAGCTCCACCTCCATCACCCCGTGTCCCCTAGAAGCCCCAGCCCCATCCCACATCCCTAGAAGCCCCAGCTCCATCCTACATCCCTTGAAGCTCCAGCTCCATCCCATGTCCCCTAAAAGCTCTAACTCCATCCCATGTCCCCTAGAAGCTCCAGCTCCATCCCACATCCCCTTCTCCCCAGCTCCATCATCCCATGTCCCCTTGTCCCTTTGTCCCCAGCCCCTTCCCACCTCCCTCAGCAGCTCCACCCCATGTCCCCTTATCCCCAGCACCACCCGAGGTCCCCCAGCAGCTCCAGCACCACCTCCTGACCCTCAGCAGCTCCCCCCACCGTCTCCCTTGTCCCCCGCCCCATCCCCACGTCCCACCAAGCCGTCCTTCATGGAGAAGTTGAAGTGTGTTTGTGCCTCGTCCTTCAGCCGCCGCAGGAAGGGCCGGTACTCGGGGTTCTGGGGCTCCTTGTAGGTGATGATGGTGACAGCCTGGGGTGGGGACAGGGGTGA
>NW_009954316.1:19840-21282 GCF_000747805.2 Chaetura pelagica | reverse complement strand
CTCGGCTGCAGGACCGGGAGCCACCAGGCTCCTTCCCTTGCTCCTTGGTGGCCACCAGCGGGTGGGTGGGCGTGTGACACGTGGGTGGTGCGTTCACACCCCCGCCGTGGGTGTCCACCCACACCTGGTGGGTTCACACACAGGGGGTGGGGGCCTGGGCACACCAGTGGTTCACACACACACAGGGGGTGGGTGCTCATGTACCCACGTGGTGGGCACCCATGTACCCATGTGATGGGCACCCATGTACCCATGGTGGGTCCATAGACACATGGTGGGCACCCAGGTACCCATGTGGTGGGTTCACACACCTGTACTGGTCTCCACGCCCACCTGGGTGGTCCCCACGCCCACGTGGGTGGTCTCCACGCCCACCTGGGTGGTCCCCACGCCCACCTCGGTGGTTCCCACGCCCGCCTGGGTGGTTCCCACGGCCACCCAGGTGGTCTCCACACGCACCCTGGGGGTCCCACGCCCACCTGGGTGGTCTCCACGCCCACCCGGGGGGTCCCCACGCCCACCTCGGTCGCCCACCCGGGTGGTTCCCACGCCCACCTTGGGGGTCCACACCCCCACCTGGGTGGTCTCCACGCCCACCCGGGGGGTCCCCACGCCCACCTCGGTAGTTCCACGCCCACCCAGGTGGTCTCCACACGCACCCTGGGGGTCCCACGCCCACCTGGGTGGTCTCCACGCCCACATTGGGGGTCCACACACCCACCTGGGTGGTCTCCACGCCCACCCGGGGGGTCCCCACGCCCACCTCGGTAGTTCCACGCCCACCCGGGTAGTTCCCACGCCCACCTGGGTGGTCTCCACGCCCACCTGGGTGGTTCCCACACCCACCCTGGGGGTCCCACGCCCACCCGGGTGGTCTCCACACCCACCCTGGGGGTCCCACGCCCACCTCAGTAGTTCCACGCCCACCCGGGTGGTCCCCACACGCACCCTGGGGTTCCCACGCCCACCTGGGTGGTCTCCACGCCCAGCCGGGGGGTCCCCACGCCCACCCTGGTGGTTCCCACTCCCACCCGGGTAGTTCCCACGCCCACATGGGGGGTCCCACGCCCGCCTGGGTGGTCTCCACGCCCACATGGGGGGTCCCCACACCCACCTGGGTGGTCTCCACACCCACCTCGGTAGTTCCACGCCCACCCGGGTAGTTCCCACGCCCACCTGGGTGGTCCCCACACCCACCTGGGTGGTCCCCACGCCCACCCGGGGGTTCCCACGCCCACCCGGGGGGTCTCCACACCCACCCTGGGGGTCCCCACGCCCGCCTGGGTGGTCTCCACGCCCACATGGGTGGTCCCCACGCCCACCTGGGTGGTTCCCACGCCCACCCGGGGTTTCCCCACGCCCACGCGGGGGGGTTTCTCACCTGGAAGGCCTCGCGGGCGCTGCTGTCGTGCCGGTCCCCGCGGCGCCAGGGCCGCTGCGGG
>NW_009954316.1:0-1177 GCF_000747805.2 Chaetura pelagica | reverse complement strand
GGACAGAGCCACCCCGGTGCCACCCGGAGTGGGGGGGACAGGGATGGGGACAGAGCCACCCCAGTGCCACCCGGAGTGGGGGGGACAGGGATGGGGACAGAGCCACCCCGGTGCCACCCGTGGGGGGGGGGCCCGGGGGTCCCCAGAAGGGGGGGGACACACACACGCGAGGTGACCGCAGCACACGCGTGTCGTGGTGTGTCCGTGTGCGGGCGTGTCCGGTGCTGTGGGCACCCGGGCACAGCCTGAACGTGCGTGTGAGAGGCGTGCACACGCGTGTGGAGCTGTGCACACCCGTGTGGAGCTGTGCACACCCGTGTGGAGCCATGTGGAGCCACGCACACCCGTGCACACCCACGCACACCCGTGCGCACCCATGCAGAGCCGTGCACACACGTGTGAAAGCACACATAGCCGTGTGCAGCCGTGCACAGCCGTGTGGGACCCTGCACACCCACGCACACCCACCTGGAGCTGTGCACACCCGTGTGCAGCCCTGGGGAGCCGTGTGAAGCAGTGCACACCCATGTACGCCCGGGTGCACCCATGAGGAGCCGTGCACACCCGTGTACACCCATGCAGGAGCCATGCACACCCATGTAGGAGACCTGAGGGGCCATGCACACCCGTGTACACCTGTGTACACTCATGAGGAGCCATGCACACCTATGTAAGAGCCATGTAGGTGCTATGCACACTCATGTACACCCATGTAGGAGCCATGCACACCCATGTAGGAGCCATGTAGGAGCCATGCACACTCATGTACACCCATGTAGGAGCCATGTAGGTGCTATGCACACTCATGTACACCCATGTAGGAGCCACGCACACCCACGCACACCCACGAGGAGCTGCGCCCACCCACCCACGGCACCCACCCGACCCCCCTGCTGCCCCTTCCCCTCCTCACTGGTGTGTGTGTGGGGGGGAGGGTGTGTGTGTGTGTGTGTGTGTGTCCCACTCACCGCGTCCCTTCTGCTTGATCTCCTGGATGATGAAGGAGAAGTTCCCGCCGTCGCGGAACACGACGTCCATGACCGTGAGGTTGCGCAGGGTGGGCAGCTGCACGTAGAGCCCCTCGGCGGCGAAGAAGTAGGGCCGGTCGTCCACCTTCTCGTCCCAGTAAACCAGCAGGGCCCGGCGGGTCCAGTTGAACCGTCGGTGAAGCTGCACC
>NW_009954315.1:44168-44695 GCF_000747805.2 Chaetura pelagica | reverse complement strand
TGGTCGGGGTGGTTGGGAGGAGGTGACACCCACAAAAGGTCCCCGTCCTTGTCACCCAACCCAACTCTTGACTCACCCACCACCCCGAGGAAGTCTCAGCCTACTTTCCAAGCCCAGCTATAAATCCACCCCCAGAAGCTCCTCCAAACGTCCTCCCAACCCCAACCTGCTCCCTCCATCTCCTCCAGCAGGTGAGTCCCAGCCTGGTGGGTCTTTGAACCCCCCCTCCCAGTTGAACTGGGAGCAGCTGGTTTGGTGGGGAAGAGGGTCCTGTTGGGGGGGTTGGGCCCTGAGATCAACCAGAATGAGGTGGGGAAGGAGCTCCAAGACCACCAGGAGGTCCATGGGGCCACCAAAGGTCCTGGATGTGGAGGTTCAAGGGGGTAGGTGGGACCCAAGGGGGTTCAGGAAGGGGCTTCTCCATCTTCTGGTGGGGGTTTCCAACCCTCCCTCCAGCTGGTGGGACCCAGGGGGGTTCAGGAAGGGGCTTCTCCATCTTCTGGTGGGGGATTCCAACCCTCCCTCCA
>NW_009954315.1:40406-41210 GCF_000747805.2 Chaetura pelagica | reverse complement strand
CCAAGACCACCAGGAGGTCCATGGGGCCACCAAAGGTCCTGGATTTGGAGGTTCAAGGGGGTAGGTGGGACCCAAGGGGGTTCAGGAAGGGGCTTCTCCATCTTCTGGTGGGGGATTCCAACCCTCCCTCCAGCTGGTGGGACCCAGGGGGTTCAGGAAGGGGCTTCTCCATCTTCTGGTGGGGGATTCCAACCCTCCCTCCAGCTGGTGGGACCCAGGGGGTTCAGGAAGGGGCTTCTCCATCTTCTGGTGGGGGATTCCAACCCTCCCTCCAGCTGGTGGGACCCAGGGGGTTCAGGAAGGGGCTTCTCCATCTTCTGGTGGGGGATTCCAACCCTCCCTCCAGCTGGTGGGACCCAGGGGGGGTCAGGAAGGGGCTTCTCCATCTTCTGGTGGGGGATTCCAACCCTCCCTCCGTCTGGTGGGACCCAGGGGGGTTCAGGAAGGGGCTTCTCCATCTTCTGGTGGGGGATTCCAACCCTCCCTCCAGCTGGTGGGACCCAGGGGGGTTCAGGAAGGGGCTTCTCCATCTTCTGGTGGGGGTTTCCAACCCTCCCTCCGTCTGGTGGGTCTGGTTTGGGTGGGTTGGGCCCTGAGATCAACCAGAATTAGGTGGGGAAGGAGGTCCAAGACCACCAGGAGGTCCATGGGGCCACCAAAGGTCCTGGATGTGGAGGTTCAAGGGGGGAGGTGGGACCCAGGGGGGCTCAGGAAGGGGCTTCTCCATCTTCTGGTGGGGATTCCAACCCCTCCCTCCAGCTGGTGGGACCCAGGGGGGGTCAGGAAGGGGCTTCTCCATCTTCT
>NW_009954315.1:38046-39910 GCF_000747805.2 Chaetura pelagica | reverse complement strand
CCAAGACCACCAGGAGGTCCATGGGGCCACCAAAGGTCCTGGATTTGGAGGTTCAAGGGGGTAGGTGGGACCCAAGGGGGTTCAGGAAGGGGCTTCTCCATCTTCTGGTGGGGGATTCCAACCCTCCCTCCGTCTGGTGGGACCCAGGGGGGTTCAGGAAGGGGCTTCTCCATCTTCTGGTGGGGGATTCCAACCCTCCCTCCAGCTGGTGGGACCCAGGGGGGTTCAGGAAGGGGCTTCTCCATCTTCTGGTGGGGGATTCCAACCCTCCCTCCAGCTGGTGGGACCCAGGGGGGTTCAGGAAGGGGCTTCTCCATCTTCTGGTGGGGGGTTCCAACCCTCCATCCCTCTGGTGAGACCCAGGGGGGTTCAGGAAGGGGCTTCTCCATCTTCTGGTGGGGGATTCCAACCCTCCCTCCAGCTGGTGGGTCTGGTTTGGGTGGGTTGGGCCCAGAATTAGGTGGGGAAGGAGCTCCAGGACCACCAGGAGATGGAGGTGACCCTCTTGGAGGCTGAAGGGCCATCACCAAGGACCTTCTCCACAGCCCGGGCACCACCCAGGGTTGATCCTCTTTGGTTTCTCTGCCCCAGGGATGGCTCGTGGTGATGGACACGTGGCCTTGGCCTTCATCTCCATCCTCATCCTCAGCACCAGCCTCTTGGCCACCACCCGAGCTCAGGGCAACGAAAGTGACAAGAGTAAGTCCCAAAAGGGGGTGGTGGGGGGGTTCATGGGCACCTCGGAGGTCCTGTGGGGTGGGGTGGGATGGAGAGGTCTCCTCGTGGCTCCTGGGAAGGTTTGGGGAAGGTCCAAGCCCTTCATTTGGGGTTTGAGTGGAGATCAAACCAACCCAACCCAAACAACCACCTCCTGGAGACCTCGGGGACCTCCTGGAGAACTTGGGGAGCTCCTGGACAACTCGGGGACCTCCTGGAAAACTTGGGGAGCTCCTGGACAACTTGGGGACCGCCAGGATAACTCAGGGACCTCCTGGAGAACTTGGGGAGCTCCTGGACAACTTGGGGAGCTCCTGGAGAACTCAGGGACCTCCAGGATAACTCAGGAACTCAGGATCTTCCTGGAGAACTTGGGGAGCTCCTGGCGAACTCAGGATCCTCCTGGCGAACTCAGGGACCTCCTGGAGAACTCAGGAACCTCTTGGAGAACTTGTGGAGCTCCTGGAGAAGTCCTGGAGAACTCAGGATCCTCCTGGAGAACTCGGGGAGCTCCTGGAGAACTCGGGGAGCTCCTGGAGAACTCGGGGACCTCCTGGAGAACTTGGGGAGCTCCTGGAGAACTTGTGGAGCTTCTGGAGAACTCAGGGACCTTCTGGAGAACTTGGGGAGCTCCTGGAGAACTTGGGGAGCTTCTGGAGAACTCAGGATCCTCCTGGAGAACTCAGGGAGCTCCTGGAGAACTTGGGGAGCTCCTGGAGAACTCGAGTCCCTCCTCCAGAACCTTCTTCTGGGACTTCCTCTCACGACCTTGAGAAGATGGTGACCAAAACAAAGAGTCACCTGGGCAAGAAGGAGAACAAAGAGAGATTTGATCCCCCTAGGAAGGTCCCCTCCTCTTCTTCTGGCCTCCAAGAAGATGTTCCTGCCTAAGGAGATCACCCGAGGGTGGCTGGGAAGAGGACTTGGCCTTGGGATGAGAAGACCTGGGAGCTGATCCCACCCTGGTGTCTCCCCATCCCACCCTGGTCTCTCCCCATCCCACCCTGGTGTCTCCCATCCCCTCCTGGTGTCTCCCCATCCCACCCTGGTCTCTCCCCATCCCCTCCTGGTGTCTCCCCATCCCACCCTGGTCTCTCCCCATCCCCTCCTGGTGTCTCCCCATCCCACCCTGGTCTCTCCCCATCCC
>NW_009954315.1:30583-37211 GCF_000747805.2 Chaetura pelagica | reverse complement strand
TTCTCCCCACCCCCTCCTGGTTTCTCCCCATCCCCTCCTGGTGTCTCCCCATCCCCTCCTGGTCTCTCCCCATCCCACCCTGGTGTCTCCCCATCCCCTCCTGGTGTCTCCCCACCCTGTCCTGGTGTCTCCCCATCCCCTCCTGGTGTCTCCCCACCCCATCCCTGGGATGAATCCACCACATCCAGGTCCCACCAAGAAGGACCAAGGGTCGTGTCCACCCACAGTGGCCAGAAGTGACTCCAGGACCTTCCAAGAACCGTTTTCCTGGAGGCACCATGGAGGTGGTTGGAGCTCTTTGGGGATCCAAGGGAACCAGAGGATGGGACCCACCACCCAACCCTGCCCACACCTCCATCCCTGGACATTCCTTGATGGATCTCCATGGGAAGCTGCTGAGATGCCTTCAAGGAGCTTTTTGGTGGGAACCTCTGGTGGATCCCTGAAGGTTGGAGGACAACCCTGGAGGTGACCAGAGATGCTTCACCCATGACTTATCTCCAAGAGGGTTCCCACCCTCCCCAGTGTTGGCAAACCCTGCCAGGACCGGATGGAGGTGGATTCCGAGAGGCTGGAATATCTGGGCGTCTCCCATCGCCACCCGTCCCAGTCCAAACCAGTCCCACCAGTGCATTCCGATCTCCCAGACACTGGTGGAAGGAGATTGCAGATCATGGAGTCACCACCACCACCACCCCCTCCTGGCTTCCAGAAGGAGCCCACAAAACGTCCCCAGGTGTCCCCAGGTCACCCCGTGGAGGAGCCCAAAGGCTCTTGAGGGTCACCCTGGAGAACATGGAGTTGGTGTCCCCCACCTGGAGGTTCTACTGGAGGTTTTTTGGGGTGGGAAGTTCCTTTTCTGAGCACAGGATGGTCCTTTTTGGGTGTAAATGTCACCTCCTCCCACCTGGAGGTCTTCTCTGGTGGCCTTGGCTGAGGTGGCACCTGAGGGTGGCTTGTGGGGGTCCCAGCCAGGGGGGCCACCAGGAGAACATCACAAGGTCTTGGACCTTCACTGAGGGGGCAACCAAGTGCAGCTCCTGGTGGTCGTGGCCTCAGGGTGGTCAAGATCTCAGGGTGGTCAAAGCCTAAAGATGGCCAAGACCTCAAGGTGGTCAAGACCTCAAGGTGGCCAAAGCCTGAAGATGGTCATGGCCTCAAGGTGGTCATGGCCTTAGGGTGACCAAGGCCTCAAGGTGGTCACGACCTCGGGGTGGTCAGGACTTCAAGATGGTCAAGACCTCAAGGTGGTCAAGACCTCAAGGTGGTCAAGGCCTCAAGATGGTCATGGCCTCAGGATGGTCAAAGCCTCAAGATGGTCAGGACTTCAAGATGGTCAAGACATCAAGGTGGTCAAAGCCTCAAGGTGGTCATGGCCTCAAGGTGGCCAAGGCCTCAAGGTGGCCAAAGCCTCAAGGTGGTCATGGCCTTAGGGTGACCAAGGCCTCAAGGTGGTCACGACCTCGGGGTGGTCAAGACATCAAGGTGGTCATGGCCTCAGGGTGGACAAGGCCTCAAGGTGGTCATGGCCTCAAGATGGTCAGGACTTCAAGATGGTCAAGACATCAAGGTGGTCATGATCTCAAGGTGGTCACAGCCTCAAGATGCTTCTGTGGCCACTTGAAGGCAAAGGAGAAGGTCCTGTGGCCACCACAGGTGAAGGGAGAAGCTCCTGTGGTCACATCAAGACATGGAAGAAGCTCCTGTGGCCACCACAGGTGAAGGGAGAAGCTTTTCTGGTCACCTGAAGGTGGGGGAGACACCTCCAGAGACCTGAAAGATGGAGAGATCAGAGTCACAGGTGGCTCTTCCAGCGGTGACACCTTGGTGAGACCCAACCAACCCAGTGGCCTTTTGTTGCTGCTTCTCCACCCAGATGGAGCCCAAGACACCTCAGCTCCAGGTCAGGCCTCACCTTCTGGTGGGACCTCCTCCCCACCCCTGGTTTCTCCTGTGTCAGGGCTTCTGGCTGGTGGTGCAACCACCATCACCCAGCCCTGGAGGAGCCACCCAGGTGGCTTCTCCAGCTGGTCCTACCTGCTCCATCGCCCAGCTCAGCTCTTTCCTGGGGTGTGTCACCTCCAACCAGGGGCTGGGAGGGACCTGGAGGTGGAACCCCAGGGGCACGTGGCCAAACTTGTGGAGATAAGTGACCCCTTTGGGGACCTGCTGAGCTGGGACCTTCCCAGGACACCTGGTTGGCCAAACACAACTTGATAAGTGACCCCTTGGGGACCTGCTGAGCTGGGACCTTCCCAGGACACCTGGTTGGCCAAACCCAAGGAGATAAGTGACCCCTTTGGGGACCTGCTGAGCTTGGGGACCTTCCCAGGACACCTGGTTGGCCAAACCCAACTTGATAAGTGACCCCTTTGGGGACCTGCTGAGCTGGGACCTTCCCAGGACACCTGGTTGGCCAAACCCAAGGAGATAAGTGACCCCTTTGGGGACCTGCTGAGCTGGGACCTTCCCAGGACACCTGGTTGGCCAAACCCAAGGAGATAAGTGACCCCTTGGGGACCTGCTGAGCTTGGGGCCTTTCCCAGGACACCTGGTTGGCCAAACCCAAGGAGATAAGTGACCCCTTTGGGGACCTGCTGAGCTGGGACCTTCCCAGGACACCTGGTTGGCCAAACCCAAGGAGATAAGTGACCCCTTTGGGGACATGCTGAGCTGGGACCTTCCCAGGACACCTGGTTGGACAAACCCAAGGAGATAAGTGACCCCTTGGGGACCTGCTGAGCTGGGACCTTCCCAGGACACCTGGTTGGCCAAACCCAACTTGATAAGTGACCCCTTGGGGACCTGCTGAGCTTGGGGACCTTCCCAGGACACCTGGTTGGCCAAACCCAAGGAGATAAGTGACCCCTTGGGGACCTGCTGAGCTTGGGGACCTCGTGGTGGGACCTCAGGAAACCAGAAGAACATCAGGAACGCCCCCAAAAAAGGAGAATTTGGGGTTCTCAGAGGATTTGGGGGGGGGGTGAAAGAGGATTTTTTTGGGTTTTAAGGTGATTTTGGGGTTTTCAAGATGATTTTTGAGGTTTTGAAGGTGATTTTTGGGGTTTTCAAGATGATTTTTGGGGGTTTCAAGATGATTTTTGGGGTTTTCAAGAAGATTTTGGAGTTTTCAAGATGATTTCTTCGGGTTTTAAGGCCATTTGTGGGGTTTTTAAGAGGAGGTTTTTTTTATTTTTAAGAGGTTTTGGGTTTTCTTAAGAGGATTTTTGGGGTTTTCAAGATGATTTCTGGGTTTTTCAAGATGATTTTGGGGTTTTCAAGATGATTTTGGGGGGTTTTAAGAGGATTTGGGTGATTTTCAGATATTTTTGGGGGTTGAAAAGAGTATTTTTGGGTTTTGAAAATGATTTTCAGCTTTCAAAGAGGATTTTTTGGGGGTTTTAAGGTGATTTTAGGAGTTTCAAGATGATTTTTGTGATTTTTTTTCCTGATTATTGTTGGGTTTTGATGGTGATTTTGGGGTTTTCATGGTGATTTTTGGGTTTCAAGATGATTTTTTTGGGGGTTTTAAGATGATTCTTGGGGGTTTAAAAAGGATTTTTAGGGTCTGAAGATCATTTGGGGGGGGGGTTAAGAGGATTTTTGGGGTTTTAAGACAACTTTTTGGAGGATTTTGGGGGGTTTAAGATAATTTTGGTGTGTGGGGGGGGGTGGTTAAGAGGATTTTTGGGGTTTTAAGACAACTTTTTGGAGGATTTTGGGGGGTTTAAGATAATTTTGGTGTTTTAAGATGATTCTTGGGGGGTTTAGGAGGATTTTGAGGGTTTTAAAGAGGATTTTTGAGGCTTTAAGATTATTTGGGGGGGTTTCAAGAGGATTTTGGGGCTTTTAAGATGATTCTTGGGGGGTTTAGGAGGATTTTGAGGGTTTTAAAGAGGATTTTTGAGGTCTCAAGATGATTTGGGGGGGGGTTTCAGAGATGTTTTTGGGTTTTAAGATGACTTTTAAGAGGATTTGGGGGGTTTTTATGATGATTTTGGGGGTTTTTAAGATGATTTGGGAGGGTTTGAAGGTCATTTTGGGGTTTTTAAGATGATTTGGGAGGGTTTGAAGATGCTTTTTCTTTGCTTTTCAGAGGATTTTGGGGGGTTTGAAGGTGATTTTTGAGTCCTCGGAGGGGGTTGAGGAGCCCTGAACCCCATGACTTCTCCACTGTCCCACCTCCCTTTATCTGAAGCCTCCTCTGATGGGTTTTTTGGGGGGTTCTGGTGGGTGGTGACGTCCTGACAGGGGCCACCTTGGCCCTTCTTGTCTTCCAGCCCCAGAAGACGAGTCCCGCATCATCGGGGGCAGACCCTGCTCCATCAACCAACGGCCCTTCCAAGTGGCCATCACCAAGAGGGGCCAGATCCTCTGTGGGGGCAGCTTGATCGGTGCCCAATGGGTCTTGACCGCCGCCCACTGCCGACAGCCAATCAGGTGAGCTGGTCTTGGGCTCAGGTGGCTTCCTAGGAACCGAGGTCTCCTCCCCTAGAACCCCCTCGAGAACCAAGAGGTTGAGGTGGGTCTCCATGGCTTGGTCCCACCAGCTGGAGGTGCCCAGATGTTGGTCCAGGCAGGAGGTGATGCCTCCAAGGAGTGGCAGATAAAGAGGTGGCACCTCCAGAGGTTGTTGCCTCCAGGTGGGAACATCTCCAGGTGGCCAGAAGATCATCTCCTGGTGGCCAGAGGTGGAGTCTGGTGCTTCCAGATGTTGCTGGCCCAGATGTTCCCTCCAGAGGGATCCAAAGGTTGGGGTGTCCAGATGTTGGATGCCCAGATGTTCCCTCCAGAGGGATCCAATGGTTGGGGTGTCCAGATGTTGGTGGCCCAGATGTTCCCTCCAGAGGGACCCAAAGGTTGGGGTGTCCAGATGTTGGTGGCCCAGATGTTCCCTCCAGAAGGATCCAAGGGTTGGGGTGCCCAGATGTTGGTGGCCCAGATGTTCCCCCCAGAGGGATCCAAAGGTTGGGGTGTCCAGATGTTGCTGGCCCAGATGTTCCCTCCAGAGGGATCCGAAGGTTGGGGTGTCCAGATGTTGGTGGCCCAGATGTTCCCTCCAGAGGGATCCGAAGGTCGGGGTGTCCAGATGTTGGTGGCCCAGATGTTCCCTCCAGCATCTGCTGCCCCCCATGGCCAGATGTTGATGGCCCAGCCACGAGGCATCTCCAGGTGTTGATGTTCCTCTAGAGGGCAATGAAGGTCCAGCTGATCCTCCCCACGGAGACTGGAGGAGCTGGTGTCTCCATGGGCACCCCCACCCCACTTTGAGGTCCTGTCACCCCCTTTTTCTGGGTGATCACATGAAGTGGAGCACGCCAAGTGTCTCCACCACCTCCATCATCTCCACCACCTTCACCTCCATGGTCTGGGAGCTCCTGGAGAACTCCTGGAGAACTCAGGATCCTCCTGGAGAACTTGGGAAGCTCCTGGAGAACTTTGGGTCCCTCCTCCAGAACCTTCTGGGACTTTCTCTCACAACCTTGAGAAGATGGTGACCAAAACAAAGTCCTCCCTGCTGGAGCTGGAGGTGGTGGAGATGGAGCAGATGGTGGAGATGGAGGAGATGGAGAAGCTCGTGGAGGTCAAGCTGGAGATGGTAGAGATGGAGGGGGATGGTGAAGATGGAGGTGGAGATGGTGGAGGTCGAGCTGGAGCTGGAAGTGGTGGAGATAGAGGTGGAGATAGAGCTGGAGATGGAGGTGGAGATGGTGGAGATGGAGGAGATGGTGGAGATAGAGGTGGAGATAGAGCTGGAGATGGAGGTGGAGATGGTGGAGATGGAGGAGATGGTGGAGGTAGAGCTGGAGGTGGTGGAGATGGAGATGGAGGAGATGGTGGAGGTAGATTTGGAGCTGGAGATGGTGGAGATGGAGATGGAGGTGGAGATGGAGGAGATGGTGGAGGTGGTGGGGATGGTGGAGATGGAGGTAGAGATGGTGGAGGTAGAGCTGGAGGTGGTGGAGGTGGAGATGGAGGAGATGGAGGAGATGGTGGACGTAGAGTTGGAGCTGGAGATGGTGGAGATGGAGGAAGTGGAGGTGGAGATAGAGGTGGAGATAGAGCTGAAGCTGGAGGTGGTGGAACTGAAGCAGGTAGAGATGGTGGAGGTGGTGGGGATGGTGGAGATGGAGATGGGGATTGGAGGTGGTGGAACTGAAGCAGGTGGAGATGGTGGAGATGGAGGGGATGGTGGAGATGATGGAGGAGGAGATGGAGGAGATGGTGGAGATGGTGGGGATGGTGGAGATGGTGAAGATGGAGGAGGTGGTGGAGATGGAGCTGAAGCTGGAGGTGGTGGAACTGAAGCAGGTGGAGAGGAGATGGAGGAGATGGTGGAGATGGTGGGGATGGTGGAGATGGTGAAGATGGAGGAGGTGGTGGAGATGGAGCTGAAGCTGGAGGTGGTGGAACTGAAGCAGGTGGAGGAGATGATGGAGGTGGAGATGGTGGAGGTAGAGCTGGAGATGGAGGTGGTGGAGATGGAGGAGATGGTGGAGATGGAGGGGATGGTGGAGATGGAGCTGTTGGAGATGGGGATTGGAGGTGGTGGAACTGAAGCAGGTGGGGATGGTGGAGCTGGAGGGGGTGGTGGAGGTGGAGGGGATGGGGGCGCTGGCGGCGGGGG
>NW_009954315.1:13824-30323 GCF_000747805.2 Chaetura pelagica | reverse complement strand
ACCAAACCCAACGGGTCCCCTCTGGTGGGGGAAGGTCCCCAGGGCTCCCCTGAGCCACCCAGGACCTCCTGGAGGAGGGTTTGGCTCCCGAGTCCTCCCCGTGGGAGGTGGGATGAGGAGGCTCCACAGCCCAAGGAACATCGGAGAAGCTTCGAGGTCTTGCTGGGCAACCAAGGGGGGGTCGTGGTGGGACCAAGGTGGGTTTCTTGACGTTCTCCACCCCCCCCTGGGCCAGGGACCTGCAGGTGCTGATCGGGACGGACACGTTGAGGTCGGGGACGGGGGAGGTGAGAACCATCACCAAGCTCTGGGTCCACCCCTCCTACAACCCCCGCAAGAACGACAACGACTTCATGGTCCTGAGGTTGAACAAACCCGTGGAGTTCAGCAACAGCATCAAGAGGATCAGGTTGGCCACCAGGTGCCCCAGGCCTGGCATGAGGTGCAGCGTCTCCGGATGGGGAACCATTAAATCTCCTGGAGGTACTGGGATGGTGTGGGAGGGGGGTGGAGACCTCAGGGAGGGGTCTCCAAGGACAAGGAAGGTCTGGTGACCTTCTCGGGTGGGCCAAGGGGATGGGGGTTTCCATGGTGGCACCTCAACACCCACCAACTGGTGGTGACTCCTTCTCCTCCAGGATGGAGGTTCAGTTCGTCCCACCAGTGTCCTGAGGTCCCACCAAAGCTTCAGCCCCCCCCCCCCCCAGGTGGTTGCCCCTTCCTGACCCTTCTCTCCATCCCCCACCTTCTCCTCCAGCTCTGCTGCCCAAGGACCTCCAATGTGCAGCCATCCAGACCTTTGGAGAAGCCAAGTGCTCCAGGGCCTACGGAAACGCCGTCACCCGCAACATGTTCTGTGCTGGGGTCCCCCAGGGGGGCATCGACTCCTGCCAGGTGAGGGGACACCTTGGGGACATCCCTCTGGTCACCTCCAGGCGGTCCATGGGTCTTGGAGAACCAGCAGCAGGTGGTGGTGGGACCAGGGGGGAGGGTTTGGGGGTCCTTCAACAGTGGCCGTGGAACCAGGGGATGGACCAGTGGGAGGTGGGAAGGTCCATGGGGGTCTTGGGTTCCTCCAGGACCTCCAACCAAGGTCCATGGGGGTCTTGGGTTCCTCCAGGACCTCCAACCCAGCCCATGAAACCAGAACAAGGTCCATGGGGGTCTTGGGTTCCTCCAGGATCTCCAACCCAGGTCCATGGGGGTCTTGGGTTCCTCCAGGACCTCCAACCAAGGTCCATGGGGGGTCTTGGGTTCCTCCAGGACCTCCAACCAAGGTCTATGGGGGTCTTGGATTCCTCCAGGACCTCCAACCAAGGTCCATGGGGGGTCTTGGGTTCCTCCAGGACCTCCAACCAAGGTCTATGGGGGTCTTGGGTTCCTCCAGGACCTCCAAACAAGGTCCATGGGGGTCTTGGGTTCCTCCAGGACCTCCAACCAAGGTCCATGGGGGTCTTGGGTTCCTCCAGGACCTCCAACCAAGGTCTATGGGGGTCTTGGGTTCCTCCAGGACCTCCAACACAGCCCATGAAACCAGAACAAGGTCCATGGCGGGTCTTGGTTCCTCCAGGACCTCCAACCCAAGGTCCATGACAGGTGGGCAGGTCCATAGGGGGCCTCAGGTTCCTCTGGGAGGTCTCAGGTTCCTCCAGGACCTCCAACCCAGGCCAATAAACCAGAACAAGGTCCATGGGGGGTCTCAGGTTCCCCCAGTACCTCCAGCCCAGCCCATGAGACCAGAATAAGGTCCATGAGAAGTCTCAGGTTCCTCTAGGAGGTCTCAGGTTCCTCTGGGAGGTCTCAGGTTCCTCTGGGAGGACCTCCAACCCAAAGTCCATGGCAGGTGGGCAGGTCCATGGGGGGTCTCAGGTTCCTCCAGAACCTCCGAAGCAGTAAGAGGTCCCTGGGAGGGCCCAGGTTCCTCCAGGACCTCCAACCCAAAGTCCATGGCAGGTGGGCAGGTCCATGGGGGGTCTCAGGTTCCCCCAGGACCTCCAGCCCAGCCCATGAGCCCAGAACAAGGTCCATGGCAGGTTCCACCACCCACCTCCCCCTCGGTCCCTCCGGTGGGTCCTGGCAGGTCCCCAGGGTGTCCCACCACGTCTCCTTCTCCCCAGGGGGACTCGGGAGGCCCCTTGGTGTGCGACGGGGTCCTGCAGGGGGTGGTGTCCTGGGGCATGGCCGTGTGTGGCCGGCGGGGACAACCCGGTGTCTACTCCAACGTCTGTCGTGCTGCGTCCTGGATCCGGAGGCTCCTCAGGGAGCAGTGAGGACTCAGCATCTCCAGCATCTCCAGCCTCTTCAGCCCCTCCAGCATCTCCAGCCCCTCCAGCGTCTCCAGCCCCTCCAGCATCTCCAGCATCTCCAGCCCCTCCAGCATCTCCAGCATCTCCACCCACTCCCTCCATCATCTCCATCTTCATCATCTCTATCATCTCCACCATCTCCAGCCCCTCCAGTCCCATCATCTCCTCCAGCTCCATCGTCTCCACCATCCCCATCCCCATCATCCCCATCACCTCCACCACCTCCAGCCCCATCTCCTCCATCTCCTCCATCCCCACCATCTCCAGCTCCATCATCTCCACCAGTTCCAGCCCCACCAGCTCCATCATCTCCACCAGTTCCAGCCCCACCAGTCCCACCAGCTCCATCATCTCCACCAGTTCCATCCCCACCAGCTCTACCAGCTCCAGCTCCATCACCTCCAGTTCCACCAGTTCTAGGTCCATCACCTCCAGTTCCACCTCCAGTTCCAGTTCCTCCAGCTCCAGCTCCACCATTTCCAGTTCCAGTTCCTCCAGCTCCAGTTCCAGTTCCACCATCTCCAGTTCCAGTTCCTCCAGCTCCAGTTCCAGTTCCACCATCTCCAGTTCCAGCTCCACCATCTCCAGTTCCAGTTCCTCCAGCTCCAGTTCCACCAGTTCCACCACCTCCAGTTTGGGGGAAAATAAAGAAAAGAGCAAAACCAATGAGATGGAGTCATGGGGGAACTGGGAGCACTGGGAAGTGGGGGTGGTGGGAACTGGAAGCACTGGGAAGTTGGGCAGTGTTAACTGGGAACACTGGGAAGTGGGGGTGGTGGGAACTGGAAGCACTGGGAAGTTGGGCAGTGTTAACTGGGAGCACTGGGAAGTGGGGGTGGTGGGAACTGGAAGCACTGGGAAGTTGGGCAGTGTTAACTGGGAACACTGGGAAGTGGGGGTGGTGGGAACTGGAAGCACTGGGAAGTTGGGCAGTGTTAACTGGGAACACTGGGAAGTGGGGGTGGTGGGAACTGGAAGCACTGGGAAGTTGGGCAGTGTTAACTGGGAACACTGGGAAGTGGGGGTGGTGGGAACTGGAAGCACTGGGAAGTTGGGCAGTGTTAACTGGGAACACTGGGAAGTGGGGGTGGTGGGAACTGGAAGCACTGGGAAGTTGGGCAGTGTTAACTGGGAACACTGGGAAGTGGGGGTGGTGGGAACTGGAAGCACTGGGAAGTTGGGCAGTGTTAACTGGGAACACTGGGAAGTGGGGGTGGTGGGAACTGGAAGCACTGGGAAGTTGGGCAGTGTTAACTGGGAACACTGGGAAGTGGGGGTGGTGGGAACTGGAAGCACTGGGAAGTTGGGCAGTGTTAACTGGGAACACTGGGAAGTGGGGGTGGTGGGAACTGGAAGCACTGGGAAGTTGGGCAGTGTTAACTGGGAACACTGGGAAGTGGGGGTGGTGGGAACTGGAAGCACTGGGAAGTTGGGCAGTGTTAACTGGGAACACTGGGAAGTGGGGGTGGTGGGAACTGGAAGCACTGGGAAGTTGGGCAGTGTTAACTGGGAACACTGGGAAGTGGGGGTGGTGGGAACTGGAAGCACTGGGAAGTTGGGCAGTGTTAACTGGGAACACTGGGAAGTGGGGGTGGTGGGAACTGGAAGCACTGGGAAGTTGGGCAGTGTTAACTGGGAACACTGGGAAGTGGGGGTGGTGGGAACTGGAAGCACTGGGAAGTTGGGCAGTGTTAACTGGGAACACTGGGAAGTGGGGGTGGTGGGAACTGGAAGCACTGGGAAGTTGGGCAGTGTTAACTGGGAACACTGGGAAGTGGGGGTGGTGGGAACTGGAAGCACTGGGAAGTTGGGCAGTGTTAACTGGGAACACTGGGAAGTGGGGGTGGTGGGAACTGGAAGCACTGGGAAGTTGGGCAGTGTTAACTGGGAACACTGGGAAGTGGGGGTGGTGGGAACTGGAAGCACTGGGAAGTTGGGCAGTGTTAACTGGGAACACTGGGAAGTGGGGGTGGTGGGAACTGGAAGCACTGGGAAGTTGGGCAGTGTTAACTGGGAACACTGGGAAGTGGGGGTGGTGGGAACTGGAAGCACTGGGAAGTTGGGCAGTGTTAACTGGGAACACTGGGAAGTGGGGGTGGTGGGAACTGGAAGCACTGGGAAGTTGGGCAGTGTTAACTGGGAACACTGGGAAGTGGGGGTGGTGGGAACTGGAAGCACTGGGAAGTTGGGCAGTGTTAACTGGGAACACTGGGAAGTGGGGGTGGTGGGAACTGGAAGCACTGGGAAGTTGGGCAGTGTTAACTGGGAACACTGGGAAGTGGGGGTGGTGGGAACTGGAAGCACTGGGAAGTTGGGCAGTGTTAACTGGGAACACTGGGAAGTGGGGGTGGTGGGAACTGGAAGCACTGGGAAGTTGGGCAGTGTTAACTGGGAACACTGGGAAGTGGGGGTGGTGGGAACTGGAAGCACTGGGAAGTTGGGCAGTGTTAACTGGGAACACTGGGAAGTGGGGGTGGTGGGAACTGGAAGCACTGGGAAGTTGGGCAGTGTTAACTGGGAACACTGGGAAGTGGGGGTGGTGGGAACTGGAAGCACTGGGAAGTTGGGCAGTGTTAACTGGGAACACTGGGAAGTGGGGGTGGTGGGAACTGGAAGCACTGGGAAGTTGGGCAGTGTTAACTGGGAACACTGGGAAGTGGGGGTGGTGGGAACTGGAAGCACTGGGAAGTTGGGCAGTGTTAACTGGGAACACTGGGAAGTGGGGGTGGTGGGAACTGGAAGCACTGGGAAGTTGGGCAGTGTTAACTGGGAACACTGGGAAGTGGGGGTGGTGGGAACTGGAAGCACTGGGAAGTTGGGCAGTGTTAACTGGGAACACTGGGAAGTGGGGGTGGTGGGAACTGGAAGCACTGGGAAGTTGGGCAGTGTTAACTGGGAACACTGGGAAGTGGGGGTGGTGGGAACTGGAAGCACTGGGAAGTTGGGCAGTGTTAACTGGGAACACTGGGAAGTGGGGGTGGTGGGAACTGGAAGCACTGGGAAGTTGGGCAGTGTTAACTGGGAACACTGGGAAGTGGGGGTGGTGGGAACTGGAAGCACTGGGAAGTTGGGCAGTGTTAACTGGGAACACTGGGAAGTGGGGGTGGTGGGAACTGGAAGCACTGGGAAGTTGGGCAGTGTTAACTGGGAACACTGGGAAGTGGGGGTGGTGGGAACTGGAAGCACTGGGAAGTTGGGCAGTGTTAACTGGGAACACTGGGAAGTGGGGGTGGTGGGAACTGGAAGCACTGGGAAGTTGGGCAGTGTTAACTGGGAACACTGGGAAGTGGGGGTGGTGGGAACTGGAAGCACTGGGAAGTTGGGCAGTGTTAACTGGGAACACTGGGAAGTGGGGGTGGTGGGAACTGGAAGCACTGGGAAGTTGGGCAGTGTTAACTGGGAACACTGGGAAGTGGGGGTGGTGGGAACTGGAAGCACTGGGAAGTTGGGCAGTGTTAACTGGGAACACTGGGAAGTGGGGGTGGTGGGAACTGGAAGCACTGGGAAGTTGGGCAGTGTTAACTGGGAACACTGGGAAGTGGGGGTGGTGGGAACTGGAAGCACTGGGAAGTTGGGCAGTGTTAACTGGGAACACTGGGAAGTGGGGGTGGTGGGAACTGGAAGCACTGGGAAGTTGGGCAGTGTTAACTGGGAACACTGGGAAGTGGGGGTGGTGGGAACTGGAAGCACTGGGAAGTTGGGCAGTGTTAACTGGGAACACTGGGAAGTGGGGGTGGTGGGAACTGGAAGCACTGGGAAGTTGGGCAGTGTTAACTGGGAACACTGGGAAGTGGGGGTGGTGGGAACTGGAAGCACTGGGAAGTTGGGCAGTGTTAACTGGGAACACTGGGAAGTGGGGGTGGTGGGAACTGGAAGCACTGGGAAGTTGGGCAGTGTTAACTGGGAACACTGGGAAGTGGGGGTGGTGGGAACTGGAAGCACTGGGAAGTTGGGCAGTGTTAACTGGGAACACTGGGAAGTGGGGGTGGTGGGAACTGGAAGCACTGGGAAGTTGGGCAGTGTTAACTGGGAACACTGGGAAGTGGGGGTGGTGGGAACTGGAAGCACTGGGAAGTTGGGCAGTGTTAACTGGGAACACTGGGAAGTGGGGGTGGTGGGAACTGGAAGCACTGGGAAGTTGGGCAGTGTTAACTGGGAACACTGGGAAGTGGGGGTGGTGGGAACTGGAAGCACTGGGAAGTTGGGCAGTGTTAACTGGGAACACTGGGAAGTGGGGGTGGTGGGAACTGGAAGCACTGGGAAGTTGGGCAGTGTTAACTGGGAACACTGGGAAGTGGGGGTGGTGGGAACTGGAAGCACTGGGAAGTTGGGCAGTGTTAACTGGGAACACTGGGAAGTGGGGGTGGTGGGAACTGGAAGCACTGGGAAGTTGGGCAGTGTTAACTGGGAACACTGGGAAGTGGGGGTGGTGGGAACTGGAAGCACTGGGAAGTTGGGCAGTGTTAACTGGGAACACTGGGAAGTGGGGGTGGTGGGAACTGGAAGCACTGGGAAGTTGGGCAGTGTTAACTGGGAACACTGGGAAGTGGGGGTGGTGGGAACTGGAAGCACTGGGAAGTTGGGCAGTGTTAACTGGGAACACTGGGAAGTGGGGGTGGTGGGAACTGGAAGCACTGGGAAGTTGGGCAGTGTTAACTGGGAACACTGGGAAGTGGGGGTGGTGGGAACTGGAAGCACTGGGAAGTTGGGCAGTGTTAACTGGGAACACTGGGAAGTGGGGGTGGTGGGAACTGGAAGCACTGGGAAGTTGGGCAGTGTTAACTGGGAACACTGGGAAGTGGGGGTGGTGGGAACTGGAAGCACTGGGAAGTTGGGCAGTGTTAACTGGGAACACTGGGAAGTGGGGGTGGTGGGAACTGGAAGCACTGGGAAGTTGGGCAGTGTTAACTGGGAACACTGGGAAGTGGGGGTGGTGGGAACTGGAAGCACTGGGAAGTTGGGCAGTGTTAACTGGGAACACTGGGAAGTGGGGGTGGTGGGAACTGGAAGCACTGGGAAGTTGGGCAGTGTTAACTGGGAACACTGGGAAGTGGGGGTGGTGGGAACTGGAAGCACTGGGAAGTTGGGCAGTGTTAACTGGGAACACTGGGAAGTGGGGGTGGTGGGAACTGGAAGCACTGGGAAGTTGGGCAGTGTTAACTGGGAACACTGGGAAGTGGGGGTGGTGGGAACTGGAAGCACTGGGAAGTTGGGCAGTGTTAACTGGGAACACTGGGAAGTGGGGGTGGTGGGAACTGGAAGCACTGGGAAGTTGGGCAGTGTTAACTGGGAACACTGGGAAGTGGGGGTGGTGGGAACTGGAAGCACTGGGAAGTTGGGCAGTGTTAACTGGGAACACTGGGAAGTGGGGGTGGTGGGAACTGGAAGCACTGGGAAGTTGGGCAGTGTTAACTGGGAACACTGGGAAGTGGGGGTGGTGGGAACTGGAAGCACTGGGAAGTTGGGCAGTGTTAACTGGGAACACTGGGAAGTGGGGGTGGTGGGAACTGGAAGCACTGGGAAGTTGGGCAGTGTTAACTGGGAACACTGGGAAGTGGGGGTGGTGGGAACTGGAAGCACTGGGAAGTTGGGCAGTGTTAACTGGGAACACTGGGAAGTGGGGGTGGTGGGAACTGGAAGCACTGGGAAGTTGGGCAGTGTTAACTGGGAACACTGGGAAGTGGGGGTGGTGGGAACTGGAAGCACTGGGAAGTTGGGCAGTGTTAACTGGGAACACTGGGAAGTGGGGGTGGTGGGAACTGGAAGCACTGGGAAGTTGGGCAGTGTTAACTGGGAACACTGGGAAGTGGGGGTGGTGGGAACTGGAAGCACTGGGAAGTTGGGCAGTGTTAACTGGGAACACTGGGAAGTGGGGGTGGTGGGAACTGGAAGCACTGGGAAGTTGGGCAGTGTTAACTGGGAACACTGGGAAGTGGGGGTGGTGGGAACTGGAAGCACTGGGAAGTTGGGCAGTGTTAACTGGGAACACTGGGAAGTGGGGGTGGTGGGAACTGGAAGCACTGGGAAGTTGGGCAGTGTTAACTGGGAACACTGGGAAGTGGGGGTGGTGGGAACTGGAAGCACTGGGAAGTTGGGCAGTGTTAACTGGGAACACTGGGAAGTGGGGGTGGTGGGAACTGGAAGCACTGGGAAGTTGGGCAGTGTTAACTGGGAACACTGGGAAGTGGGGGTGGTGGGAACTGGAAGCACTGGGAAGTTGGGCAGTGTTAACTGGGAACACTGGGAAGTGGGGGTGGTGGGAACTGGAAGCACTGGGAAGTTGGGCAGTGTTAACTGGGAACACTGGGAAGTGGGGGTGGTGGGAACTGGAAGCACTGGGAAGTTGGGCAGTGTTAACTGGGAACACTGGGAAGTGGGGGTGGTGGGAACTGGAAGCACTGGGAAGTTGGGCAGTGTTAACTGGGAACACTGGGAAGTGGGGGTGGTGGGAACTGGAAGCACTGGGAAGTTGGGCAGTGTTAACTGGGAACACTGGGAAGTGGGGGTGGTGGGAACTGGAAGCACTGGGAAGTTGGGCAGTGTTAACTGGGAACACTGGGAAGTGGGGGTGGTGGGAACTGGAAGCACTGGGAAGTTGGGCAGTGTTAACTGGGAACACTGGGAAGTGGGGGTGGTGGGAACTGGAAGCACTGGGAAGTTGGGCAGTGTTAACTGGGAACACTGGGAAGTGGGGGTGGTGGGAACTGGAAGCACTGGGAAGTTGGGCAGTGTTAACTGGGAACACTGGGAAGTGGGGGTGGTGGGAACTGGAAGCACTGGGAAGTTGGGCAGTGTTAACTGGGAACACTGGGAAGTGGGGGTGGTGGGAACTGGAAGCACTGGGAAGTTGGGCAGTGTTAACTGGGAACACTGGGAAGTGGGGGTGGTGGGAACTGGAAGCACTGGGAAGTTGGGCAGTGTTAACTGGGAACACTGGGAAGTGGGGGTGGTGGGAACTGGAAGCACTGGGAAGTTGGGCAGTGTTAACTGGGAACACTGGGAAGTGGGGGTGGTGGGAACTGGAAGCACTGGGAAGTTGGGCAGTGTTAACTGGGAACACTGGGAAGTGGGGGTGGTGGGAACTGGAAGCACTGGGAAGTTGGGCAGTGTTAACTGGGAACACTGGGAAGTGGGGGTGGTGGGAACTGGAAGCACTGGGAAGTTGGGCAGTGTTAACTGGGAACACTGGGAAGTGGGGGTGGTGGGAACTGGAAGCACTGGGAAGTTGGGCAGTGTTAACTGGGAACACTGGGAAGTGGGGGTGGTGGGAACTGGAAGCACTGGGAAGTTGGGCAGTGTTAACTGGGAACACTGGGAAGTGGGGGTGGTGGGAACTGGAAGCACTGGGAAGTTGGGCAGTGTTAACTGGGAACACTGGGAAGTGGGGGTGGTGGGAACTGGAAGCACTGGGAAGTTGGGCAGTGTTAACTGGGAACACTGGGAAGTGGGGGTGGTGGGAACTGGAAGCACTGGGAAGTTGGGCAGTGTTAACTGGGAACACTGGGAAGTGGGGGTGGTGGGAACTGGAAGCACTGGGAAGTTGGGCAGTGTTAACTGGGAACACTGGGAAGTGGGGGTGGTGGGAACTGGAAGCACTGGGAAGTTGGGCAGTGTTAACTGGGAACACTGGGAAGTGGGGGTGGTGGGAACTGGAAGCACTGGGAAGTTGGGCAGTGTTAACTGGGAACACTGGGAAGTGGGGGTGGTGGGAACTGGAAGCACTGGGAAGTTGGGCAGTGTTAACTGGGAACACTGGGAAGTGGGGGTGGTGGGAACTGGAAGCACTGGGAAGTTGGGCAGTGTTAACTGGGAACACTGGGAAGTGGGGGTGGTGGGAACTGGAAGCACTGGGAAGTTGGGCAGTGTTAACTGGGAACACTGGGAAGTGGGGGTGGTGGGAACTGGAAGCACTGGGAAGTTGGGCAGTGTTAACTGGGAACACTGGGAAGTGGGGGTGGTGGGAACTGGAAGCACTGGGAAGTTGGGCAGTGTTAACTGGGAACACTGGGAAGTGGGGGTGGTGGGAACTGGAAGCACTGGGAAGTTGGGCAGTGTTAACTGGGAACACTGGGAAGTGGGGGTGGTGGGAACTGGAAGCACTGGGAAGTTGGGCAGTGTTAACTGGGAACACTGGGAAGTGGGGGTGGTGGGAACTGGAAGCACTGGGAAGTTGGGCAGTGTTAACTGGGAACACTGGGAAGTGGGGGTGGTGGGAACTGGAAGCACTGGGAAGTTGGGCAGTGTTAACTGGGAACACTGGGAAGTGGGGGTGGTGGGAACTGGAAGCACTGGGAAGTTGGGCAGTGTTAACTGGGAACACTGGGAAGTGGGGGTGGTGGGAACTGGAAGCACTGGGAAGTTGGGCAGTGTTAACTGGGAACACTGGGAAGTGGGGGTGGTGGGAACTGGAAGCACTGGGAAGTTGGGCAGTGTTAACTGGGAACACTGGGAAGTGGGGGTGGTGGGAACTGGAAGCACTGGGAAGTTGGGCAGTGTTAACTGGGAACACTGGGAAGTGGGGGTGGTGGGAACTGGAAGCACTGGGAAGTTGGGCAGTGTTAACTGGGAACACTGGGAAGTGGGGGTGGTGGGAACTGGAAGCACTGGGAAGTTGGGCAGTGTTAACTGGGAACACTGGGAAGTGGGGGTGGTGGGAACTGGAAGCACTGGGAAGTTGGGCAGTGTTAACTGGGAACACTGGGAAGTGGGGGTGGTGGGAACTGGAAGCACTGGGAAGTTGGGCAGTGTTAACTGGGAACACTGGGAAGTGGGGGTGGTGGGAACTGGAAGCACTGGGAAGTTGGGCAGTGTTAACTGGGAACACTGGGAAGTGGGGGTGGTGGGAACTGGAAGCACTGGGAAGTTGGGCAGTGTTAACTGGGAACACTGGGAAGTGGGGGTGGTGGGAACTGGAAGCACTGGGAAGTTGGGCAGTGTTAACTGGGAACACTGGGAAGTGGGGGTGGTGGGAACTGGAAGCACTGGGAAGTTGGGCAGTGTTAACTGGGAACACTGGGAAGTGGGGGTGGTGGGAACTGGAAGCACTGGGAAGTTGGGCAGTGTTAACTGGGAACACTGGGAAGTGGGGGTGGTGGGAACTGGAAGCACTGGGAAGTTGGGCAGTGTTAACTGGGAACACTGGGAAGTGGGGGTGGTGGGAACTGGAAGCACTGGGAAGTTGGGCAGTGTTAACTGGGAACACTGGGAAGTGGGGGTGGTGGGAACTGGAAGCACTGGGAAGTTGGGCAGTGTTAACTGGGAACACTGGGAAGTGGGGGTGGTGGGAACTGGAAGCACTGGGAAGTTGGGCAGTGTTAACTGGGAACACTGGGAAGTGGGGGTGGTGGGAACTGGAAGCACTGGGAAGTTGGGCAGTGTTAACTGGGAACACTGGGAAGTGGGGGTGGTGGGAACTGGAAGCACTGGGAAGTTGGGCAGTGTTAACTGGGAACACTGGGAAGTGGGGGTGGTGGGAACTGGAAGCACTGGGAAGTTGGGCAGTGTTAACTGGGAACACTGGGAAGTGGGGGTGGTGGGAACTGGAAGCACTGGGAAGTTGGGCAGTGTTAACTGGGAACACTGGGAAGTGGGGGTGGTGGGAACTGGAAGCACTGGGAAGTTGGGCAGTGTTAACTGGGAACACTGGGAAGTGGGGGTGGTGGGAACTGGAAGCACTGGGAAGTTGGGCAGTGTTAACTGGGAACACTGGGAAGTGGGGGTGGTGGGAACTGGAAGCACTGGGAAGTTGGGCAGTGTTAACTGGGAACACTGGGAAGTGGGGGTGGTGGGAACTGGAAGCACTGGGAAGTTGGGCAGTGTTAACTGGGAACACTGGGAAGTGGGGGTGGTGGGAACTGGAAGCACTGGGAAGTTGGGCAGTGTTAACTGGGAACACTGGGAAGTGGGGGTGGTGGGAACTGGAAGCACTGGGAAGTTGGGCAGTGTTAACTGGGAACACTGGGAAGTGGGGGTGGTGGGAACTGGAAGCACTGGGAAGTTGGGCAGTGTTAACTGGGAACACTGGGAAGTGGGGGTGGTGGGAACTGGAAGCACTGGGAAGTTGGGCAGTGTTATCCACCATCTCCAGTTCCAGTTCCTCCAGCTCCAGTTCCACCAGTTCCACCACCTCCAGTTTGGGGGAAAATAAAGAAAAGAGCAAAACCAATGAGATGGAGTCATGGGGGAACTGGGAGCACTGGGAAGTGGGGGTGGTGGGAACTGGAAGCACTGGGAAGTTGGGCAGTGTTAACTGGGAACACTGGGAAGTGGGGGTGGTGGGAACTGGAAGCACTGGGAAGTTGGGCAGTGTTAACTGGGAGCACTGGGAAGCTGGGCAGTGGGAACTGGGAGCACTGGGAGATGGGGGTGGTGGGAACTGGGGACACTGGGAAGTTGGGCAGTGTTAGCTGGGAGCACTGGGAAGCTGGGCAGTGTTAACTGGGAGCACTGGGAAGCTGGGCAGTGGGAACTGGGAGCACTGGGGAAAGCGGCACAGGGAAACTGGGAGCATTAGGAAGTGGGGTTGGTGGGAACTGAGGACACTGGGAGCACTGGGAAGGGGGGGTGCAGAGGGAACTGGAAGCACTGGTAAGTGGGGCAGAGGGAACTGGGAGTACTGGGAGCACTGGGAAGTGGGGGTGGTGGGAACTGGAAGCACTGAGAAGTGGGGCAGTAGGAACTGGGAGCACTGGGGAAGGGGGGGGCAGAGGGAACTAGGGGCACTGGGAGCACTGGGAAGTGGGGCTGGTGGGAACTGGGAACACTGGGTATTGGAACAGTGGGAACTGGGAGCACTGGGGAGGAGGGGCAGAGGGAAGTGGGAGCACTGGGGAGGGGGTGCAGAGGGAACTGGGAGCACTGGGAGGGGGGATGGTGGGAATCTGGAAAGGGCTCTGGGAGGTACTGGGAGGGATAAAAAAGGTACTGGGAGGCACAATAAAGGTACTGGGAGGCACAATAAAGGTACTGGGAGGCACTGGGAGAGACAATAATGGTACTGGGAAGCACTGGGGAGTTCACTAAGGGCGCTGAGAGGTACTGGGAGGCACTGGGAGGGACAATAGGGGTACTGGGAAGGTCACTGGGAGGGACACTGGTAAGTTCTGGGAGGCACTGGGAGCACTGGGGGGTTCAATAAGGGCACTGGGAGGGACAATGAGGGCACTGGGAGGCACTGGGAAGTACTGGGGAGTTCAATAAGGGCACTGGGAGGCACTGGGGAGTTCAGTGAGATCACTGGAAGATACTGGGAGGGACAATTAAGGTTCTGGGAAGGGCACTGGGAGGCACTGGGAGGGACAATGAGGGCACTGGGAGGCACTGGGAGGCACCGGGGTGTTCTGGGAGGGCACTGGGAGGGACAGTAAGGGTACTGGGAGGCACTGGGAAGCACTGGAGAGTTCAATAAGGGCACTGGGAGACACTGGAAGGCACTGGGAAGTTCAGTGAGAGCACTGGGAGTTACTGGGAGAGACAATAAGGACACTGGGAGACACTGGGATGTACTGGGAGTCTGTGGAAGGCACTGGGAGGCACTGGGGAGTTCACTAAGAGTACTGGGAGATACTGGGAGGGACAATAAAGGTACTGGGAGGCACTGGAAAACACTGGGGAGTTCTGTGAGGGCACTGGGAAATACTGGGAGGGACAATAAAGGCACTGGGAGGGACAATAGGGGCACTGGGAACTACTGGGAGGGACAATAAAGGTACTGGGAGGCACTGGAAAACACTGGGGAGTTCTGTGAGGGCACTGGGAAATACTGGGAGGGACAATAAAGGCACTGGGAGGGACAATAGGGGCACTGGGAACTACTGGGAGGGACAATAAAGGTACTGGGAGGCACTGGAAAACACTGGGGAGTTCTGTGAGGGCACTGGGAAATACTGGGAGGGATAATAAAGGCACTGGGAGGGACAATAGGGGCACTGGGAAGTACTGGGAGGCACTGGGGAGCTCTGTGAAGGCACTGGGAGACACTGGGGGGGAAAATAGGGGCGCTGGGAACTACTGGGAGGCACTGGGAGGGACAATAGTACTGGGAGGCACAATAAAGGTACTGGGAGGGACTGGAAAGGGCTCTGGGAGGTACTGGGAGGGATAAAAAAGGTTCTGTGAGGGCACTGGGAAATACTGGGAGGCACAATAAAGGTACTGGGAGGGACTGGAAAGGGCTCTGGGAGGTACTGGGAGGGATAAAAAAGGTACTGGGAGGCACAATAAAGGTACTGGGAGGCACTGGGAGAGACAATAGGGGCACTGGGAAGTACTGGGAGGCACTGGGAGAGACAATAATGGTACTGGGAAGCACTGGGGAGTTCACTAAGGGCGCTGAGAGGTACTGGGAGGCACTGGGAGGGACAATAGGGGTACTGGGAAGGTCACTGGGAGGGACACTGGTAAGTTCTGGGAGGCACTGGGAGCACTGGGGGGTTCAATAAGGGCACTGGGAGGGACAATGAGGGCACTGGGAGGCACTGGGAAGTACTGGGGAGTTCAATAAGGGCACTGGGAGGCACTGGGGAGTTCAGTGAGATCACTGGAAGATACTGGGAGGGACAATTAAGGTTCTGGGAAGGGCACTGGGAGGCACTGGGAGGGACAATGAGGGCACTGGGAGGCACTGGGAGGCACCGGGGTGTTCTGGGAGGGCACTGGGAGGGACAGTAAGGGTACTGGGAGGCACTGGGAAGCACTGGAGAGTTCAATAAGGGCACTGGGAGACACTGGAAGGCACTGGGAAGTTCAGTGAGAGCACTGGGAGTTACTGGGAGAGACAATAAGGACACTGGGAGACACTGGGATGTACTGGGAGTCTGTGGAAGGCACTGGGAGGCACTGGGGAGTTCACTAAGAGTACTGGGAGATACTGGGAGGGACAATAAAGGTACTGGGAGGTACTGGGAAGGACAATAAGGACACTGGGAAGGCACTGGGAGGCACTGGGACGTACTGGGAGTCTGTGGGAGGTACTGGGATTGCCTAGAAAGCACTGGTTGGCACTGGTTGGCACTGGGAGCACTGGTTGGCACTGGGGAGGGGCACTGGGAGAACTGGGAAGGCAATGGGAGCACTGGGAGGCACCATTTGTCCTGGTTTTACTGGGAGGGCAGTGGTGTTACTGGGAGCACTGGGAGGGTCCCAGGGATTGCATGAGGGGCACTGGGAGGCACTAGGAAGGCACTCGTGTTACTGGGAGGGCACTGGGAGGACACTGGGAGGGTCGCAGGGAGTGCACGAGGGGCACTGGGGGAGGGCACTGGTGTCACTGGTGTTACGGGGAGCACTGGGAGGGCACTGGGAAGGTCCTAGGGGGTGCACGGCGGGCACTGGGAGGCACTGGTGTTACTGGGATGGCACTGGGAAGGTCCCAGGGAGTGCAGGAGGGGGCACTGGGGGAGGGCACCGGTGTCACTGGTGTTACTGGGAGCACTGGGAGGGCACTGGGGAGGTCCCAGGGGGTGCAGGAGGGGCACTGGGGGAGGGCACTGGTGTCACTGGTGTTACTGGGAGCACTGGGAGGCTCCCAGGGAGTGCACGAGGGGCACTGGGAGGCACTGGTGTTACTGGGAGGGCACTGGGAAGGTCCCAGGGGGTGCTCGGGGGGCACTGGGAGGCACTGGTGTTACTGGGATGGCACTGAGAAGGTCCCAGGGGGTGCAGGAGGGGGCACTGGGGGAGGGCACCGGTGTCACTGGTGTTACTGGGAGCACTGGGAGGCTCCCAGGGAGTGCACGAGGGGCACTGGGAGGCACTGGTGTTACTGGGATGGCACTGAGAAGGTCCCAGGGGGTGCAGGAGGGGGCACTGGGGGAGGGCACCGGTGTCACTGGTGTTACTGGGAGCACTGGGAGGCTCCCAGGGAGTGCACGAGGGGCACTGGGAGGCACTGGTGTTACTGGGATGGCACTGAGAAGGTCCCAGGGGGTGCAGGAGGGGGCACTGGGGGAGGGCACCGGTGTCACTGGTGTTACTGGGAGCACTGGGAGGCTCCCAGGGAGTGCACGAGGGGCACTGGGAGGCACTGGTGTTACTGGGAGGGCACTGGGAAGGTCCCAGGGGGTGCTCGGGGGGCACTGGGAGGCACTGGTGTTACTGGGATGGCACTGGGAAGGTCCCAGGGGGTGCAGGAGGGGGCACTGGGGGAGGGCAGTGGTGTCACTGGTGTTACTGGGAGCACTGGGAGGGCACTGG
>NW_009954315.1:9868-12647 GCF_000747805.2 Chaetura pelagica | reverse complement strand
GGCATGGGGAAGGAGGGGGAGGTCCTGGCTGGCCAGAAGACCTCCTGGGTGGGAGCTGGGAGACACTGGGAGGTAGCTGGGAGCTACTGGGTGGTAACTGGGAGGCATGGGAGGGAGCAGGAGTGGTGCTGGGGGGAACTGGGAGGGCACTGGGATGTGCTGGGAGAGCACTGGGAGGGACTGGGAAGGAACTGGGGAGCACTGGGAGCTACTGGTGGGTTACTGGGAAGGGACGGGGGAGCACTGGGAGCTACTGGTGGGTTACTGGGAAGGGACGGGGGAGCACTGGGAGCTACTGGTGGGTTACTGGGAAGGGACGGGGGAGCACTGGGAGCTACTGGTGGGTTACTGGGAAGGGACGGGGGAGCACTGGGAGCTACTGGTGGGTTACTGGGAAGGGACGGGGGAGCACTGGGAGCTACTGGTGGGTTACTGGGAAGGGACGGGGGAGCACTGGGAGCTACTGGTGGGTTACTGGGAAGGGACGGGGGAGCACTGGGAGCTACTGGTGGGTTACTGGGAAGGGACGGGGGAGCACTGGGAGCTACTGGTGGGTTACTGGGAAGGGACGGGGGAGCACTGGGAGCTACTGGTGGGTTACTGGGAAGGGACGGGGGAGCACTGGGAGCTACTGGTGGGTTACTGGGAAGGGACGGGGGAGCACTGGGAGCTACTGGTGGGTTACTGGGAAGGGACGGGGGAGCACTGGGAGCTACTGGTGGGTTACTGGGAAGGGACGGGGGAGCACTGGGAGCTACTGGTGGGTTACTGGGAAGGGACGGGGGAGCACTGGGAGCTACTGGTGGGTTACTGGGAAGGGACGGGGGAGCACTGGGAGCTACTGGTGGGTTACTGGGAAGGGACGGGGGAGCACTGGGAGCTACTGGTGGGTTACTGGGAAGGGACGGGGGAGCACTGGGAGCTACTGGTGGGTTACTGGGAAGGGACGGGGGAGCACTGGGAGCTACTGGTGGGTTACTGGGAAGGGACGGGGGAGCACTGGGAGCTACTGGTGGGTTACTGGGAAGGGACGGGGGAGCACTGGGAGCTACTGGTGGGTTACTGGGAAGGGACGGGGGAGCACTGGGAGCTACTGGTGGGTTACTGGGAAGGGACTGGGGAGCACTGGGAGCTACTGGTGGGTTACTGGGAAGGAACTGTGGAGCACTGGGAAGGAGCCTCAAGTGAACTGGGGACACTGGCATGTACTGGGAACATACTGGTGTGAGTGGGAGGGGAAGAGGAAGCACTGGGAGGCGGCAGCTGTTGTGGAACTGGTACTGGGAGGGAGTTGTGGGTGAACTGGGAGCACTGGGAGGTGGTGGGGGTGTACTGGTGTGGGTGAGAGGGGAAGAGAGGGTACTGGGAACGCTGCGGTGGGGGGCACTGGGAAGCACTGGGAGCACTGGTGGGCTGTGGGAAGGAGGAGGGAAGGTAATGGAGGGGACTGGGAGGGACTGGGAGGGTACTGGGAAGGAGCTGGAGGTGAACTGGGGGCACGTGGGAAGGAATGGGGAAGCACTGGGAGGGAACTGGGAGGTGCTGAGGGTGTACTGGGGATACTGGGAGGGAACTAGAGGTTACTGGGAGGGAACTGGAGGCTACTGGGAGGCACTGGGGGCCACGGAGGGGAATGAGGCAGTGTTGGGAAAGGACTGGGAGGCACTGGGAGGGAACTGGGAGGCAGGGAGTGGGAAGCAGGAGGTTACTGGGAGCACTGGAAGGACACGGGGGTGGCACAGGGAGGTGCTGGGGGGGAACTGGGAGATACTGGGCGGGAAGTGGGAGACACTGGGGGGTAACTGGGAGACACTGGGAAGAACTGGGAGATACTGGGAGGGAACTGGGAGGTCATTGGAAAGGAGGGGGAGGGCCTGGCTGGCCAGAAGACCTCCTGGGTGGCAACTGGGAGACACTGGGAGGTAGCTGGGAGCTACTGGGTGGTAACTGGGAGGTACTGGGAGCTAACTGGGAGCTACTGGGAGGTAACTGGGAGGCACTGGGAGGAGCTGGGAGGTCATTGGAAAGGAGGGGGAGGTCCTGGTTGGTCCTGGCTGGCCAGAAGACCTCCTGGGTGGGAACTGGGAGCTACTGGGAGACACTGGGTGGGGAACTGAGAGGTACTGGGAGGTAACTGGGAGGCAATGGGAGGAACTGGGAGGGAACTGGGAGGCCACTGGGAAGGAGGGGGAGGTCCTGGTTGGTCCTGGCTGGCCAGAAGACCTCCTGGGTGGGAACTGGGAGCTACTGGGAGACACTGGGTGGGGAACTGAGAGGTACTGGGAGGTAACTGGGAGGCACTGGGAGCTAAATGGGAGCTACTGGGAAGTAACTGGAGGGAACTGGGAGGTCATTGGGAAGGAGGGGGAGGTCCTGGCTGGCCAGAAGACCTCCTGGGTGGGAGCTGGGAGACACTGGGAGGTAACTGGGAGCTACTGGGAGGTAACTGGGAGCTACTGGGATCTCCCCAGTGGCCGTGGGGGACGAGACCCGCATCGTGGGCGGGAAGAGCTGCCCCCGCACCCGCCACCCCTACCAGGTGGTGCTACTGGGACCCCAGCAGAACATCCACTGCGGGGGGGTCTTACTGGGCCGGTACTGGGTCCTGACGGCGGCTCATTGTGACACCCAGAGGTGGGTACTGGGAGGGAACTGGGAGGGTCGGGGTGCCCACCCACCAGTGGCCCAGGGGCACTGGGACCAGTGGAGGTGGTGGGACTTCACTGGGTTGGTCACTGTCGGTGTGTAACTGGGCTCCCAGTATGACCAGTGCCTTGGG
>NW_009954315.1:1465-3969 GCF_000747805.2 Chaetura pelagica | reverse complement strand
CATGTCCCCCCATACCCACGTCCCCCCGTGTCCATGTCCCCCCCATACCCACGTCCCCCCGTGTCCATGTCCCCCCATACCCACGTCCCCCCGTGTCCCCCAGGTCAGTTCCCCGACGTGCTGCAGTGCGGGGTTGTTTACACCATGGCCAACCAGGACTGCGCCAAGATCTACCCCAGGGGCATCACCGAGAACATGCTCTGTGCGGGGGTCTCCTCGGGGGGCACCGACTCCTGCCAGGTGGGTCTGGGGGGGGCACAGCCTGGGGGTGTCCAGGGCTGGACCCCACAGGTCCTGGTGGTCTCCTTGGCTTGACCTTGTAGCTCCAGGTGGTCTTCACACCTTGACCTGTAGCTCCAGGTGGTCTCCTTGGTTTGACCTTGTAGATCCAGGTGGTGTTCACACCTTGACCTTGTAGATCCTGATGGTCTCCACACCTTGACCTGTAGCCCCAGGTGGTCTCCTTGGTTTGACCTTGTAGATCCAGGTGGTCTCCACACCTTGACCTTGTAGCTCCAGGTGGTCTCCTTGGTTTGACCTTGTAGATCCAGGTGGTCTCCACACCTTGACCTTGTAGCTCCAGGTGGTCTCCACACCTTGACCTTGTAGCTCCAGGTGGTCTCCTTGGTTTGACCTTGTAGATCCAGGTGGTCTCCACACCTTGACCTTGTAGCTCCAGGTGGTCTCCTTGGTTTGACCTTGTAGCTCCAGGTGGTCTCCACACCTTGACCTTGTAGCTCCAGGTGGTCTCCTTGGCTTGACCTTGTAGCTCCAGGTGGTCTCCTCGGCTTGACCTTGTAGCTCCAGGTGGTCTCCACACCTTGACCTTGTAGCTCCAGGTGTTCTCCTCGGCTTGACCTTGTAGCTCCAGGTGGTCTCCACACCTTGACCTTGTAGCCCCAGGTGGTCTCCACACCTTGACCTGTAGCTCCAGGTGGTCTCCACACCTTGACCTTGTAGCTCAGGTGGTCTCCACACCTTGACCTTGTAGCTCCAGGTGGTCTCCTTGGTTTGACCTTGTAGCTCCAGGTGGTCTCCACACCTTGACCTTGTAGCCCCAGGTGGTCTCCACACCTTGACCTTGTAGCTCCAGGTGGTCTCCTCGGCTTGAGACCTTGTAGCTCCAGGTGGTCTCCACACCTTGACCTTGTAGCCCCAGGTGGTCTCCACACCTTGACCTTGTAGCCCCAGGTGGTCTCCACACCTTGACCTTGTAGCTCCAGGTGGTCTCCTTGGTTTGACCTTGTAGCTCCAGGTGGTCTCCACACCTTGACCCCCCAGCAGACCCTTCTCCCCGTAGCCCCCTGGGCCCCTCTGGGGTGGATTTGGGGGTGTCCTTGGTCCTCCCACCCCTCGCCCTGACCCCGGGGTTGTCTTCTCCTCCGCAGGGCGACTCGGGGGGGCCCCTGGTGTGCGGGGAGGAGCTCCAGGGCATCGTGTCCTGGGGGGTGCAGGTCTGTGGCCAGAGGGGCAAGCCCGGGGTCTACACCCGCGTCTGCCACTTCACCTCCTGGATCCAGGAGACCATGAGGAGGAACCGTTGACCAGGGGACACCAGGGGACACCAGGGGACACCGGGGGACACCGGGGGACACCGACCCCCCCGACCTTCCCCTGGGCCACCAGGGGTCTTCTCCTCCCACCCCCGGACCCTCTGATGCCCACCAGAGAGGAGCTCCTGGAATAAAGGCTTGTGAATGGTGGTTCCTTCTGCTGTCCCTGTGGTCCCTTCTGTCCCCATGGTCCCTTCTGTCCCTCTGGTCCCTTCTGCTGTCCCCATGGTCACCTTCTGCTGTCCCCATGGTCACCTTCTGTCCCCATGGTCCCTTCTGTCCCTCTGGTCCCTTCTGCTGTCCCCATGGTCACCTTCTGCTGTCCCCATGGTCACCTTCTGTCCCCATGGTCCCTTCTGTCCCTCTGGTCCCTTCTGCTGTCCCCATGGTCACCTTCTGCTGTCCCCATGATCACCTTCTGTCCCCATGGTCCCTTCTGTCCCTCTGGTCCCTTCTGTCCCTGTGGTCCCTTCTCCTGTCCTCATGGTCACTTTCTGCTGTCCCCATGGCCACGTGCTGTCCCCATGGCCACCTTCTGCTGTCCCCATGGTCACCTTTGGTGTCCCTGTGGCCACCTTGTGCTGTCCCCATGATCACCTTTGGTGTCCCTGTGGCCACCTTCTCCTGTCCTCCTGGCCACCTTCTGTCCCTGTATCCACCTTCCTCTTCCCCCGTGGCCACCAAGGCCACCATGGGGCGGGTGTGGTGGCCACCAGGAGCTTGGGGTGGGAACTGCCCCAGTTCTGAGGGGAAGTGGCCAGGGTGGCCACCTCCTGGCCATGGACGTTTGGTGCTGGTGGCCAAGGGGGACAATTCATGGTCATGAACGTCTGGTGTTGGTGGCCATGGAGGTGTTGGTGGCCATGGTGGGACGTTGGTGGCCATGATGGTGGCCATGATGGGATGTTGGTGGCCATGATGGGGGGCATGGGGGGATGGTGGGGGCACGGG
>NW_009954315.1:0-331 GCF_000747805.2 Chaetura pelagica | reverse complement strand
TGGTGGTCATGGTGGGATGTGGGTGGCCATGGTGGGATGTTGGTGACCATGGTGGTGGCCATGGTGGTGTTGGTGGCCATGATGGTGTTGGTGGCCATGGTGGGATGTTGGTAGCCATGGTGGACAACTCATGTCCAGGTGTATCTGGTGCTGGTGGCCATGGAGGTGTTGGTGGCCATGGTGGCCCCGCCCACCCTATCTCCTGGCCACGCCCCCTCCCAGAAACTCCACCCCCCACGTGTGACCAACACGGCCTGACAGCTCCCCCTGGTGTCCCGGGGGGACACGTGTGGTGTAGGCGTGTCATGGGCACCTTGACGTGTGTCATGGA
>NW_009954314.1:559-850 GCF_000747805.2 Chaetura pelagica | reverse complement strand
CAGTGCTGGGATCCTGGGAACTGTCAGTGCTGGGAACCCCTGGGGCTGGGAATGCCTGGGAACTGTCAGTGCTGGGATCCTGGGAACTGTCAGGGCTGGGAACCCCTGGGGATGGGACCCTGGGAACTGTCAGTGCTGGGACCCCCAAGGACTGGGATCCTGGGAACTGTTAGTGCTGGGACCCCTGGGGCTGGGAACCCCAGGGCTGGGACCCCCTGGGGCTGGGAACCCCTGGGGCTGTCATGGCTGGGACCCTGGGAACTGGCAGTGCTGGGACCCCTGGGGCTGGGA
>NW_009954314.1:0-508 GCF_000747805.2 Chaetura pelagica | reverse complement strand
TGCGGGGACCCCTGGGGCTGGGAACCCCTGGGGCTGTCAGGGCTGGGAACCCCTGGGGCTGGGAACCCCGGGGCTGGGATCCTGGGAACTGACAGTGCTGGGACCCCTGGGGGCTGGGAACCCTGGGAACTGGCAGTGCTGGGATCCCAGGAACTGCCAGTGCAGGGATCCTGGCTGTGGGATCCATTAGTGCTGGGATGAGGGAGCTGGGGCTGCGTCCCACGTGTCCCTCGTGTCCCACGTGTCCCACAAGTCCCTCATGTCCCACGTGTCCCTCGTGTCCCAAGTGTCCCTCATGTCTCACAAGTCCCTCATGTCCCACGTGTCCCTCGTGTCCCACAAGTCCCTCATGTCCCACGTGTCCCACAAGTCCCTCATTTCCCTCACATCCCACGTGTCCCACAAGTCCCTCATGTCCCTCACATCCCACGTGTCTCACAAGTCCCTCAAAGTCACTCATGTCCCTCGTGTCCCAACTGTCCCTCATGTCTCACAAGTCCCTCATGTC
>NW_009954313.1:1891668-1905219 GCF_000747805.2 Chaetura pelagica | reverse complement strand
AAAGAAGGGGTGGAAGAATGCAAAAAGATGGTTTCCTGTAAAATCTTCCAGTTCATCTAGCCCATCTTAAAGCAGGTGGAGACAAGACTAGCTGCTCAGCGTGCATGGAAAATTCTTTTACTAAATGTGGAAGGCAAAGCATTGATTCAATCTCATGAACGTGAGAAGCCAAAATTGCACAGAGTTGCCATTAGGGCTCTTGCTGCTATGAAATCTGAAAGGAGTAGAACGGCCACTCATTCGGAGGCCAACATAAAGGCAATGAAGGAAGCCAAAATTACTCTTCTGAATTTCCTCTCATTGCTGCTATAATTGGGCACCCCAAGGTATTCTCTTCTCAGCCACAATAGTGAGCAGTCAAACCTGTCACTGCATACATACTAGGTAGCACAGAATTGACAGCCAGGGCAATTTTTTCATAGATTTTTTTCATAATATGATAAATAAAATATTTCATTCTGACGCACAAAATACTACTTGTATCATCAAGGGATGGGAAAGATACTGTCATGTCTGGAAAAAAAAAATAAAGCCAGAGATGCAGATCTGCTGGTTTTTCCCAATAAAAATCCATTATGAAATTATTTCTTTTCTGATTCTATCAAGCACTAGCGGCAAAGAAAAAACAACCACTGGCCAGAATCAACTTCCAGCTAGAGAAGTGCCAAACTATTCAACAACAATGTTGCTAGTTATCTTGGACATGAAGTTCAATGTGACAGGACTAGCTTTCAGCATTACAGGCAGGCTGTGTTGCCTTGCTTAGAAATAACTGTACAAAACACTAAACAAGACAGCCCATTGTACATGACTTTTCCAAGGCATCTGCAATGAACATCTCCTAATGCAAAGCCAAGTCGTGCATCTCACCACTTGGTTTACAGCTCTGCAGGCAGAAGGGCCATATCCCAACTAATCAGCAGGGATCTCTAAAGAGCTGCCTGAAATTGCAAATGGACCTGGGGCAAAGGGTATTTTCTACTCAAATTCATTCTCTAGTCCATCTGGGTAAGATAATTGGAGGTGAAAATTCTTAAATTATCTTCCTTTAGTTTAACTCCACATATGTAGAAAGCAAATTATTCCCTTCCCTTTCCCCCACCCCTTAGCATGATAATTTAATGGAAAAAACTAAGCAACATCTTGAAGTCACAAAGTACATGGCCAATTTCGCTACAAGCTCTTGGAACCTTCCAAGGCTTTCAGAGTGCACAGCTTGAAACCTTTTAAAGCCACCTGATTATTCAAATATAGACAGGTACTGTAGCTTCTTTTTAACAACTCATACTAACCATCCAACACTAAGCTAGCCACTTTGAAAAGTATTTGAGTGCAAGACTAACTGTAGATCAAGACTACAGTAACATCTTTTTCCATAGTTCCTAAAACATTTTTCTTCCTGCAATTACAGAGGTACAAAGATAGACCTTGTTTATACAATTTTTGAATGCTCAAGAAATAATCTATGGTACAGTGCAAAACCTGGAATATCAGTAGTATAGTTTCTGTGATTCTGGGAGACAGTTTATGAAATCACAGAATTGTTTTGGTTGGAAAAGACCTTTCAGATCATTAAGTCCAACCATTAACCAAGCACTGTCAAGCCCACCACTAAACATATAGTTTTGGAAGAGCCTTTCTTATGAGGCCAAGCTCAAACTGCAAGACCTATTTAAGATAGTGCTGCCCTGACTCTCTCACCCTTTCAAGATTCAAGAAACCCTCACAACACAAAGGTCCTTCTCAAAAGGCAATTCATAAAGTTTTAAAGCACTAAGATGACACTGGATATAGGCCTGGTTGGAAAAGTTCAAGGCAAGACAAAGCAGCCATTCTGCAGAGTACTACAGAATAACCATGAAGGTGTAAGAAATTACACAGAAGTGAGTGAACTGTGCTCACTCTTGCTTATTTCTCAGCAGTACAAATATGGAGACATTTTTTGCAGAACTCCAGACAGGGTCAGAACAGTTTTTACTCCAAGATACACACAAGCTACACTGAAGAATCACCATCACTGTAACTGCTACCAATCAAAGCAAGGCATAGACTGGGGATTTCTGAATGGGAAAACTGGCTTGAGAGAGAGAGAGAAAGGAAAAAGCTCCATCTCATTCAATTTCCCCCTTAAAGAAAAAAACAGAAATAGCAAAAATCAGCACAATTCTGGCATATTACAAATGGGAGAGGAAAGGAAGGACAGCCTGAGGAGACAGATTGCAACATTTTCTTGCTGTGGATGCGATTTTACAGTTGCCTGTTGCAATGCTGCAGGAAGTCAGGCTGAGACAGAGAATCGTTTACACAGTGAAGGTAATCTACTCAGTGTCGAGTTTCTCCTTTGTACTACAGGCCTCTGATAGGCTCCACAAGCAGGGACCTGAATGTAAACTATGGCTAGGCAATACTACCTACAGAGTACACCCCTGGGAACAGAGCAGGAGGAGGTCGGGTGTAAAGTGAATCCACCAGAACAGCAAAGAAATCGATCCATGCAGCCAGAATACGGTTTTCAGAGCTGGCCCCATATGTCAATAATGACCTCAAAAAGTCTTAGTCCTCTTTGGGGCTACATGAGTTTCTGTAGCTTCCAAATTCCTCCAGGGATTTGAAAATCTGGTTCTCTGCATCCATTTTCAGGTGCTGAAGAGATATGTTTGCGCAACATGTTAGAAACAGATAACCACGGTCAGCACCATTAACCAGGCTGTTACTTATATTTGGGACACCCAAACTCTTACACATCAGTAACAAGAACTCTTCCTTCCACTAAGAAATCATGCTCTCCTCATGACTCAGTAACCTCAGCACTTTAAATCTCACCATATGCTGGCTGCAGTTTTGGGGGAGCCATAGCACTCTTTCAGAGCTCTCTACTCTTATACCAGGTTCACTACTCTGACTGACTCAACAGCATCAGCTGGCAAAGAAATTTTGAGAGGAAAAAAAAAAGCCATTATAAGAACTATTAGGATACTTCTATTTATTGTTATCTTATTTCCGTTCACAGCAGAGTGTTTTAGTAAGTTGTTTTGAAGTCTCACGCTGTATGTTTGTCCACTGCCCTCCATCAGTCCAGAAAAAAACCTGTTGAAACACAGGTCTTGGTGCTAGTGACTCAAAGCATTTCCAGAAGATCAGAAATCATACCTATGGTCTCTCTTTATTTCTCTCCTCTCTCACTCTTTTTTTTTAATTTAAACCTCTCTATGTCCCTTCTTAAAACTCAATAACCTGCTTACCATGCCTCCAGAAGCCAACATTATAAAAAGAATAGTTGTAACCTGTAAGAAAACTAATAGAAAGGCTTTTCTCACAGAGGGCAATGAATGGGATCCAAACCAAGATGCTATATAGAAGTCAAAACTAATTCATATGCATAATGACCCTTTCATCTCTTTCATTTTAAGAGAAGCATAAAAATATTAATATTAAAGCCACTCACTTTGGATACTTTCAAAGCAAAGTCAGTGAATAACAAATCAATTCAATCACTTCAAGTAGTCTCACATGGGAACCACACCCCAACTGTTGGATTTCATGTTTGACTTTAAGGCACCTTGAAAATTAGACAGAAAAAAAAGGCGCTGTGGATGACTAATTCCCTCAGGCTGGAAGATGGCGTAATGACTGGATTGCTAATAAAAAGAAATTCTATTCAGCAAGTCTAGAAAACAGTAATACTCTTTAAAGTAACAAAAAAACAGGAGGTAAGGAAACCCCAGGAGTGATTGCCAGAACTTCTACACACATTAGAAGAAAGTCAGTCTCATTCTTTTTCAGTTTCTTTCACATGAAAAAAACCCACATACTTCTGTAACCAAAACAGACATCTTGTAAAATGATCTGACTCATTCTAGATACAGCTAGCATGATAGTTTATTTGGTTGGTAAACTGTCAGTAAGTTGTCTAAACAGGTTAAGATCATCGAGTTCCTCCGCCTGCTCTGTGCCAGACCTACTCTCACTGGGCTGGTCCCCACTGAAATGTGGACCTATTCAACCATTTGCTAATTAGCACTCCTAAGCCTCCAACCCCGCAGGACTGGGAGCTGTGTCCTAGTGTGAATAGCTGCACTTTGAACACGGTTTGCTTCTTATCAGCTGGAGGGAGAGGTTTCACAGCTGCAAAGTAAGTGCTTGTGAGCTCCACAGGAAGGAAAGCATAAGCTGTGATTTCTTGCTGTAATGCACTGAAAGCATTAGCAATGTAAGTAAACACAGAAAGGTCAGTAACAGCCAGTTAATAAACCAATTCACGTTTCTTAGCTGGAACTCAGTCTCCTAAATTAGCAAAAACCTAGATGAAGCCTGAAGTCCTTCCAGATGCAGGCAGTTCCTCCTTAGCATATCTCCAATTTCTCTTTGGTAACCCAAAATTAAACAGCATCGTTCCTCTTGACAAGAAGTGTTACCTGTTTTCTCGGGCCCCAAAAAACTAACTTATTTTAAACACACAAGCTGTTGTGCTTGACCACATATTTACTTCTATAACACATTCGCTATTACACTAGGAAAAATGTCCCATCAATGCTATATTAAAAATATCAATCATTTGCTTTAAGAGCATTTAATCACAGCTTGGAAAAGGTTCAACACAAGAGCAGACTCCTCCGTGCACCACAAAACTCCTTTTCTGTTTCCACCAATAACACACACAAGCCTTTTACTTTCTCATGGCATAACACAAGAGTCTTAATCACAGCCTCACATCCATTTCCCTTTCACATCAAACCATAATGCATGACACACCCCACATCACAGCCCATCTTTAGATTTGCCTACAAAACATCTCCAGACAAGGAGCCAGGGACACAGGATTACAGACTCCCTGTGCTCTCCCAGATTATTTTATCACACATAGAGCACAGAAAGAACATTCCCATTGCCCTTTACAACTGGATTATTTTTTCATTGTTCTAGAATGGATCCAAATTTATAATTAGTTCCCAAGAAAGCATCCTAGTACTTAAACTAACAGTGCCCCAGAGCCTGAACTTTCTCCCCCTCTTCCAGGGCTACTAGTGCATTTGTCATTGAATTACTGGAGCCTTCCGCTCCACTACAGATACAGGCACTCAGACTACAACTCTCTCAGGTTGCCAGATTAATTCAAAAGGATGGATAAAGGCTGCTCACACTGAACAACCAGTTCTTACCTCACCAGAGAACTCCATTGCAAGGCATGAGGTGGAGACTGCAAGCCCTGAGCCCAAGGATGAAGTTCCTACAGCCTCACAATTACCTAATCTCCTTTCTCCTTATCTTGAGCTTTGCATTTCAGCCCTGCTGGGAAGGGTCTAGGTACAACTGCCATATTATGAAAGGAACTGCACTCTATAGTACAAGACCAATGATACCCAAGATGGCCATAGAAAACAATAGCCCTTCTAAATCCTGTCAGTCCAGTTGTGCTACAAGGAAAAGGAACACATACTCTGAGGTGTAAACATGGTGAAAAAGGTAAGAGGCAAGAAAAGACAGCTGTTAGTGCCCTTCAACATACACTCAGACTCCTTTGAGGCATAATCTTCAAGGTTTCTTGCCAGTTAGGCTGCTCAGTACTTTCCATACACACCAGCCATAGCCTTTTTAGAGTGAACCTTAACTAGGCTGATTTCAGATCTTGAGAGCAAAGCATTCAAAAAACATCGAAGCTTTATGAAAACAAAAGGTACTAAACTGAACTCCCCTTCTGAACCTGTTTTTCACTAAGGGCCACTGTGATCTACCTTGAAAAGAATCCTCCCCTCCTTCACTTTTGTCTTGTAACTTAACCTGAGAGGTAGCTGGCCTCTGTACTAGCCAGTGCACCCTGGGTAGGGAAAATCCTACTGACACCTGTGAGGAGCAGCCATCAGCCCAGTGCTCCAGTCACACCCACTCTGCACAGCTGAAAACATTAACCTAATCCAGCCCAAGTCAACAAAGAACAGCTGAAAGCATTACTAAAAAGCTACAGCACTGTATCAAAACCAGAGCAGTTTCATTTGGATGCTTTCCTTCTCAACACTGCCTTTCATTTCCACCTCTAAATTGAAATACTGTGCCCTTAAATGACTCTGTCCTTCAGGCATGCCAATTTATCTTAAAAAAAATAAGAGGAAATAACAGAACCTGCCTTTTGCATTCTTCCCAGTTAATTGGATTTAACTGGGTGGGTAGGAAGGGAACCCTCTCAGCTGCTTTGGTTACTTTCAGTGTGATGCTGTAATTCAGCTTGCCTCTGAAACAACAGAGCCTGGCCATCCCTTGCTTAACAGCAAACTTCCGTTCCTGCAGTCCAGGTGGTTTCTGTGGATCCACAGAAAACTGAGATTTCTGTCTAGGGTACCGAAGCACAATTATACTAATGAAGAGAGATAAAAGATAATAGATACAGAAGTTCTTCTCCCTAATCAGCCCTAGGTCAAAGCTTTACCTAGAGCTAACAAGGAAATAATTTATTAATGACCCCACTACAGGAACCAGCATAGTCACAGCAGTGCAAACATAGCCATAATTTGCAACAAATGGGTTAGAGCTACATTTTTTTAAATGTAGTCTTGGGTTTATTTAACTAAAGAGATTATTACCTTGAAATTACAATTGCTTCAGTGCTTGGTTTTAGCTTAGAAAGAAGGCAATCATCCAAAGCAATACTTCAAAGTTCAGGGCTACCAAAGTAAATGCCAAAAGACCAGAACAATCTTTGAAAAAGCCAATGCATTACACTAGCCATTGGAAAAGGTGCTTTTTTCTTATTTATCATGCTAATCATACTGCTTATTCAATAGAAAGATGCCTATTCAATAGAAAGATGCCATCCATTCTCCAATTAGGATAATCACAAGGACTACATGTGTTAAACCACCCCAGACAGCTTAGAGCTTTCTAGAAAAGCTGATTTTTTCTTATACAAATATTTTATCACATTTTATTTACAAGTGGGAAAATAAGAAATTGGTTGTTAGGTCCACAGAAATACCAGTGCAGGCTTTGCATATGCTACAGCTGGATTCTTTTAATTAAAAAATAGATGTATCATGAGCAGCAGAAGTCCAACAAGATGCAAGGTGTCAGTGCTGTGTCATAGATGCTTCTAAGAGAAAGGGATGCAAGTATTAGAAGCTCTCCTTGCTATGCCCTCATTGCACTAGGACTGATAATCCTTATCAGGGCAGCAGGCTGGAAGGATACATGCTTTTTGTTTTGCTTTTTTTCAGGAAATAAACCCTCATGCAGATGCAAATAATGACTGACAAGTACTCTGACAGCAGCCTGCAGTGCAGGTGGGACACAAGGTCTGGCTTTACGTTAGGTCCTTTGATTTTGTTTCAACTGTCAAAATTATGCAGTTATTGGGGGGGGGAGGTGTCAGTTAACATACATATGATTTGCAGACTGCTGGGAGGAGGGTTTGGGAAGAAAGTAGTACCAAATGCTACCTATTCTCTGTAGTAGCACACATCTCTCTTGAAGTGTATTGTGGTGTTAACTATTCATCTATATGTGGACGTAGGTTTTTGGCACAGCAGTGCTGCACAAAAGCATTTAAATTATTCTAGTTTCTTGATTTGGAGCAGAAGCAGCAGTTGTGATTTCACCAAGTACCTTCTGGTGCAATGTGCAGGAAAGGGCTTGACGCTTCAGAGCGTGATCCACATAAAACAGCTGACTGCAGAATAAGCTGCTTCAAAACCAGCTCCAGGAAGCTCTGAGGAGAAAGAGAAGCTCCTTAAAGCCATCTCTTCTGGGGCCTCAGGCTTTTCACACAGGGCAACAGGAGACTTTTTTTAAATTTACAGTTCAGCATGTTGAGCTCTGCCCTGCCTATTCGTTTGGTCTCATGAGGAAGGGCAGCATCTTTATTACACACTGGCTAGAGGAAGCATCAGTTTCCTTGCCGTTCCTTAGTGGTTAGAGCACTCATTCAGCATGTGGGAATTAAAACATAGTTGCTTTTCTACTCCCTGGGATTCAGCTCCATCTCTTCAGTTTCTCAAGGGCTGAACTTTCTCAGAAATTGGAGACCTGAACACTAACCTCTGAGCCATCATGTAAAAAGAGCATTCTGAAAACTGCCTGAATTGAGCACTGCGGGGAGAGCAGCCTGTCTATGGTCCAGGTAAGACTGACTTGCCACACCACGTAGCCCTGAAGAAAAGGGAGGTCTATCTGAGAACAGCAATAGCAGGACTGACTGTGTCTGAGGATTTAAGTGTGAAAAACTAGGACCAAATAATTGCCAAATTTAGATGATCACAAGCTGACCATGACGGGAGTCATATTAGTTCTACCTGAAGGCCAGTGCCTGAGACATCAATGCTCCAGACCAGGGGTGGGAGAGACAGCCTTTCTTCTCTACCACAGTCAGATCCACTGAAACAAAGCCCAAGCACAATGCTTTCCAACAGCTGAGAAATAAATAAATCAAAGGACTATCTGCCCCTTTAGGAAATTAAACAAACAGTATCAAAGGCTATGCCTGTTGCCCTGTTACTTCTTAAAATTTCCCAGCAAAAATGAGGCTAGAACTCTGTATGTCTGCTACCTTCATTTGCTCATTTCCTCCCACTTTGCTGATTTGCTGACATATGTGAGTGCACACATATGGTATAGTTTGAGCATTTTACTTTCCATCCTCCCTGGGATAACATTCCATGTTTTATCGCTGATCAGCAACCCAGGATCTTAGCCTGAGAAACAATGATATAGTGAAGGTTCTTCAGATACCACCATCCTTCTTTAAAAAAATATTTCATTTTCAAAGATAATGGGGAACAACTATCCAAAGCAAGGTAAGGCAGCATCACTGGTCTTACATTGAGAAAAGTCCAACAACCTCACATCAGAGGCAGAGGTCAGAGCTGAGTTCATGATCATAGTTAAGAGTTCAGAGACAAAGAAAGCATTCACTGTAATGAAACTGTTAAATTCAGTTGCAGGAATGGGAGAACTAGCTTACACTCTAAACAGGATAAACCAGCTCATACTGGTTTACATAAAATGCCCTAAATAACAATGCCAACACTGTGTGTCAAATCACTGAACCAACAGAGCACGAGATCAAATTGCTGTTGGATAATCAACAAGTTCTCTGAGACAGACTGTGCTTATCTTTAAAGAACTGGTATTCACCTACTGATTCTTTAAGGTGCCTCATGCTCTTACACTCTAATTTTCTTTATAAAAACTTAAAATGTCAAAAAGATGGTAAAGGAAAGTGACAAGCATGGCATGAAGGACATCTAATCTTCTCTGTTGAAATGCACCATTTTTGGGTATGGCTATCACGCTGCTCTCACTGCATACAGGGTAGTGCAAAGCACAACTCACTTTCCAACTGCCGTCCTCGCAACTCTGCTCTCTCCATTCCTCCTATTTTCTTCCAGACTTCCATCCCGTGCAATTACCCAGCTGAAACGGCTTCAGCTAATGTACACATGAGAGTACAGACATCATCCAGAAAGCACTTTGTATCACCACAAACAGATTTTAAACATATCTGCAATGCACTGGGTTTCTAGTCTGGCTGGGTCTGGCAACTGCCTCAGGATGTTCCTGTGCTTTTATTTCTGTAATGCAGCAACAATTCAATCACAGTCCGCATCTCAAATATTTCTCTAAAAAACGACACAGCAAAAGTTTTTATTTGGCCCAGCAATAGCAGATCACAGCTGTTTGCTTCTCAACTTGTTGCTGAGTTTTTGGTGTTTCTCAGGGGTAGTGTTCTGTTTGGATTTGAAAGCAGAAGCGAAGGGAAGGTAACTGTTAACCTTAACAAATCTGTGAACATGAAAGTTGTGTGTTCTTTTTCAAGTAATGCATGTTATTTCCTGCCTTTTTATTTGTGATTGCAGTTATTCTTGTGTTGATAAAGCAGGAGTCAGAAGGCAAGCTGCTTGCTTTCAACTGTGTTGACCACGCAAAGCAGATTTTAATCTAAACAATAAGCAGATCCAAGCCAGAAATAAACATGTTGGTCTCCAAATAAAGGAAGCCTACAGGATATTCTCAGAGTAAGATTCTTCAGGACTGGTTCTACTGACATTTTCTAACTGAAGTAAACTGGAAACAGCCCCTTTATTGACAATAGCAACACAAAACACAGCAATTCCAATAATTATTTCCATCTCTTAACATTTATACAAGCCACTAGGTTTTGGGGTTTTTTTTGGCATTTGTGGTTTTTTTCAGTGATTACACAGCATATATGTAGTTAAACAGAGGATTCAAAATGCATCTGCCCACCTTTGTCATTGTTGAACTCCCCTGAACTATTTACTAAAGAACAAATTACACTAAAGATTTATGGGGTCTGAAAAAAAGCTATCAGTGAGAATTTGATTTGCATAATTCAAGTATCACCACTAAAAAGTAAATATTATTTATTACCACAAAAAAGCAACAAACAGAATGTGGTGTTATTAGGTGGTCACTTGCATTACAATGGGAAAAAAGGTCAAAAGCATTTAGCATTTTGTAAGAAGGAAAAATATCTTCAAAGTAGGTGACTTTCAAACACCTAATTAATTCCTAACAGCAATTCACTGTAGCTCCCGTAATTTATGAATCCCAAGGATACACTTAAACATCTGCAATTTCATTATTTCACTTTTTTATACTGCTAGCTTAAAATTTTGACGAGCCATTGTGCAGGTAACAAGTCGAGAAGCTGAGGATTACTGGTGCAAGAGAAGCAATGAACCCAGCTGTTCACCATGATCAAGAAAGGATTATTTCCTGTGACATGTCATAGCAGAGGATTTTCTTATTGTTGTTTAATACCTGCAACAGCTGAAAAAACAGCTGCTTAGTTTTAACATTTCAAAATTCCCCAATGAAAAAACAACCTTTGTTTTCATGGGGTTTTGTGTTTGTGGGGGGGGGTTGTTTGGTGAGGTTTTTTTTAAAGAAAGAAGAAGCTGCAGAGCTCACAACCAACCTCGTTTGAGATCTTTTGAATTCATATAATCTCACTCTTCTTTTACCAAAATACATCAGATTTTCACGAAAAATAGCGGCATAGGCACGTCATGACAGCATAATAAAATAGGCACGTCATGACAGCATAATAAAATAAACAGGGCTGTTTTAAATTCAGCACAAGGTACTGAAGTCTTGGAGCATTTCTATCCTGCCCTACTGCCAGCCCAGCCTCATCATCCCTTTAGGACACTCTTTGCCTCATAGGAGACTGAGTCCCCTTATTAAGGGTCTCTCCCCTTATTCCAGTTTCTGCTCTCCTTATAATTATGGGAAGTAAAGCTGATGTCTTCTTAATGACTCCATGGCTTTCACTTTCACATGCTTTATCCAGGAGTTGCTCCATTACCATATTCAGCCACACGTGCCTCTCCCAGCCTTTTCTAATGTGTTCCATGAAGCTGAAGGATTACAGCAACAGAACTAAATTAGTCACCTCCCTGACTGATTTTTCCCTCCTCTACCTGATTTTCACAATAATTGTTTGACTAAGTTTAGAGAATACAAATAGTGAGTCTGATTCAGCAGTTCTGCTGATAAACTGGGAAGTACCATGACCACCAGCTTGCTACATCTTTATAGTAACAAGAACTCTTAGAAGCAACGTTCACTTAATGGCACTGCAGTTTCAAACAGGCTGAAAGCACCAATTCACTGGCTTCCCTTCAACTAGGTCAGGACATTCCAATCTGTGGTATGCACACCACGCATGATGTGTAAACCTACTTCAACGTGATATGCACTAGAACCAGAGCCACCTACAGATGTTTCTCTGGAGGAAATGAGGACAGTAAATACTGCCTATGTTGCTGAACACTTCTTCCTGAGCCTGCCAGCAGACCCAGACCTGCCACCACATCCCTCTGCATGAAAAAAGTCAATGCTGAAGGTGGAAATAAGCAATCTTTGAGCATTTACTCTTCTGCATGAGAATTCTTTGTGCTGCTTTGCCCTTTTTTTCACAGACTCAGGCTCTTCACACAAAGGTATTTCACTGTTTACTATTTTCTCGTGTCCCAGCATGAAGCACAGCACCACTCTCCTGTGCCACATGACAGTTGGTCCCAGCAGTCTCTGCTTTCTCCTTCCCCTGACTTTTCCTCAAGTAACCAACAAAATACTCTGTGAGGGTGTGGATAATGTGAACATGCAGCCATGCAGCTGTGCTCTGACTGCCATGTGGCATGAACTCTGAAGCTGTAATTTCTGCTCATCTTACCTTCTCTCTTCCCTAACCTCCTGTAAGTCTCCTAGAGATTAAAACTGCATTTTTCCACTCAGTGCACTGAAAAATTTGTTACAAATTCATTTCAACATCAATAAAGCAAACTGCAAGACATTCAACCAAAAGTCTTGCATCAGGGGGGAACAAAAAGCAACAGTAACTCCCATTGCACCCCTCCATAGGAAACAGCATGCTTCCAGGAAAGCAGCCCTCTGAGCTGACACACTGCACCACTTCCCCTTTCCTGTCACCGTCCCAGTGCAGGCAGGGAGGGGGAGAAGCTCTGTGGTTACTCTCCTGGCCCCTTTTGCCAGGCCAGGAAAGGGAAGGAAGAGGACTGCCAGAGAAGGCAGCAGCTGAGCTACCCCTGCTGATGGCAGGCTGAAGTGCGGGGCACCAGGCACTAAAGGGCATCCTAATCCTACCCCTCTGTGACGGTCTTGGCCAAGCCCAAAGGAAGCCCAGGGAAGCTGCAGTCAAACCTGATTGCTCAGGATCAAGCTCTGTTTGGAGGTGTTTAAGCAGGAGTTACTCAAAGGTCACCAAATCACTCAGTCTGCAATAAAACTTGAAAGTCCTAATGCTCTAACTCTGCCACTTGCCACAACCACTAAATCACATCTAGAAATCAACACCTGTAACAAGCCTTTAGTTTCAAAAAGCATGACTTGGGATATGGAATGCAAGAGACAGTTTTTCAACTACTTGAAGATGAAAAATTAACTCAGACTTAAGCCCACTGCTTGCTTAGGATAACATTTTCATTTTAAGTTAATCTTTATGCAGCTCCCTCCCCCCAAAACAATTTTCTTAATGTTGAGCTTCTTTTCATTTGCCTGCACCCTTGAACTATAGTTTCAAAGCAACTTCCACATTCTTCTAACTTGTTACAAGGAATTGGACAAAGTCACTGATTACAGGGAAAAGAACTTTAAAAATTTTGGGAAAACCATGGTAAATGCATGACTAAATGTTAGTTTCTGCAAATGTGGAAATACTTCTTCCATTCCTTCTGACATTTCCAGCTACCGTTTTCCTTCTTGGGTCAGTGCCTGCATCATACAGGATCTTTTCTTGAGAAGATGCTGTAACTACAAAAACAACACAGGATGGCTTGAGAGCCTAATGGCTTTAAGTGAATGAATCAACTATTCCCCTTAAGCTCATCCTCCTTTCAGAAGTGGTCAGGGCCTAAAATAACTGGGGAAGTTGAGGCTACCATTTGTATAACCCCTTTCTAAGCATCACCAGAGTCTGATCATATTCTCAGAATGAGAAACAAGCTGTTGTGGTCAAAGTGTGTGTGTCACGGGGTTTTGCTGAGTGATACAGAAAAGCTGCGAGGGGGAAAGGGGGGG
>NW_009954313.1:1866581-1891451 GCF_000747805.2 Chaetura pelagica | reverse complement strand
GTCTCTTTAATTTGCCTCCACTCAAAAGCATAAAATTAGAGCAGTAACACAAAAGGTGGGGAAAAAAAGATTCCTCAGAAAAAAACACTTATTTCTTTCATCTCCACAGTCTTCTTACAACCCTAATCTCTCCCTCTTGTTTTCATATATACCACTGCCACAACACGTAACACCTCCTCCCACCCCGAGCATCTAGACAATTCCACTTCCAAAACTCCTTCTTACGAATCTGTGCTTTCCACAAATAAGCCCTCACCTTGACTGAACACTCACCATCCCCCACCTCAGAAACATCAGCTCAGCAAAGAGAAAACTGTTGACAGTCTCTATTGCTGCCTAATCTTATGTGGCAGATCAATTCTTCCTGTATAAGTTTCTCAGCTTTTCATTCTCCACTATGCACCCCTTCTGCTGCCTTCTTGTCTCAACAAAAAGAGGTAGAACCCCTTTGAAGGCAGCCACATTGCATAGAAAAAAATACCCATGGGATGCCAAAGATGCCTCTTCTGCAGAAATTGCTTGTGGCTGGATCATACTATGATGCTAACTCCCTTTAAGCCCACTTCAAAATGATCTGGAATGGGCCTAATTAGAATTAGCAAATTTGGAAGAGGAAAGGGGAGGGGAAAAAAACAAAGGAAAAAGAGAAAAAAAAAACACAAAAAAACCTACTTAGTGTTTGCCAACAAACAACCCATAAAAGTCGCAACTTCTCCTTTCTGTGCTCCTCAGATGGTTCTCTTTTTCAGATGGAAAGGGGAACTGCAAAAATAAAGACTTCTCTCATCCTCTTTCCAAACTGGCATGATGAACATATAGGGTTTGAGGTTCTTATTAGGAGATTGTTTTTTTGTTTGGGTTGGGTTTTTTTTGAGTGCTCATTCAAATTCTGAGCTTCACTGTCAAATCATTCTACCACTAGCTGTGACTCCACAAGGCAACAACAATCTGTTTGTTACTGTTTAAAACAAAGCACAGAGATTTTAATCCAGTGTTGCAGTCCAAGTTCAGACACCCTCTATGAACAGACCATTTCCCCTGGCTACAAGGCAGAAAACGTCCATTGTTAACCGTCACACCATGCCCTGTTCAGTTACCACTTCCTCAAATCTGCTGACTTGTTCAGTCTGGTTATCCCTCTGTTAGCCATTTCTATCAAAATATCCTTGGTTCAATTATTCCATCAAAACCGGAAATCTTTGCAAACTTAATGTGAGAGGTAGAAACCTCATGAGCTATTTGCTACAGTTAGACATCATGCATCCCATGGCCTTTCAGGGATAATCAACTGAACTGCCTCAATCTTACCTGTAAAATATCTCCTCCAGAACCACTGCTTAATTTAACATACCCTGAGGGTTGGACTCGATCTCCAGAGGTTCCTTCCAACCCCTAAGATTCTGTAATTCTATTAATTGTAAAAAAAAACCACAGAACATTTTCCAGTCCCCTGACAGGAGGGAGGGAATATGGAATAAAATGCTGGACATGCTTACCTTCCTATCCCTCCCTATCAAGAGTTTCAGGCCCAAGCAGAATGCCTCTTGGAGCCTCTTCTACCCTGTAGCAGTATGGCTTAAGACAGTAATTAAAGCAGAACTTCCAACAAGGACAGATCTGCCCGAGTCTGTTCATAAAATTAAAGAGAAAAAAAGCAAGAGATCACTCAATTGATTATCACAGCTGTTTTTTGCTGATAATACTGTAATCCGGTTAATAAAGTTGCAATTGAGTTTAACTTGGCTTCATGTCTTTTAATGTAAATATTCTGCTGCTGGCATTAAACTAAGTTAACATTTGAGCATATGGTCAAAATACCACACATTTACTGAAACAAACATCATCAGCTTGAATAAAAAGCTAGATACACAGGCTTCAGAATTCCTTATTAATGGAAAACTACTGACAAATACAGTTTATTTTTGGGACAGTGCAAAGAACTCAGTATTGGAGCCAGATCTCTTTAATATCTTTATCAATTAAATGGACAAGGGGACCGAGTGCACTCTCAGTAAGTCCGCAAATGGCACCAAATTGGGTGTGTTGATCTGCCTTAGGGTAGAAAGGCTCTGCTGGATTAATGGGCCAAGGCCAGTTGTACGAGGTTCAAAAAGACCAAGTGCTGAGTCCAGCACTTGGGTTACAACCCCATGCAATGCTACAGGCTTGGGGAAGAGTGGCTGGAAAGCTGCCCAGAGGAAAAGGCCCTAGAGATCTTCATTGACAGCTGACTGAGGATGAGCCAGCAGTGTGCCCAGGTGACCAAGAGGGTCAATAGTATCCTGGAAGTGTGACCAGCAGGACTAGGACAGTGATTGTCCCCCTGTACTGCACTGGTGAGGCCACACCTCAAATCCTGTGTTCAGTTTTGGGCCCCTCACTTCAAGAAGGACATCAAGGTGCTGGATCATGTCCAGAAAAGGGCAAAGATACTGGTGAAGGGTCTGGAGCACAAGTCCTCAGGAGCAGCTGAGGGAACTGGGGTTGATTAGACTGGAGAAAAGGAGGCTGAGAGGAAACCTTATAGCTGACTACCTGAAAGGAGGTTGTAGTGAGGTGGGTGTCAGTCTCTTCTCCCTTGTAACAAGTGATAGGACAAAGGAAATGGCCTCAAGTTGTGCCAGGGGAGGTTTAGATATTAGATTGGATATTAGAAGAAACTTTTTAACTGAAAGGGTTATTAAACACTGGAACAGACTGCCCAGGGAGGTGGTTTAATCACCATCCCTGGAGGTATTGAAAAGATATGTAGATGTGGTGCTTAAGGACACGGTTTAGCACCACCTGACTCGGTAGAGTTACATTATAGTTGGACTCAATAATCTTAAAGGTCTTTTCCAGCCAGAATTGTTCTGTGATTCTGTAATAGTTCAAATTAAATGGCTACAGTCTGATCACACAAATACTTTCAGTCACTTCGCCAAAGGAATTGCCACTAGTTTACACTTTCATCAATATGACAAGAGTAGAAGCAAGCAGTAAGAGGAGACCACAATAGGTGTGCATTAGCTGCAGAATTTTCTTCATGTAAAAAAGGATTTTAACCTCCTATCCCTGGCACCAGCTGTGAGGTGACAGTTCTAGGTCAATGCTGCAAAAGTGTTTTACAGTAACATAGCATAGGTCAGTAATCTTCAAACACCAGCTCAAAGAGCTTGTGAAAACAATTCAAATGATGCTAGCTTAACTCCTGGAAACCAGTCACTTCACAGTTTGGTTGCGCATTAGAAAAATACATGTTGTTTGGCATAGTTCACAGAAGCTTTGAATTCAGCTCCTAAGAGGACACAATAAATAGATTTTAGTCCAGGGAAAAGTAATTCCTCAAGATGAGTCACAGTTCATTTACTCTTACTGCCTTTATGAACAAAAAGCTTCCTTTTCTGGGCCTCAGCAACCTGGGGTACATAGACCAGCAAGACATTAAGATAGAACAGCATTGACCTAAGGTCCCAATATCCTGCATTTTTACTACTGAGTGTATGCTAAATTTATCACTTAAACTTTAGTCCTGCTTACATGACTCTTTTGTGTTACAAGCAGCCATTATCTCTCCATATAACTTTGTCAAACAATAACATCATGATATTACAGTATATAGGTTGAGGGGTCATGATAAGTCTCTGGAGAGTTTACCCCCTTCGTATACCCACCACCGCACCTAAGTAACTCTTTAATGTTCACTTCTTCTCAAGTTCTCTCAATAGCAGAAAAGGAATAGCACTTAATTCTTCTCCCATTTCTTATCTGTCTTTTCTACTTAAGACGTTAGCTCTTTGAGGTGCATTTTGACATACCTACAACAATGCTCTCTGATAATGATTACAACAAGTTCTAACAAATGCAGAAAATGGTTATGGCTTCAAAATGAGGGTTTTTTTCATCATTCATATTCTGGAAACTTTGTGTCTTTAAAATCAGAAAAATAGCTTCCTGGTTGCCACAGAGAATGAGCACTTCATGTCTATGGATACTCTGTATCATTTAATGGGTCAGAAGACTAAGTATGGAGAAATTAAAAATAGGCATTTTTAAATAGGAAAATTTATAATTTGAACATTCAGAAAGCAAAAACTTATCACTACAGAAGAGAAATGGAAATGAGTCAGCTATCTCTATTTAGTATGCAACTAACCATCATAAAGAAAATTTTTGCTAAACTTATTTTAATAAACCTGCATTTAGACGGGTTAGGCTTTCCAGTTAAAAGGAAAAAATCCTCAAGTTTTAGGAGCTGGTGTGCATATGTTCACTAACTGCTACAGTTTGCTTAGTCCCTTCCTGGTAAAGGGCACTTCCCCTCCCACCTTCCTGCCCTCCCTCCACCCTTTTTCTGCCTTCTCTGAAACAGTAACTTTTGTTTTTATATGAGATCACCAGATCAGACATTTGAAAAATATCACATGCTGTGCAATTTGCATACATTACACTTTCAGGCAGACCATAACCATATTGGTATGATTCAGATTAGCTATACTACGTATATAACAAAGAGCTTGTACGTCACAGTAACAACATTATGTTATTTTCAAGAATTTTGTCACTTCTTCCAAGAAGTGGGAATTGAAGAGAGACATCTAAGGCTAATTTGCATTTCAGTTAGAGGTTCCACAAACTACTCCAGCTCAAGATAGAGAGCTAAGTGAATCAGAGAGCTACTCTGACAAAGCAGATTATCATAATCAGGGAGCAACATCTTTATATGATTTGTAGTAACAAAGATGTTCTGATGATGCTTAGGTCCACAGAAACATGAATCTCAAATTTCTTCTTGTATTAAGATAGGAGATGCCATTTCCCTTTCCTTCATTTGGGTCCTCTCATTCTCTTCTTGTTCTCCCCATGAGTTGCACAACAACCTACAACTTTCTTTTCATATGTACTTCACAATGACCTTGCCCAGCTGCCCTGCTCTTACCCTGAATCCTTTTTTCTTGCAAGACTTCCCCTTCACACACACAGAGCTATAGAAACTTTGACAGGATTCCAAAACACCTCCTGTCTGAACACTTGGAAACTTTGTGCTGCCAACATATAGGGTCAGAGAGACATCTGTTAGTAATGAGGCTTCCTTGATAGATAAAAGTTTTTAAGCAACTAATGCCCACAATATTACTGTAACATAAACAGATACTGTTCCTATTTATAGACACAAAAAGAGAGGTTCATGTGGTTTGCCCCAGTCAGAAAGCTGTGCAAGTAAAGGGCTATGAATTCCTAAATTCTTGATTCCCAAATCACCAAATACAGGAAAGAAAGTCTAGTTTAAGCAAGACATTAATGAGACAAGAAGTAAAGTTCAGTGAACAGCTCTGTGAGTGGAATTTCATCCTCAGCTGACTGTGCCTTCCCTGTCATCCCAGTGCTCCAGGACAAGCAAGCTGGCAAATGCTGCTCAGCTTGACGTGATTTTTTTACCATGTAGTGCATCTTCTAAATAGCAGGAATTAGCAGGATATTTTCACGTTGACTCTTAAACAAGCTTTGTTCCTAGGCCGCCTGTGATTTAGAGTTAAAATGCTCAGAACTCCCAGGTGGTCACGAGTTACACTTTGAAATTAGCTTTTCTGCACTCCAGAAACACCATACACAGGCCATTAGGGGACTTAAGGATCTGCTTAAGAATTGAGTCGTCTCCTGCAGAACTCACAAGAACGAAGATGCCAATTTACACCTTGAACTTTCACCCGCATTTATGCTTTTTTCACTTTTAAGATAATTATGCCTTCAGAGAACCCCAGGGCAGATTAGTCTGACTAGCAAAGCCTGCATCTTCAGTCAAGTCCTTTGGAAAGCCTGTCAGTATAGCTAATATTCTCTCTGTAGACAAAATGAACACATCCTGTGTTTTCCTAGACACTGGAAGGAGCTGGGGAAGTCCCAGATCTCTGGTAGAAATCAGACCACTCACAGAACAAATTTTTCTACCTATTTTACAGTTAGCATAAAGATTACGTGGTCTGCCCAAGCCCACATGGTATATTATGGAAAAGTAGAATTTGAAGTTAATTCTTTGTATTCCAGCTTCCAGCTTTTGACACCAGGAAGATGTTTACTCTTCAACATACTTAAAATGTGAAATACAAAATGCTTAAGAAAAACTCCAAACATGTAGTTGGTGTAATAGCGACAGAGTAGGCAAACGAGTTTCATAACATTCCAATATCCCTATCCTGATATAAGCACTAAAAAGTGAGCATAAAGCTGGTAACAGCTACAAAGTGCCATTTCAGTCATGACATTTACTCTCTTCATCCCAAAACAGAAGCTCACAGGACCATCCAGTGATCTATTAGCACCGAATACCACACACAAAACCAGACCTTCAGGCCTGAAAAAACTCCCTGAATTTCCAGGCAAGCATTAATACACAGGAGAAGCAAACCACAAGAAGTGTAACTGAACACATATGCATATGTGCTGTAATACCTGCGTAATGCAAGTATTGTTCTTCCAAGTATGATAAACAAGTTAGTATTAAACTAGGCAACATTTGTGAAGAATCTAGAAACTTTGTGAGGATGTTTGAAGGGAGAAAGCTAGGGGGTAGCAATATTCTGGCACATAAAACACATTCTTCATGCAGAGAATAGTGCAATTCTTTTTGGCCTCTGCATTTTTTCCTTACAAAGGGAAACCCTTTTTTGACCCTTACAGCAGACCAAAGCACCAACAAAAAATCTTACTTCTGACTTAGCATACTGAATCACTGATAAGACTGATTCTGTTGTAACTTACCAGATCAAGAACGAGAGGAACATGCAGCACTATCAGAATTCTGCCCGTAGCTCTGGATCACTTAAAGGCTTCTGTTACAAGAGTTAGCAATTAATTAATTAGCCAAAGCCAACAAATAATCACAAAGCAACAATCTACTGCAGCGAGCTTGGCTTTTTTTGGCCTACCCTCTAGACCCTATCTGTAGTTTCAGAAAGAGAGCACTGCCTATGTCCAGCATCCCGCTGCACAGTATCAGTAAGCTACAAGAAACCAAAGGCTGCGAGTGGATCAGTTGACAGTCAAGGTTTGCTGAGCACCCAGGTCATCTCTGCACAATCCAGAAGACTCCCAGAAAGTCAGCAAGAAATACAGTTGCTGCCTTCCATTGTTTTCTCCCACCTAGAAGATTAAAGATGAAAGATTACTTCCAGGCACTTGGGGGGTGCAGTTCCAGCTTCTGTGTGTTAGGTAAATGTTCTTCTTTCCTTGGCAAGTGCATCCTATTGATCTCTCCAGTCACATGAAACTGGCTTTGTTACATATTGCTGCAATATTCAGGCAAAATAGTTTTAAAGCATTTCGGTCACTCCCATTTCATGTTCTACCTATTTCTTTTTATTTGCCTGAACCTCCTAGATCTAGTTTCCATTCGTTTCCATTCTCTTCCAGCTAAATTTTCATCTTTGTTCTCTAAATCCCAGACCTCCTGTCCTCAAGGGGTGGAACCCAGGTTACCAAACCTGGTACAAAATAACTAAAAAAATTAAATCCCAGTAAAAGCAAAGAGAGGCATGAAATAATACTTAGGTCAGTTTAGGACTGCTTTATACTGTAGCTTTCAAGGGTTAATACAAGTGGCAACCATAGGCAAGTTATGGTAAGGCATTCTCCTTGCAACACATCTATGAACAGTTCTCTCAAGCACACTTCAGGATTACTTTCTGTTCTTTTGCGGGTTTTCAGAGGATATCTGTTGTTACTAACAGCATGAAAATAACATCCTAACAGTGACAATAGCATACTATTTTCAAAACACTTTTATTTTCAAAATCCTATTTTCACGAGTCAAAGAATAATGAATGTAGTTTTCAACATAACTAAAACTAAAACCCCATTTTCGACTGAAGGGACTGAAGTGTAGTCTCCATGTCAGTAAGAGGTATCATTTTGAGCAGCAGCTGGTGATTTACATATCTGAAAAAGACTCTTCACTATCACAATAGTGAGGGGGGGGGGAAGAGTAATCTCTGCTTTCCCTCCAAAACAGACAAGAAGAGGAAATGGAGAGGCAAAGCTATCCTTGAAAGATTTATATACATATGCATATTATATATTCAACACAAAAAATACAGTTAAGATGGATTTACTTCCTGGGAAAACAAAATAGTTGTATTTATTTCTCTCCAAGACATCTTTCCAGGAGATATTATTATCAGATATGAAAAAGTTATTTTCATAAAACTATCCAGAAGTAGAAACTGCTACACTAAACTTCCCACTACAGTGAAACAATAAGCATACAAATACAAAGAGAAGACCTAGTCTGTGAAAAAAGCCAAAACTAACTTAAAAAAAAAAATTATTGCACTAACTTGTTTGTCCTGAGGTGATCTGAAAAATACATTCTTGTTTGCCTTCCCCATCCCACTAATCCTCTTATTAGCAGACATTCTCTCAACAGCGACTCCAGTAAGTTTCCTTTCTGAAATCAATGTCAGTAGCATTCAGTGTATTTTACCAGCAAGGCTACACAAAATGGTGCATCTTTTTATCCCACCTGGGAAAAAAATCTTTAGAAAATGCACGGTAAACACATGTTTAAAGAAGACTGAAGACAAGACATTCACCTGTTTATATACGCTACATAAGAAGTCTTTTAACATTTTCAAATTCATGATAGCATTGGGCATTTCCAATCACTTAAATTTTCAGCTTTCCCAAGTACTATTTATTTTCTTGTACAAATTCTAATCTGGTCTAGAAATTCATTTTCTCTGAGTCCCTAACCACATGCCATCAATACAGTTAAAAAAAAAAAAAAAAAAAATCACCACTAAAGTAAAAGTAACTTCTGATCTATTCTTGGTAGTTTAGCATGGGCATTTTTTTTAATCAATACATGTGCACAGCTTTTAATTCTATGTCTCAAAAAAGAAAAAAACATTAAAAAAAAAGTATAGCAGTTGATTTTACACAATGCTCTTCACTGCCCAGCTGTCCCTAAGAACCCAAGAGAAACATTTACTCTATTATATTTAAAAAGGCCATTATATATCTGTAGGTAATACTTCACACACTTAAGACTTCTAAAGTATAAAATAAAGAGACTTCAGGGCCCTGGGACAGCTAGTTAGGGGGTCTGGAGCACAAGTAGTGTTTGCCTCCATCCCTCCTGCAAGAATGGGTAGGGAGGTATACAGGAAGAGTTTGCAGGTTAACGAATGGTTAAGAGATTGGTGTCATAGACAGGGTTTTGGTTTTTTTGATCATGGGATGCTATATGAGGCACCTGGACTGATGGTAGCAGGTGGGATGCACCTGTCCCAGAGGGGGAAGAGGCTTTTGGGGCAGGACTTGGCAGGGCTCATTGATAGAGCTTTAAACTAGATGTGATGGGGGAAGGGGAGAAGACCGGGTCTGTTAGGGACAAGCACAAGAGGAACACACCATGGCCCAAAGTCAGGTCGTCCAAGGAGGATTTAGTCCCACCGGTGTGCTCTGTTCGTTTCCTGAAATGCCTGTATGCTAATGCACGCAGCATGGGGAACAAGCAGGAGGAATTAGAGGTCTGTGTGCGGGCTAAGGGTTATGATCTAGTAGCAATAACAGAGACATGGTGGGACAGCTCACATGACTGGAATGTGGCCATGGATGGATATATGCTTTTTAGGAAAGATAGGGCAGGGAAGCGAGGTGGTGGAGTTGCTCTTTATGTGAGAGAGCAACTAGAATGTATTGAGTTTCGTGCAGGGGCTGATGAGGGGCAAGTTGAAAGTCTGTGGGTAAGAATTAAGGGGCAAGCAGGTGCGGGTGACACAGTTGTGGGGGTCTACTACAGACCTCCTGATCAAGGTGAGGAGGTTGATGAGGCTTTCTACAGGCAACTGAAAGCAGCCTCACAACTACAGTCCCTGGTCCTCATGGGAGATTTCAACTACCCTGATATCTGCTGGAAGACTCACACAGCCAGCCTTTCACAGTCTAGGAGGTTCCTCCAGTGCATTGATGATAACTTCTTAATGCAAATGGTGGACAAGCCGACTAGAAGAGGAGCGCTGCTGGATCTTGTACTAACCAGCAAGGAGGGCCTTGTTGAAGCAGTGGTGGTCAATGGCAGCCTTGGCTGCAGTGATCATGAGATGGTGGAGTTCAGGATCCTGTGTGGAAGGAACAAAATACCCAGCAGGACCAGAACCCTGGACTTCCACAGGGCAAACTTTGGTCTCCTCAATCATCTATTAAGGGAAATCCCATGGGACAGGGTGCTAGAAGATAAAGGAGCTCAAGATAGCTGGTCAACATTCAAGGACCACTTCTTGCAAGCACAGGATCAGAGCGTCCCAATGGTTAGGAAATCTAGTAAGGGTGCTAGGAGACCTGCATGGTTAAAGAAGGAACTACTGGGCAAACTTAAGTGGAAAAGGAAAATCTACAGATCATGGAAGGAGGGGCTGGTCACGTGGGAGGAATATAGGACTGTTGTCAGAGGATGTAGGGAGGCAATTAGGAAAGCTAAGGCCTCCTTGGAACTTAACCTTGCAAGTCAGGTTAAGGATAATAGAAAGGGCTTTTTCAAATACATAGCTAGCAAAACTAGCAATAGAGGCAATATTGGCCCATTGAGGAATGAGGTGGGAGCCCTGGTGACAGAGGATATAAAGAAGGCAGAGGTGCTGAATGCCTTCTTTGCCTCTGTCTTCACTCCTGCAGGGTCTCCCTATGAGCCCCAGATTCATATAGCCCCAGAAGAAGTCAAGATAGAGGAAGAGTTTGACATGGTAGATGAGGATTGGGTTAGGGATCAGTTGAGTAATCTGGACATCCATAAATCAATGGGTCCAGATGGAATGCACCCAAGGGTGCTGAGGGAGCTGGCGGAGGTCATTGCTAGGCCACTCTCCATCATCTTCAGTAAGTCATGGGCAACAGGTGAGGTGCCTGAGGACTGGAGGATAGCAAATGTCACTCCAGTCTACAAGAAGGGCAAGAAGGAGGACCCGGGTAACTATAGACCGGTCAGCCTCACCTCCATCCCTGGAAAGGTGATGGAACAACTTGTTCTTGGCACTATCTCCAGGCACATCAAGGACATGGGGGTCATCAAGAGCAGTCAACATGGTTTTATCAAGGGTAAATCATGTTTGACTAACCTCATAGCCTTCTATGAGGAAATTACTAGGTGGATAGATGATGGTAGAGCGGTAGATGTGGTTTATCTTGATTTCAGTAAAGCATTTGACACCGTCTCCCACAGCATCCTTGTAGAAAAGTTGATCAGGTATGGGTTTGGTGATCAGGAAGTGAGGTGGATTAGGAACTGGTTGAAAGGAAGGAGTCAGAGAGTTGTAGTCAATGGGGCAGAATCTGGTTGGAGGTGTGTGACTAGTGGAGTCCCACAGGGGTCGGTACTGGGACCGGTGTTGTTCAACATCTTCATCAACGACCTGGATGAGGGTATAGAATGTACCCTCAGCAAGTTTGCTGATGACACTAAGCTGGGAGGAGTGGCTGACACACCAGAAGGCATTTGGGGAAGAACAACCCCATGTCCCAGTACAGGTTGGGGTCTGAACTGCTGGAGAGTAGTGTAGGTGAAAGAGACCTGGGGGTCCTGGTAGACAGGAGGATGACCATGAGCCAGCAATGTGCCCTTGTGGCCAAGAAGGCCAATGGCATCCTGGGGTGCATTAGAAAGGGTGTGGTTAGTAGGTCAAGAGAGGTTCTCCTCCCCCTCTATTCTGCATTGGTGAGGCCACATCTGGAGTATTGTGTCCAGTTCTGGGCCCCTCAGTTCAAAAAGGACAGGGAACTGCTCGAAAGAGTCCAGCGCAGAGCTACGAAGATGATTAAGGGAGTGGAACAACTCCCTTATGAGGAAAGGCTGAGGGAGCTGGGTCTCTTTAGCTTGGAGAAAAGGAGACTGAGGGGTGACCTCATCAATGTTTACACATATGTAAGGGGTGAGTGTCAGGGGAACGGAGTTAGGCTTTTCTCGGTGATGACCAGTGATAGGACAAGGGGTAATGGGTGTAAATTGGAGCATAGGAGGTTCAAGGTGAATATCCGAAAAAAAATTTTTACTGTAAGAGTGACAGAGCACTGGAACAGACTGCCCAGGGAGGTTGTGGAGTCTCCCCCTCACTGGAGACATTCAAAACCCACCTGGATGAGTTCCTGTGTGATGTACTCTAGGTGACCCTGCTCTGGCAGGGGGGTTGGACTAGATGATCTCTCGAGGTCCCTTCCAGCCCCTAAGATTCTATGATTCAATATTTTTCTATGAAACATTGCCAAAGGTGACAGCTTTCTTACTAAAAACTTACTCTTTGTAAGGAAAAGTCCTCTATAGCAAGCCACAGCCTAACTTTCTGAGTTCTTTAGCTTCCATTGCCTTCTAGTGTCAGCAACATTAACCTTTTTTTCAGTCATCATACAAAGGAGGCAACACTCACCTTTGGTCTCCGTAACAAGCTGGATAAAGCTGTCTGTCTATATTATAATTTCCTCTCTTTCTACTTAACAGCTGGGTTTTTGTTTTGTTTTGTTTTTAAAGAATACCCTGGGTACAGACAGGCGACATATAATCCTGCAGTAGAAAAAGTGGCAGATATTTTTACAATGGAAGCACAAAGGTCAGTTCTACATATTGTCTCACTGAATAAGGAACTATCAAAGAACTTCAGGCATACACAATTCTAAAAACAGAAGCTTTCCATAAGGAAAGTCCTTCCTGTGTGATGAAACACACAACTTATCAAAACAGGATGCAGAAGAGAGCACACATGCATCCTTACTTCAATTGTTATGGCATAAGCCCTTCCTAGTTGAATTACTCTTTGGAGTGAAGTTGTACTTGTTCTTTTACAGCAAGTATGCTCTGTCATAACTCTATAAAGCATGCAGGGACAACAGGGCACAAAAGCAAATACAACTCAGAAAACAGTGCATATTAGCAGAAAACACTGCTAAGCCTGTTACATAGGGATTATGCTCTACTTGAAACAGATTACAGTCAAGAGTGGCCAGACAAGCTCCAACATATAAATTAATACAATATTCTATGCACCTGATGGCTGGATTATTCCAAATCTAGAGAACAAGGATGAAGATATCTGATCTCCCATCTTATTTGATACTACACTTCTTGAGTGGATAAGAGCAATTCTTGAGTTCTGAGATTGAGAACAAACAAGCAAGCAAGCCCTCCTCTTCCCTCTGCTCCACCCTGCACAAAGAAAGACACAGAAAGGAAACATTCATTTGATAATGTCAGGTTTTATTTACATGAGAGAAGGTTTACACAAGTTGAAAAGTTGTTTCAACGGGAACCCAACAATTACTGCTTGTCTGTCTTCAGAAAGGGATGACTTTAAGATTTGATGATGCCATTTCAGAACACTGACGATCACTTGGGAAAAAAGTGCCAGGAATCCACTAAAATGAAAAAAATACACATCAAGAGTCACATTATTTCTACATAACTAGTCATACAAAAACACTTGAAAAAGCACCATTCTGCCCTTTCAGCTATCTCCCCTCCCATAACAATAGTTCTGGGTGAGTTCTATCCCCAGCTTATGTAAATCACAGACTCAAAATATCTGTTCACTGTAACAGTCTGGCTGAAGCAACCCTGCAACAAGTTATAACACTGATGTGACCATCCCTGGAAAGCATCGAAGATCAGGCAGATTATGTCAGTTGTCTGTCAGAGGTCTGAGATACACTATTCCAGCAAATAAATGCTATTTATTGGCATACCATAAAAGGGCAAATGGAACGCAACTTGCTCTCCTATGACACAGACTACACAGATGTTACTTTGCAAACAATCTGGGACTTGACTTATGACTAAGTTTCTCTTAGCATTTCTGTAACTCCCTCCATCTCAAAGAACACGTATGTCTTCTCTATAGTTCCTGCCAGTACAAAAATCTCTTTTTTCTACGTATTTAACTAAAATTAAAATGCAGGATACATTCTTATTTCTTGAAGAAAAACACATGTTCTGTTAACATGAAAAACTGTTATAACAGTAAAAAGAGAGAATTTTGTCCTTAGAACTTACAGCTGAAAAGTAAGTATGGTGATGTCAATTTTAGGAAAAGGAGTTGCTTATTTGATTAGTTAGCTACTGTGAAGAATGACAAAAACTAAGACAAAGCAACTTTTCTCCTTTTAAAAAGGATAAACGCAATGCATTTGCCAATGACCAGTGACAGAAAAAATTAGTCTTCTCATCTTTTTATGTGGACAATACTTTTCACTCGTACTCAAAAGTAACCTTCCACAAATCAGCCATAACTTTCTGCTCATGTTCTAATTAACAGAGGACAGGCATTACAGTCTGACAGGATATAAAGTATTACCATTCTCATGTGCACAAAACCATCTTTTCTCAGCAAGACATTTTTAAAGCAAACTATTAGAGAAATCATGTAGCATTGTGGGCAAAACATACCTCCTGGGGAAACAGAATCTCCATTTACACACAATGGTGCCTAAAAAAAAAAAAAGAAAAAAACCAAACCAATTTGAAGTTTCACAGTTATCACCCAAACAAAGTTATTTTACTGATGAAGTCAAGAGATATTAATAAAAACATAACTTTCTCTTGCCCCCATGTGATGATATTCTACCTTACAGATTTTCCCTTTCCCCACCCCCTCAACTACTGTGCACATTTGTCTGTTGCTCATAAATGACAAAACACACTAATAATGAATGGTAGATTAACACCTCACCTAGTGTGAAGGGGATTTTCCTACTATCTTTAAGGATAATAGATAGGATTTGCTGTTTAGATACTAAAGAGTAAAAATGTCTTCCCAATTACATTACTATACAAATTTCAGTATAAGGTATACATGTGAATATATATATACACACACACAGCTTACATTACTAATATATTTTTTGAAAAAAATTGAGTAAGTGTAATTATACTCTCTTACAATTACATTTTGGCAGAGTAGGATTCAGTTCTGTGCAAAGAGACAAATAGTTTTAAAATGAAGGTCTGACATTTCAAAGCTGGATATACCACTATTTAATTGCAGTATTACCTAGCATGTTGTGTCCCCTAACTTAAAGAACAAAATTAAAGCCAGTTTTAACACCAGCTGGAAGCAACCTGCCTCACAATAAGGATGCTAGTTACTTGTGTAGTAACAATCCTCCACTGCCCTTTCAGCATGTTTTCCAACTGACACAACTGACAGCAAAGCACAAGGTATCCTGCAACACTCACTCGCATGCACAGATAAGAAACTGGGTGGATGGACATTGGCCTTTGCTGTGACAGAAGCCCACCCCAGCTACACTTATCTGAGCAGATAACTCAGGAGTAATCACACAGGTGAACCATGCAAAAAAAAAGAAACAGCCTCAAAAGCAGGGTTTACAGCTGTTTGAAGCTTCAGGAGAACAAAGCTGCACAGTGAACACGTGTCTTCCACACCAACAGGTGGAACTTCCTACCACTACTTAAAGGGGTATGAAGACAATAATGAAAACTTCACAGTATCCTGCAGGCAAGCAGGTTGACCCATAAGCCACACAGCTGGGCTTAGCACAGTGCAGCACTCAGACTGAGCTCCACTGCTGTAAAATTCCCTTGAGAGACTGCCTGCATCTGAACGGGGCACAGGGCTTGATCTGCTGAAGAGTGGGTTGAAGCCTCTGAGGAAGGAGGAAAAAAAATAAGTTCTTTTTTCCACATTACCCAGGGATAATTACCTGCACAGGAGGGCTATGTGATTGGCCTGAAAAGATGTGCCAGTATGACAAATGTAACACAGGTCTTCCAGGCCTTATCACCAGACCATCCCCTCTCTTTCCAGCAAAATCAAAGCTTTATCTCATAAGGCAAGGATAACCAGTGGCCATCATATCTAAACAGGTGCCTGCCACTTCCGGGATAATGGCTCAAAAAGTCTGAATAAGGACTCAACACCTTTTCATCAGGAACAGATCATCCCAATTAACCAACAATCTCTTCACTACATAATACTTTTCACCTGAAACATTGTTTAAAAAACAAATTCACTAATAATTTAAAAAACAAACAAACACCAAACTAAAAACCCCACCAAACTTTTGTTTCACAACTGGCCACTGAATGGAAAAATCTGACTCTACTAAGTCCCAAATGGAAACATCCTCACAGAAAACATGTAGGAAGAAAGGCAGTTAACCAACATTCCAGCTTAGGTCTGAATTTATTCAAAACACATTAGTAAATATACAGATTCTAATTTTGTTGGACTTTTTTTAAATTATCAGGAAAAGCTAAGTATTTTCCCCTGTAAAACATTATTCTGCATTTTATCAAAAGCTACCTCACCTAGTAAAGCTTCCCTAGCTCACTTTCCAGTATTGTAAGGGAAGAATTATGTGCTAAGTCTGAGAAACACTGCTCTAAATATACATATAGAATGTGCTGGATATTTTCCAACTTACAAAGTCCTCAGCAGCTTCTTCATAAAGCAAGTAAGCAAGCAGTTCTCAGGATTAATGTTAAACAAAGATCTGGCTGTCCTGCTCAGTTTTATGGATGGCAACACTTAAAAGTCTGAAATAAGCAGTCCATCTTAGCAGCAACACAATCAGCTACAAATCTCCATTCCTCCTAGGTTTAGTTTCTAACCTGTACTAATGCTGGAGCTCAGAAAGAGATAAAACAATTTGCAGAGAGTAGCACACACGAAAAATTTTCACCACCTAGTGTTAAAACTCAACTAGGTTTGCAGTTGCAGAGAGCTGGTGTTAATTTTGGCTGGTTCAAATGTTCAGTATGTGTTCCCATACACACAGATTATTTTCTGCCTCTTTGGGATTGACCAGACATGGCAACTTCACCAGCTGTAGAATCATTTTACTTTGCCACCAATACAGACAACAGTACACATGCCCACCAGCTAGAAATTAACTCAGTGGAGTGGAAATTCCTCAATGTAGACAAGCCATTCCAGTCCCACATCTGTGAAATAACAAAAGCTCAAATAATAGCACCATAAATCCTACTGAAATCAACAGAACTATCTCAGGAACTACCCAACCAAAATATATATGAAATTCTGATTAGTGCACAATTTGGTAAGCATTTGACAAGGATTTCTTTGTTTTCCTTCTGGTTCTACTCATTCTATCACTTATCATAAAAACTTTTGCATAACAATACTGTTGCCTTTTGGGGTTTTTATTTGTTTCTGTTTTTTTTTTGTTGTAGTAGCTGAGAACTCAATATACCTGATTGAAGGTAATTATCATCCACTCAGAAATTCTGCAGTTGGAGTCTGACCCAGGAAACAGAACTGTAGGGAACTAGTTTTCACTGCATAAGTAGCTCAGAAATTTTGCAGTGACATACACTTCTCACTGCACTTGTATACAAAATTTCTACCTGTGCTTTCATTCTGCTGTTTTCATCCAGAAGTTAACAGACAGACAAACTAGAAGAAAATGTGTCTGCTTTTAGTTTAAAAAACAAAAGTACACACACACAAAAACCCAGACAAAGGCAGCTTTCATTTAAAACTACCACAGCCATTAAAATTCTGCAGCCAACACTCACGTACTTTCACTTCACTATGAAAGAAACTAATGCGTGACAACCAAAGTGGGCAGTACTAGACAAAAGACACTTGCTTACAATGTGCAAGTCAACCTCCCTGCTTACATTTAGAATTTGAGTGTTCACTATTCATATTTCAAGAGCATTTTACTTATTTTTAAGTTATCGTAGACTGGAAACTGCATGCAGTATAAACAGCATTTAAGAGAGTATTGTATCTTTTCCCCGCCTAAAAAGTACCAAGGGACAGTAGCCTACAAAGACACAATTAAAACACTTCATCTAAACTGAAACAGAATGATTGAAAGGAGTGTGTGATGACAACTTCTTAAAACCAGTATCACTTAAAGACAATAATAAGGCATAAATAAGCCAAGAAGTGATAATACTTGATAAGAAGGCAAATACTCGTAATAAAAAAGACATTAAAGTTCAATACAAAGTAGGTATTTTATGAACTGTTTTTACTAACCTCCCACCCAAACAACTAAAAAATGTTGATTTGTTATTAAGAAACAAAATAAAGGATATCGCTGGTTTAAACACATAATTATCTACCCTACACGCTTCCAAGTACAAACAGCCAAGAACACAAAAGGAATATTCCTTTAGAGGTTTGTCACCATTGAAATACATTTGAATACAGGAACTTGAAATTTTAGTTGCATTTAAACACTCACTAAACATTACTGTAGATTTGAAAGTAGAGAGGAGGTAAATATTTGCTTATAGCTGTGACTGACATGTCTAAAAACTTATCTGAATTCCAAAATTAGTTTTTCTTTCATTTAAAACCTACAGTCCCACTAATTGACATTCTCAAGTGCAATCATAAAAGTACTTATAGAGAAGTGCTGAAGACAAAGAGACCTGAATAGGAGAAACAGTTGGGTCTGATACTTCTTTATGACTTAAACCAACTTACAGTCTTATTTGCTTGTGACAAAACACTACCCAGGACAACACATTCTTACTAGAAATGCTGTCGGAATGTTAACTGCACAGACGGTGGATGCTGTCTCCTTTGACACCTGAACTTACATAATTACTGAGACTACTGGGGCAAAACACTGGCTGCCCAGTCACGGACATGTGCAAAATACTTGCCATGCTCATGTGGTCATGAACACAGGCACAACCATGGCTCATGTTTAAAAAAAAAAAGTAATACTTAGGAGTACTTTTCTCCATGTAATTTCTGGTAATTTTGCTTCTGGCATCCAAAGTAGCATATTTTAAAACAGAAGAAATTTTTCTCTACTAGCATTTTTGCACATGAAAGTATCAGGCCTACAGGACATTTTTCTTGCCTGAACAAGAAACCTGCATGTTTTAATTTTATGTTAATTTTCAGAATATGACAGACATTCTTTAAGAACACTCAAAAATCATCCCCCTCTTTTACTGCAATGCATTCAATTATGCAAGTAGACAAACAAAGGATCCCTTTAAAGATTAGGGACTACAGTCAGCTAGTCAATGAGTTCTAACACTGGGTGGTAACTCATGGCAACAGGGGAGACAGAAGACAGCAGGCTAGATACAAATAGCAGTTCATCTTGCTATTCGGGATCAGAAGAAACAGAACTGCAGAGGCAGGAGAAAAACAAAACAAAAGCCCTCACCACAACAGTCATGAACTTGCCTGAAAGTACAACAAGACTACTGGAATGAGAGGTTTATATTATAATGCTTATGTTGCCTCCACAACCATTGTGCTCTTTTTTTACTTCATGCCTTAAATTTTTGTTTAAGTGCCACTTCAGTTCAGCTACTTTATTTCAGTTTTGGAGCTCTGAGTCTTCTTTTCCTATGAATCATTTAAAAAAAGAGGGGGGGAAAAAGGTAAATATTGTCCTTACCGACTGCACAATCAACCGGGCATCCTCCTCACTGCAACAAAATGGGCTGCCACTCACCAGAACATTAGTGCTGAAAAGTAAAATAAAAAACATGTTTTATCAATCAGTGGAGAAGCAAAACACAATTAAGTACCCACGGGAAAAAAACATCATCACATACCTGCAGTAACTAACAAGAAGGAAAAAACAGGTGAAAATTCTGCTTCCACAGAAAGTAGCCAATACCTGTACTGCTTACAGAGAGCAAACAAACTCTGGGATCAAATATTTTGCAGAAACATTTCCCTACAAATACTTTTCCTTTCACACCAAAAGTGAATTTAGTCACGAGATTTTAAAGTCCCACATAGTAAATGGCAAGAAGTTCAATTCCCCAAATCAAGACTGCAGTTTTAATTATTTTTTTATCTCATCAACGTGAAGCTCAAAGTCCCTCGAGCCTAAAATCTGAGTATTACCCTACAATATTCTTGCCATGCTGAAGTAGGACTATTACCCTGTTCAACTGCTGAGGTGTTCAATCAGCTTCAGGACAGAAAGTGAAAGTCGCATTTTCCCCACTACCTGAACACAGCTTCCCCTCAGAGCCTTTGCCCTCTGATTTAGCAATCTACAGCCCTTGGAAAGCACTGGGAAAAGATACCCGCCTGCTCTTCAGGGCCTTTAGTGCTACAACTGCCAACAAAAACCAGTCCAGAGATTTTAATAAAGTCCATTTTTATTTAGATCTGGCCAAAGGCTAGTAAAGAACAATAATGTAGTTCTCTTATTCCAGGGGACAACTAAAAATTATGGAATACTAAGCTTCAAAAGAATTCTGCATCAGAGCAATGCAGCACCCAAAGATGGAATAAACGGTGACAAAAAGACATTGCATGCGATACTGAGATTCTCCCAAAATTATCCTGAACATTCTTGGCCCTTTCTCAAAAGTTGAAGTAATCTAGGTCACTTTTATAAAATAAATATAATTTTGGAACTATTTGCCAGTAAATCATCAGCATACAAGGTGCAATTAGCCAATCAGAGACCCATAGAGTTGTCAGGGTTGAAAGAGACCACTGAAAATCATTTAGTCATATTCTATTATCAATTAATTATCAATCAAAACCATGTAATCGCAAAAATTCTAAGCAGCTCAAACACAGCTGCCACATATTGAATATCACCAGTAGTAGCACAATACAAAGAGGAAAAAAAAGTGACTGGATACTTACCACTTGATAGCACCTCCATCAGCTTTTTTATGAAGCAAAGCTTTCCAGTATTCATGGGTAGATTTAATAATTTCAACAGCAAAATCCTAGTTTACATCAAGGAAAAATTTTATTATTTAAAATGTTATTAAACAGGAAAAAAGTCACAGAACTAGTTTATTAAAACATACTGTTTCATGTGTCATTTTAAAGGGCCTCCTTTGAGGTCTCATTACATTTCTGGAAAATATTACATCCCTTTTTTATGGAAAGAAACAAACTTTGCTATCTGTCAAATACACTGGCAAAACATTCAGAACTCACTCTCAGACCACAGCTAGAAAACACAAAGGCTACATGAAAAAAAATTAAATTAGTCCTACATGCAGACACCTACAGCTATAGAAAACTGTACCAGATCCTAAATGGGACAGAGTGTGTGAGCTACTATGCCTCTGTTACATGTGTACATCAGGGTCAGAGTTAAGGTTTCCCCTCTAGTGCCAAAATCTGCATTTACTTCATTAATTGCCCAATCATATACTTAAGCATTTGCAACAACGTAAAATGTCAGCTGCTTTGCAGTTATTTTTTTTGCTTAAAACAAAAGCAGTATTGGAGGCAGAGAGGGAATGAAACAGCTTAAAAAAAAATAATAAAATAAACCCACAGCATCCAGATGATACGGCTTCCAAAAAGCTGCCAACAGAACATTCAGATTTCCTAACAAAGAGTGACTTGGCAGAATGCCACTGGAACATAGTGAACTTCACCAGAGGTGCTGGAGCACAGCCACAGCTGCTTCGTCATATCCTGGGTCTCTAGAAATGCTTGAGAATTATTCAAGTGCGCCAAACCAGCTATCTTGGGACATTTAATACCTCAAGCCTGAACTCCAATGGACTGGTGGGGATACATTCTGCTAAACTAGCACTACAGGGCAACAACAGTGTTTTGCAGAGCAAGAAAATCCCTAAGAGCAGTTTCTGGGAGAACAGGGGAGATAACAGGTTATCAAGCCTTGTAACTCTACATTTCCTTGATTTAAAAGACAGTTTCATCGCAGAGAGGAAACAGGGCATCTATTTAACCAGAAAAAAACATGTCAAGTCAGTGCTGGTCAGAAGGCATTTTACAACATGGATAGCACACTGCAAGGCTGAACTAGCTGACACATGGACATTGTTCATTAGGAACCTGTGATTCTTTGCCAAAAATAGTCTACACACAATTTGCAGAATACTTATACTCAAATCAAAGCCAATTTCCTCTGGAAAAATCAAGGTATTTTCTTCAAAAAGGTCTGTTCCCAGGTCTGCTCTCCTTTCAAACACTGGCCATTTTTACTTTAGATAGTTTAAAACTCCATTATTTTTTTCTAAAAAGGGGAAAATATTTTTCAGCCTTTAACCCAAAAACAGCTCATTTTTTTTTACATAGAATTACCAGGAAAAAGTGTATTTTGAGCAAATACCAAATACGAAAAAATCTGCAACCTACTATCTGCCTTAAACTGCACAGTCTTCAAAAAAAATTAAGGAAGATGTATTAATCAGAACTGAAAAAATACCTGAAAAACAATCTGTTATTTTCTTGGACAAGGAGAATGAAAACACTGTGAGAATAACCCACAAACATAAATATGTGTGTGTAAATCTCGCCAGGATTAGGATTCAATGTTTTTTTTCAGACTTCCTTTAATAACCTATGCATTTTCCCCGAATATATGAAGACAGCAAACACTATTCCTAGCACAACAAACTGTATTCAAATATCCCTTGTACAAAAATTATTTTTGTTAAACGTCCTCCTTTGTAATTCCAAAAATCATGTATTTAAGAGGCCACATGACAGAAAGATGTACTTCTAATTTTGGATTATCTTCACCTTGTCTTTAAATTGTCCATTAAAAGCAAACTGATTCTCTGGTTTGCCATCAGGGACTTTATATAATCGGAACCAGTCAACTGTAGCTTCAAGGTAACCTGGTTTGTGCTTCTTGACATCATCAATATCTGTACGTTAAAAAGAAAAAAAAAAGAACTGGTGATTTTTACTCACAATTTTTGTAACATTCATTTTTTATAAAGTCTCATAAAGGATCTGCAAGAAATTTGATTTCACTGAGCATTTTCGAAGTCATTGGGGAACTTCACTTTATTACATTAGCTACCCACAGTTGATATCTTACGATTTCACAACCACACTAAACAGGTAAACCAGTTGCCTCCTGCCCTTTGTTAATTAAGACCCAAAGGGACAATGAATTAAAGGACCGTACTTATGACAGGAGAAGAAGAAAAAAATCTGTATTTATAGGCTTTCATCTCAGTACATATCTCTTGCAAAATTCAGATTATCCAATAAGGTGGGTTTTTTTTCCCCAGCAACTGCAGGGACTACAGGCATTTTTTGATAATGAAAGAATAGCAAGTAAAAAAAAATTTAAACCCATGGATTTTCAAACCGGCACCTCAAAATAAAATACAGGTTTGACTTCTCAAAAGTTATATTAAAAGCATCCCTTTGCTCATATTACTTCCAGATTCAACCCATCAGGTAAAAGACCTATGTGCCAGGCACACTAAACAATAACTCTACTGATAACCCGGTGATATTTGTATACTCACGATAAACCAATTCTACCTTTACCTCTATAATCCTACCATGAAAAGACAGAACAACACACAAAGAGGAACACATGTCATTTGCAGGATACCCTTGGGAGGCAGAGATGAACGTTACCCCAGTGGGTACAGAGAGATTAAACAGTCACACAGTAATTCTGCTTGAGGGCTCTATTGCTATAAAAAAGATGCAGTTTGTGATCTTAAACGTTTGCTTCTGCTGTGCATATCAAATTTTACTGGGTAGTCCTGGGAGACTACCATCAACCCTGTCACTTGCAATGAGGTGGCCCTACTGGCCCCTTGGCACATTAGCTCTCTGGCAATACGTTCACATGGAAAAGTCTTCAATACAATTTTAATTACTTTTGATACAATAAAGGATTTTGTCCTTTCTGGAAGCCAAGTAGTTTTTGTATCTGGTGTAACTACTCTCTTTGCATCTATTTCCCTCCTACAGTCACTTCTGACAGAAAGGGGAGCTTTTTGTTGCTGTGCTTTACATGTAGTCTTCCAGCTTAATCTTACTCTGCTCAGGCCACCTTCCACAATGTTATTCTCCTCCTCTGGTGTTTTGCAACTTGCTCATTTCTCCCTTCCTGACTCCCTGGCACGTCAGCCTGTCTCTTGCCCTCACTCCATACTCCTTGGCTACTTCATTCTCTTCTCCCATAGACACACCTCACTCACTGATATCTCCTAGTTGTCAGTGATTCCTGATGCATACTCAACTGTCTATCCACTTCCTATAAAACGTATTTTCAAAGTTGCTCAGAGCACAGAATTGACACCTAGTCATACGCTTTCCATCTTTAAATCATGTCTTTTTAAAATCTAGTCTGTGAAACTGAACAAAAACACTCAAATATTTCTAAAGAGGACAGTAAGAGAAGGGGAAAAGTCTTGTACTACAGACCATTTGATTCTCTGTGGATCACTGTGAGATCACATGGACTGAACTGTGAAACAAAGCCTATGCAAGAAGATATGCTAAGTGTTCAGAGGCATCTGACAGATGCCACTCCCAAATTCCATTGGATCACACACTACTCAAAGAGTAAAATATAAAACTTTAAAGAACTCTATGTAAAGTTTTGCTTCTGTACACACTTAATCAGGGTACGTGTCTATGGACTCAGTAAAATATGTTTTGAAATTGGCTGCTGGCCATCTTCCTGCTGGTTAGGGAGTTTCACTGGCAGAATCCCAGAAAAAAGGAAGGGCACATAAGGCTGTGCTAGAGGCAGGTCTTCCACCTGGAACACATGTTCAAGAGTACAAGAAGCCTTTCACTGGGGTGAGTGAGTGAGACCAACAAAGAAGGAATGATTTTTAAAAGGGTGGAATCTTGGTTGAAGGCAGGATGCTTCATTTGGGCACTAATAAAACTGCAGTTTCAATTCAAATCAGTTTCAAAGCTCCAGTGTATCATCCTGTTTCCTCCAAGCAATGAACACCCCACTTGCCATCTTGAGCCCTTGTCATCTCCTCCTCTTGTGAGGTTTGCACTGATAATTTTGAGTGCTTGTTGAAGAGACATCATATCCTCAAGTCTGTAAAGCAAACCAAGCAGCAGCAGCAATTTCCTTGGCTCCCAGCAGTGGATGAACTCCAGGTCTCCACCTCCAGATACTACTTAAATTCAGACCTACTTTCTCAGACTGCTATGC
>NW_009954313.1:1863362-1866529 GCF_000747805.2 Chaetura pelagica | reverse complement strand
CTTCCTATTTCCATAAAACTTATTCATCAAAAGTGCTTTAGTGCGTACTAACTGACACTTGGGCCCTTTCCCATCTTTTGCTGCTTATTCATAGACTTTGTTTATATTTCTTTAAAGGATTCAAATATTAGAAGAGACTTCGGGCCAGGCTTTCATTACCTCCTTAAGATAGGGATGATGATCTTCATGGACAGAATAATCTGTTTGAATTTCATTCTCTTTTTACTGGAAAATATCTTGCTACTACACAGAATCAGGCTACAGCATTATATGGCCCCTAAGCCAGTATCTGCTGTATATTCTGGTTGTAAGGACTTAAGGAAGAGGACAGTGGCTGCTTTTACTTCCTTGGTTCCTTGCCAGTTATTCTCCTTCATCCCCACACTTCACTATTCTTTCTTATGAAGGACAGCTATGGGGCCCCAAATGAAGAGTAAATAGTTGAACAAAAAAATCCCAACCAAAACATCTGTATTGTAATTGGACTGGTGGCAAGCAGCAGGAAAAAGTGGAACCAAAAAAAAAAAAAAAAATCAATCCTGTTGCTGTGGAGTCAGCACACTGCACAAAATATATGGAAAACAGCAGCTCTCACACCACTCAACAGCTACCTCTTCAGTTCAGTTCATTAAAAGGCACCATAGAAAAGCTTGAAAGACAGCTTATCTCCACTTTGAAATCCAAACAGCATCTTTGGGATATCAAGGGGAAAAGGAGAAAAATATAGTCAGAAAACAGAAGAGTGTGAGCAGAGAAAGGTAAAATCACAATAAGCAGTACAGTGATCTAACGCACCAATATCTACAGAAGCTAGCTCATATTATGATTAAAAAACAGATGCCTTTTCTGCAGCAGACACTTCTAGACATTTTTTTTTTCTGACCCTGACTGCTTACCTTCCCCCAGAGCTATGTACTCATACTGGTGTCAAAAGTAACTTCTCTATACTACCTACATACAATCATAGGTCCCATTTTTCTTGGCACGAAAGTTAAGCACCAAGGTTAAAAAGAGATGGCTAATCACATTAAGGGTTGCAGTTTAGTCTCAATAAGGAAAATCTCCAGAGGCTGGCACAAACAACTGCTGCTAGCTCCCTGTGAAGGGTGTGAGTCAAATGCAAACGCAGATTCCAATTCTAGTTGGCTTCACAAAAGAGAGCAACAAAAGCATTTGTAAAAACTACCATTTTTAGTACAACAGATGCTGCTTCTTGCAAGCAAAGCTAAAACAACATGCTTGCAGCTAGCTTTCTAAACAAGGTCTGCGGGAAGAGAGGACATATGTTTTTAATAACATCTTATAAACATTTACAGGAAGAAGCAGCAGCTACATTCCATATAAAGGCATTTGGTGTATTTTGTACAGCATGGTGTGAGGGGCTAGGAGGGGAGCTTCAGTACAGATAATTAATTTCTTTATATTCATTGCTTGCACAAATCCACAAAAAAGCTTTTCAGGGCCTCTGCTGCTGCTCTGCATATAAATACACTCACATGCAAGGGTCTGTAACAATACATGGTACAAAGCTGGCCATTTAGGGTTTGATTAGTAAACTCAAAAAGCTGATACTGAGTTGCACATTGGAGAAGAAGCACAGCAACACAGCACAGTTAACTATACCAGTGCCAGCAAACAGTAGCGCTACAAAGTTGGTAGAAACCACCAATTGCTGTTGAATACATCCAGGCATCTTTCAAGTGCCCAAAAGCAAAAAAGGCTGCTAAGTTTCCAGACTAGTAAATCACCTCCAAAATACCATCCAGCATATGTGATTTGTCCAATTTGCTCATGAAAGGTAATATGACCTTTTAAGAGTCAAACTTTTCATAAGCTGACTCAAATGCAGTTCTTGCTTCAACTGCCAGTGATTTTCAAAACCTCTTGTCCAACATGAAGATGTTGTATAGATTCAGACCAAACTGCAGCATGAAAATATAATTTGTTCTGAGCCCCACCTAGTCAAGCGTACCCGATAAATATGTGGATTCCAATATATTTAATTCAATCCAAATTATAAGATAGCCATATAAGCAGCCTTTCCACTCCAAGAATTGACTTCCTCTTCTAGCCAGTATTTTCATAAGATGCATAGCATGGTTGCAGTTGAAGGCAGAGCCACTGTGCTGCAGTGGCACAGAGACAGTGGTGGCTGGGGGCCTCAAGGACTCTGGCTTCACAGGTACCCAAGTGCAGGGGTCAGCTCAGCAGTGGTGCCTGCGTGTCTCCCTGCACTGCCTGTGCCTCCTGTACTGGAGCCTTCTTGACTCGGACCAGCAATGGCCCCTCACATGACTGGAGGGTGATGCCAAGGGCTCCAGCATTAAAGCTCATATAGTGCCACCCTCCCTGAATGAGCAGTTGCTCAAAGCCCTGCCCAACCTGTCTTTGTTCAGCCTGAATTTGAACACTTCCAGGGAGGGGGCATCCACAACTTCTCTGGAAAACCTGTTCCAGTGTCTCACCACCCTCATAGTAAAGAATTTCCTCCCATTATCTAAGCTCAATCCACCTTCTTTCATCTTAAAACCATCCTTCTCCATCCTATCACTACACATTCTTGCAAAAATTTGCTTTAGCGTCACTGGTGAGCTTGTTGAGAGTGCACTCAACCCCACTGTCCTGCCATCTGCTCCACCATGGAGCTCCACAGGCTGCAGGAAAATATTTGCTCCACCATGTACATATGCAGATTGCAGGTGGCCATCTCCACAACCTGGACCTCCACAGGCTGCAGGTGAATATCTCAACCATCGAGATGGGTAGAGGACATGGAGACAGGTTTCAGACCCAGCACAAGAGCCGGCAGGTCCAGGCAACTCCATCCCTGGAGATTTGTGCTGGCCCTGGATGTGCACACCCATGGGACACCTCAGCAGACACAGATGCCCACCCACGGGACACAACCCTGGGGGACATGCAGCTGGCACACAGGGACACCAGGGACACACACGACTGTTGCGTGATCATTGCTGCTTTATTGGAGCCAGGGCCACGGTGGTGCGGCAGCACAGAGACGGTGGTGGCTGGGGGCCTTGAGGACTCTCGCTCCGGAGTTGGGGTCGCTCAGTAGCGGCGTCTGCGTCTCCTCCTCCTGTACCGGCGCCTTCTTGACCTGGACCGGCGAGAGCCCCTCCCATAATAGCGGCGGCGAGTGAGGCTGCCGC
>NW_009954313.1:1846217-1863352 GCF_000747805.2 Chaetura pelagica | reverse complement strand
GGGTGCCCCGCTTTTATAGGGGTGCCAGGGCAGACATCACAATGTCTCCATGGTGTCGCCCAGCAGTGCTGTCTCCATGGCTGCCAGCCCCAGTCCTGTGCAGGCTGTCTTCATATCCTGGGTAACCAGGTCTCCTGTTTCCTTCTGGAGAGGGCCCATATTTTCCCTAATCTTCGTCACCAACATAACTATAGAAGCTTTCGTTGCTGCCCTCGGTGTCCCTGACCCGATTTAATTCCATCAGGGCTTTAGCTTTACTAACCTGATCCCTGGCTGCTCACACAACTGCTTGGCATTCTTGCCCAACTTCCTCTTTGTTGGGATGCACTGCTCCTCAACTTGTAAGAGGTGATCCTTAAATATGAACCAGTTTTCTTGGGTCCCTCTTCCTTTGAAAGCTTTATCCAATGGTATTCCAACAAGCAGGTCCCTGAAGAGGCCAAAGTCTGCTGTCCTGAGGTCCAGGATAGTGAACTTCCTGGGTGCCCTCCTTGCGGCTCTAGGGATCTTGAACCACACAATCTCATGGCCACTGCTGCCAAGGCCGCCCTTGAGCTTCACATTCCCCACCATCTCCTCCTTGCTGGTGAGAACAAGATCTAGCATAGCATCTCTCCTTCTTGGTTCCTCTATCACTTGGAGAACTAAGTTATCATGAACACATCTCAGAAACCTCCTGGATTGCTTATACCCTGCTGTGCTGTCCCTCCAACAGATGTCAGGGTGGTTGATCAAGGCTTGTGAATGTGAGGCTACTCCTATCTGTCTGCTGAGAACTTCATCCACTCTCTGTTAGATGGCTTGTAGCAGACCCCTAGTAGCATGGGGGTTCTGTCCCTGCCCTCCCTTAATCCTGGCCCATACATTTTTGGTTGCTCCTTATCCATCCCAAAGCAAGGCTCCATGCGCTGCAGCTGGACACTGGTGTAGAGGGCAACACCCCCTTCTTGTTTGTTTTATAAATAACAAAAATTAATAGCAACAATAAGCAGCAGACAGGCCTATTACACCACCAAGATTTAGTGCTCCTGTCTCCAAGGAGCTTTAATGCTTGGTGTGAAGTTGCTTAGCTGGTCTGCTAATGGGCATCTTCCTAGCATCCACCCATTTATCTGAGCAGAAAGCCAACACAGTAGTTTTCAGGTAGCCACAAAGGCAGTTCTTGTTGAAGCAGATACATCTCAATATGTCCAGTTTTAGTCTAAAAGAAACCTTCTCATACAGATACCTGTATCTGCCATACAGCTTGTATTTGGAGTGAGATTGCGCCCATGCCCACCAGTACTAAATTCTATCACTTCAAACAAATTATCTTTCACAGTTCAAAAAGACACTCAGACCCTGCTATTCCCACTGATGACACAGCTCCCACTTGAATAGGTGCTAAGTATTGCTTATCATTCCTGCGTATTGTCACTATAAACTAGAGTTTCTCATTGCTCTGCGTGAGTTCTAGGCAGGGTTTCCAATTTAAACCAGCATTTATCAATAAATGCCTGCAGGACACAGTGCAGTGGAGTGCTATGAATAAACAATGAGAATTGCTCAGAAGTTTGGACCACTCAGTTTTAAGCTCTGTGAAGTCTCAGAAAAATCAATTGCAGTTGTGAGAACGATCACAATCCCAGAAGGAGAATACACAGCGTACCTGGGGTGTGCTTAAAGAAGCTAGAGCAATTAGCACACTGTGTGGGCTCAGGATGGGGTTTGCAAGTAATCACCACGCAGGTGTCTTGGAATTATCTTTTCCAAATGTTCACTGGAGACTGTGCACATACTGAGCTGAAAGCAAATGTGATCATTCTCAGACCAATTTGAAATGTTTAGCAAATGATACAAAAAACGACTGGATAGACTTGGAAGGCAACACTTAGCCTCATGTTTCCCTAGGAGGCCACCACTGTAACACAGCAGCATGTCAATTATTGAAGGAGATACAAGTTTTATCTGTAGCTGCTAATCCTTTATGCTGAAATGATTAACATATTTGGGAAAGGGGAAAAACAAGTATAAAAGGCCATATTGTATTGTCTACTCCAACAGATTTGTTTTCAGACTGAAGAAAGATTGCTGTTAAACAATGCAAGCTAGTCATGTTTTGTGAAAGCAGATGAGGGCTTTTTTTTTTCCTCTTTCCTTTTGTAAAACCTGGACTGCAACTCCAATCCCAAAGGGAAACCATATTAAACTGGATTCATATTTCTGCACTTCTCTGAACCTCAGAATGGCAGTTCTAGTCTTGAAGTTTTCCACCTATTCTCGGATAAGGAAGAATGCACACAGGAATCAACTACAGGCAATGGTTTGCCCATTTTTTTCTTTTCTTCCTTTTAAACAAGACTATAAGCCTTATTTCCCTCGCAAACACACTGAAGCTGTAACAATCTTATACAAATCAGTCATTATCTGAAAAAAAGCCCAAAACAAAACAGAAGGCTTTAAAATAGTATTATTTAACCCAGTGGCATAAACTGTCCCACTTTTAACCCTAATTAGTATAGTGCTTTTTAATTCTCTCACCCACTTTACTGGTTAAACTCTCTCATAAATTGTTAAGGAAGAAGCATAAGAGTTAAACATAACATTGTAGAAAGTACCAATTACTGGTATTTTAAGTACTGACAATTATATTGAATTTCACTGCACATTGTAGAGAGGTTTAAATCGATATGAACATTAACAACAAACTATTACTTACTATTTCCTTAAGCTGAACTTCTTAATCTCTAACTGTCAAAGTAGTTAAAGAGTCATAAACACTATGTAGTAATTGATCTGCCCAATGACTTTAACCAGCATCAATCTAAGAGTCTCCTTTTCCTCATTTCCTCTTCTCCCCTTCTTTCCCCACAAGCCAAGTATTCTCCATGTGAAAGCAACCTGCAAGAAAACTGAGAATGAAGGGCCAGGCCAGTGATGTACTTACTTTCAGAAAACCATGAAAACTTTCAGAAACCATGAAAAAGCCCCAATGGCAGAGAAACATAATGCCTTAAAAAGCTACTGGATAGCGCTGTTCCTACAGAAAGGCCACTCTGTGCCTTAGGGCTCCCTACCAACAAAGAGCAGGCTCTGACCATACATATCTGATGGTATATATGGTTTTTAGTCTCCTAACAATCACTAACATTTAGACAGACCTCCTCATTTAATACTCATGATTCCAAATAACATTGCATTTGAGGAAGTAAACATCCATTTATGCAGAGAAAAGCTGTACTTTACCTGTGCCGTACAAACCTAACTCCCTGCAGGTTTAATACATCTGAATCATCTTATTAATGAACAGTTTGCAAGCAGAATGACACCTCACATGCAATTCATGCAGACACATTTTAGTACTTGAATTCCACTTGGATACCAGAAGCATGGTCAAAGGACGACACATCTGGACAGGATATTTCCTCCTGTGTAGCTATTCAACACCAAGGCTGATCTTAACGTGAGTTGCATTAGCAGTTTACTTTACATACTTTCAAGCTAAAAGGTGAAACCTAATTGTTCATAGTAAGCAACAAACCCTGCAAGTAACCCAGTTACAAGTGACACAGCATTGAAAATGCACAGCCCTTTTCAGAATGCAACACAATGCCTGCAAATATAAAAGGAACAAACACGTTCAACACGGAAAACAGCAGTGTGCTACATAATCTGAGTGGGTAAATATGCACTGTTGCACAGGAGATAAGCCTATAATTTTAATAGGTCACTTTCTAAGGCAGTTGTGTTTCAGAAGTCAAAAGACTTTCTGTATTACCAGTCCTCTTGAACATCCAAGCAAACCTTTTCAAGAGCTTAGCCTGAAGCACATATGCCTTCCTTGAAGGAAGCACTTGACTTAAACAACAACAAAAAAAGAAAAGTCTTGCCCTTCTGCTGTCTGCCTTTTCTTGTCCTGGATGGCCTTAACTCAGGTACCATTCTACTATGCAATCTGCTGACATAACTTGCATTAAGAAATACAAAAATACTTGCCATGGATTTTCTGAGCTTCTGGGTCATCCACACTGATAGCAATTATCTTCCAATCTGTCTCTCCTTCATCAACAAGAGCTAAAACACCCAAGACCTTCACCTGAACAATCTCACCAGAAGAACGAATCTGAAACAGAACATAATCTCACAAAGATTTGAAAAACATAGAACATAGCTTTACCACATCTTTGACCAGAAGCTAACAGAATTGCAAGTATATGTCTATTAATATTGCTTGCCTCTCTCCCACCATTGCTACTATCCAATCCTCAATTCTCAAGTCAGCACTTAGCACAAGCTAGAAATCTTTTCTTTCTCTTCTACCCCACTTCCTCCACACCTTCTTGATCATCACCCCAAACTGCAAGTCAGAAGTATCTCATGCTCATTTTTTAACTTCTTTCTTCCACTTGACTCTCTACTTTCTCAGCTCTTGGTTTTAATGTCTCCTGCTGTTCCTTCCTCTAGACTCCAATATAAACATATAAACACACACCTCTTTCCCACAGAAATATCAGCACAACTCTCTTCTCCATTTTCTTGGGAACCTTCTTCCTACATAAAATTCCCTTTATAACTCTTTCTGGATCCTTTGACATTCAGCTTTAGATGCCTTTCCTCAAGTAAACGCACATTCACAGAGGTCACCAATTCAATTTCCCCTTATGTAAAATATCCCAAGAGATCTCTTTTAAACTCATCCATTTCATAACCCCCATCCTTGACACCATGGAGGATCACTCCAACCTTTACTGCCTCCAGATAGGTAGAATTTTCTTCCAGTGAGCTAAACCCCTTCCCTAAATCTACTAATGGTGTCTGCCACACCTCTTTTTCATCCACTCACCCCGTAACTCCTAACTTTGCAACACTGCAACAAGTTCCTGTCTTCTCTAGAGAGAAGGGAGCTACTTTTGTTTGCACCCATAAGGACTCCAGCCTACCTCCTTTGTGGGTCTGACCTTGTAATTTCATGTGCATGACTCTGCCATACTACTTCATCTTTCAGAAACCTATTCCTAGCTCCAGGACTACTGACAGGGGAAAAATAAATTTTTTCTTCCCCAAAAAATCTTAACCCCCTCCTCCTTCACCCAAAACTCACTGTCCAGGGACAGAACATCAGGGTGGTGTTCACTTATTCTATCCAGTACACGGATTGCTCCAAATCCTGCACTTTTTCTCCTTTTAAAAATCCACCATTTCCTTACCTATTCCCTCCTCAAATCCTCTATTCATACTTTTGTCATTCTCTGAGACTATTACCATCTTTTCTTGCTTTCCACCTGGCCTTCTCTTCCAAAAGTTATCAAATTATTAAATTAACCTTCATAAATTAAATTAATACTGATAAAGACAAACCTTTGAACCTATTTCACAAACATCAATAGGATCATTATCCCCACAACATCCTGTAACATTATCTTTATGGTTTGGATCTTCCCAAGTCTGTCAAAGGAAAGAGAATTATCCATTACCAGCTGATCTGCCATTTCAATTCATGCAACTACTAAACTACTAAGATTAATAAAAACAACAATAAAAACATCAGCTTTCTGAGAACAGTCTTGCTCAACAGGAAAACAAAAAAACAAACAAAGGGGCAATGGACTGACGTTGAGTAATTCATTCTCATACTCATGACAAGTAACACAAGGACTATTGAGGACACAATAATATTTACTGCATCCATGACTTAAGAGACACGCTTTATCAAACTGCAGTGATTAAGGAATCAGAGGACCCTAAATACGTACTTTTCTGGTTACTAGTAGTTGTGGGATTAAGCTAGGACATTCTACAATTACATTCTTATTATATTCTTTCAATACCATGACACAAATATGAGTTGCTTTCAAAAACATCCAGGCTTTGAGCTAACAAAGCTCCTAGACATGGATTTGTCATCACTCAATTAGCTTTTTTAAGTTTTCAGATTTATGTATTAAATATTTCTGACTACTGAGATGTGTACATTCCTAAGAACAGCCAGCAGCTTAAAACCAAATAAGCTTCTACAGGTGACAAGTTCAACTCCCTGCCCTGACCAAGGAATCATAGCCAAGTTATACTAACTTGATTACTAAACCAGTACTTGTTTTGCCTCTTACTGGCTAGTCATGAGTAACTTATTCTGAAGTTGAGAAGTCTACCTGATAAGAATTTTGAGTCCAATGAAGTTTTTTTAAAAAGGTGCTAGAAAACTTTTTTTTCTAAGGATCTATAATGTTAGCTCCTGTTGTCCATGGTCAAAACTCCACCTCACACTTGTTCTTGAAAACTTGACTGACAATAAAAGGCAAAATGCTGAAAAGCAAATGCTCAGGAGTTTAGGTAGCAGAATCATTACCAAAAAAACCCCTTATTGGAGTCAAGAGGGGTTTTCAGCTTAAAACTTCTTTTTCCAATTCTCTTCCAAAGTGCTTTTTATTTAAGACTGCATTATACCAGCTGCACCCCTCCACCTTTAGGTTAGAAGGGATACTCACTAGGAATGGTATAATTCTCTGGACTGTACAGCAATTCGGGCAATAATGACAGTCCTACTGCCATTTTTTTCTTGTCTGTTTCACAGTATAAAACAGCAGCCACAAATACATATCTTTAAGCCATATACTACAGCTGAGCTGCTGATCTTGACAAAAAGACCTCTTGTGATAGGGAAGACAGTGAACTGGATTTTGTTACAGCTACCAGTAGGAATCTGGAGTATCACCTAAACTTCAACAATTGGAGATGTAATGATCCAACCAGTAATTTAAAGTTATTACAGAAAACAAAAATGATGGTTATCTCCAGCCGTCTCTGATTCATAAGGTTAAAGGGGAGTTGAATGTTTTTCCTGGAGAGAGTGTCATCAATCCAAAATAATGCACTTTGTGCAGAAAAAACATTCAAATATTTAAATTTGGCTTTGTACTAAGGCACACATTAATTTCAAAACATTAAATGGAACTCCTTATTCCCAACTACTCCTACTTGGAAACTCTGTCTGCTGAGACTGCAGACTGGATAACAACTTCATTACTATACACCAGGACCTGTCTGGTATGTCCTCTCAGGGATCATACAGATAACCAGATTTTCAGGAATAAATTTCCATTGCTTATGCAGTTAACTGTAAAGAAAATAAATTACTCTTTTCTAGCTCCATCATGGTCTTCAGCACTAATTTAAGTCCAATGTGTTATTCACAGAAATAACAAGTTCAAAACTTTTCATTATGCTCAAAATTTCAGCCATTAGTTGGGCTTTTTCACAGTTCAAACTTTTGAATTTGTCATGATCACTGAAGTCTCACAGTTTAGAAAGGAAGTTAACTAAGGCAGTTGAGGTTTAATCTAAAAAACAACAGCCCTTGTGTTCCTCTTTGTTGAAGATACTATGAAATCCCAATTAAAATGTATGCTGCAATACAAGGAAATCCTAAATTAGTTTTTGGCTTTTTTAAATGCCTTGTTTAAGCAGAAAACGGCTACTTGACAAAGTATTCTTCAAAGGCAGACCATGACAGTTTAATTCTGTCACTGCAATACAGACACTTAGACTAAAGATTTGAGATTTCTCAATCATTTAACTCCTTCCTGAAAATAGCACACATCTACACTCACACCTGAATTCTGATTTAAATTTATGAACACAATAAATTTCAACATTAAAAAAAAAAATCCTAATTTACAAATGTATCAAAGAGAAACATCCCTCTCACAACTGATTTGCATTCAGGCAGTACCCAAGATTTACAAGGCAATTCACACAGAAGACAGAAAACTTTCACCATTATAACAAAAATGTTACCTGTGGGAGGGCACCATAATTCCATATATAACCCTTGTGAGGAAAGATATTTGCCACATATCGAAGCTTTCCTTTCTTTATATCTTGTTTAATGGGATTCAATGGCTCCTCAGTGGCAATCTAAGCAGATTGTGGAAAAAAAGGAGAGAGACACAGAAAGAGAGAGAAATAGAGAATGGTAAAATGGAAAGCAATTCATTCTGTACCCAACCAGTTAGAAAGATTCATCTGGGAGCATGTGCTTGTGGATTAAGAAGTATTAAAAATACGATGGCCTCACTCTAAATCTCAAGGGTCATGTTCAAAAAGCAACTTATTAAGGTTTTAAATAACATTGTGAAGTATGCAGTGAAAAGAAGAATCTAGAAGAGAAGGTCATAAATTTATAAGGAGACAGTCATAGTCAAACATAATACTGAACAGAACTTAAGTTAGGAGCTCTTGCACTTTATAGTACAAGTTCAACAGACATGCAAATGGTGGCCCAGGTTCTTCTAAGAAGAGGAGCTTTGACAGCAACAGGAGAAATATTTCATCTTTTTTCTCATCCTCTAATTGTTCTCCTATTGCATACAACACTTCTCTTCATCACCTCTCACCACAGAAATGCTTTTTAGCAACTACAAGTTCTGCATAGTTACCAAATGCCAATTTAATGCAGATTAGGAACAAGTTAAGCTAGCATTAGAAGAAGGCATTCCTATTCCTAAAGAAGCACTCACAGGACTCAACTAATTAAAGCTGAACAGTTTATTATTATCATCATTCTCCTCAAAACCTCAAATTCCAATCCACTGCCATATGAGTTACCTACCATACATCAGCTAATTCACTGTAATAATACTTTTGACACTCTACACCAAAATCCAATCCATGTTGGCTTGGTTCTTGCTTACAAAAACCCATCTGAATTGCTTATACTGGCTCAGGTGACACTTGGCTTGAGTGCAAAGTACATAGCCCTTAGTCCATGTTTTTTATTTGCAGGATTTGTCAGGATTTGCCTACCACACTATCCAGCAGAAATGAGAAGAATTTAATCCCTTGAGTGCAATGCTGTATGAGCAAGCAAGAGTTAACACTAAATGTTGGGAAAAGTTCTGCAAGCCAGTACTCCAGGATTCTGAAGCAGGTATGCTGCACTCTGTAGTCAGAGGGCTGTCAAGAAGCAGTGCTCACCTGAGGAAGGGAAACAAAATTAGAGCTTCAGCACTTCATAATTGCAAGGAAAGTGTCCATATGCACAACTTCGAAACAATTTTTTTAACGCAGAAAATTTTATGTGTAAGGAGTAAAACTCACACTCTGATTAAACTTTGACTATTAGAAGCTACGGCATTGTCATAACCTCCATAAATATCTAGATAATAATGGTATTTTTCTTAATTACCTCCATTTTTGCATTTGTCCAACGAGGCACTTCTACAACCATATTAAACAGGACCTAAAACAAAAAACAGTGACAGAACTGAAAAGAAAATTCACTCAGCAATCCATATTTTACAGGAAGATAAATTGTCTCCTCTGCATTCAGCAGCAACATACATTAGATCTCTCTGTTCCAGATACTTTTACATTAAGTACAATTCATTTACTTCTGCACAATAACATTCAACCTCCTAGGTTCATCCTTTACCCTTTGAGAATATAAGCAACTACAAGTAGCAGAAACCCACATGATATTTTTTATGCCATTATCAATATTACTCTTCACAAAATGTTCAGAAAGTCCATGGAATACTTTGCCACAAGGCAGAGGTTCAGTCTACTAGTCAAAGTGGACGTTTCTTCAGGACAGAGTTAGCTTCCCTCAGGCACTGGGAAGGACGTTTTGGTTTTTTCCCCTGAAAATTTATTTCTTCAGGCCCTCCTGTTTGCCTCGTTGTTTTTAAAATATATGCAAATGCAACAACCACTGACATTTCTGATTCTCAGCCAAATCTGGCTGAAGTGAGGCAAAATTAATCCAAAAGTGAAGGCAGAGGAAGGACAGGGACACAGACACCTCATGTTTGCAATAGCATTCTTCCTTATAGAAACTGAGTGAAACTTGTTTGAGGAAGGGGAAAGGAATATACCTAAACCATGTAAACTTTCATACTTTTAAAAGAAAAAAAGTAATCAATGCCCTTCTTCCTAAGGAGGTTAAAGTGACACTTTTCAAAGAGAAAAAAAATCTGTGTAAGTTTCTTCTTCTGAAGCTGTCAGAATTAAGCATGACCAATAAGCAAAGTATTAATTAAAATTAGTAACTACACCAAACCACTCAGCTATGTCTACAACCTGTTTTCTCCTACATTGCTAAAATACCCCAAAACATCACATTGCCTAGGACATCTCTTCATAGAGAAAGACAACTTGCTTTGGTATTAAAAATTGCAACCCTTCAGGAAGGACTAAATATGTTTTTTGCAGAAATGTGTATGAAAAATATATAAAGACTGAAGACTTGAACCTACTCTCTAACAACACTGCCAGGCTTCAGTGGCTTGAGCATGCTCTTTATATATTTGTGGTTTTGCTCCTTGTATCCAGTAGCTGCAACAAATACCATTAACACAGTAATTCCAATGATTCTATGATCTTCTCCCAAGCAAACCTGGAAAGTGGAAATCAAGAAAGCAAAGGAAATTCCCAACTATCACTCAGTGTTTCTCCTATGATATCACAAGCTATGTACCATCCTGACAGCAAATTCCCAGTAAACTGGAATTAAATTTGCCATCTCTAAGTACTGTACCCATATTGCAGTCAGTGGCACGTCAAATGGACTCTTCCCAATCAGATCATAAGCAAATAAAACAACATCTAAAAGGAGAAATGCTCTTCAGATCAGTTTCATAAAATACACCTTCTGTATATAAGAACGGTTGGAACAGGGGGGTAATCAGAAAGAGAGCTCACAGACATCAGCAGTAAGGAAGCAAAGAGAACAAAGCAACATATATGCAGCAGCAGGTAAGGGAAGGATTGGAAGAGAACCCATGAAGTCTGCACATCCATCAGGGAAACACTTGGAAAAAAAGAAATGCACAGCATGAAAGCCAGTGCTGACAAGAAAATCTTTGGAACTGCCAAGCAGACCAAGTAATTGTTCTGAATGGTAGCTACACAGCCCTGTGTTTTTGTTGTTTAGATGCAACCATATGTTTTCCTGTCCCTGTCTAATAGCTTCAGCAGCCTGTAAATCTTAGTTTTGAGCTTTAATTGGTCAGTAGTTATTCCAGGTCTTCACCAAAACAACTGTCAGGGCTGGACAACAGCTGGACTGAAATGAATACAACACTGCTCTCAAAAACAAAAAAATCACCTGGGTTTAACTCAGCTCTAAGACTAGGCCTTCATAATTTGTGGTATCCGTCAAATGTGACTTGTCAAGAGCCTGACAGATCAATTTGTATGCAAAAAAAAATTTTTTTTAAACCCTGAAAGTACACTCTCTAATGCTAAGCTGCCACAAGCATTTACAAGAGATTACTAACTTCATGCAGTGCTTACACTTAAAAACAAAACACCCCACATATTTATAGGGCAACCACATTTTCAGCAATGAGACTGGATTCACTGGTGTGGGAAGGAGACCACATACTAGATAGTTTGACAGAAAGAACAATAAGTATACTCCTCTGGTTTTTAGGGTTTTTTTTCCTCCTCTTTCCTATCTTGCTTCCCTCCTTGCCTAAATATCGCCCAGGAATTTTCCCATCACTCTTATTTTCCCAGATCAAGCACCTCTTCCTTCTAACCACTTGAATGTTCTCCCCATCCCTTGCTGCAAAACCATTCCTACCTCAGCTGCAATCAGCAACACAAGTGTCAGACACCTGTTTTCACAGATTGTGATCTGCATATGCCATTCAGTGGTTAGTTTTGGATGGTGAATGCACTTCATAATCATATTTTTTCCTTTAATCAGTTAAAAAAAAAATCCACCTCACCAAACACCCAAGTGAGCACTTCTCCCCTCAAGCAATGGTGAGGCTGTTTCAACAGCCTATTTAACACACCCTCCAGTGACAGAAGGAGAGATACGGTCTCTCATGAAACAAAAAACTATTGCTTTGAAATTTTACCATTTAACTGCCTTAGAATGACAGCAGCCAACTGGTCTGCCTATGAGATCGCTGCTTGGTGCGGTTCAGATTTAATCCAGCTCTGCAAACACTTAGTGTAGAAGAGACTCCACAACAGCAGACCATACAACAGGCCACATGGAGTAGTTCCTACTGGCTAGCCTCATGCCAACTCTGCTGGCTGACTGTTTTTTCAGGACAGTGTCCTGAAGTACACAAGAAGAGGAAACCACCTCCTAGATTCAGAAAAAGGGACAGAACCCATCTGCTAAGGAAAGTGACCTGACAGCCCAGAGGGACTTGCATGGTATTACATAGTTTGTTTGACTTGTGTTAATGTGAACACGAGAGATGCTTGTACTTACATTCTATCATATCTCTAAAAGGTGATGGGGGAAAAAACATCACATTTGCTCAACATAAAGTAGTTAAAAGTGCATTTCCTAATTCCTAAAACTGAATATGAAATCAGCAGAAAATGACGTCAGAACGAACAAACAGCATGTTCAAATTATATCCTTTATTTCCTAAGAACTACACCCGAAGTACATTACATGGGAACTTACATAAGATGTAAATAAGCATTTGCTTTATTGGGGTGTTTTCTTTGATACTGCTTGGCAACTTACTGCATTCCATTTCAGTTGAACATCGTTTTTAATATATCACTATATAATTTTTGCTGAGAGAAGTAAAAATGTCTCTCACACAAAGAACAGAAACAGGTTCTGGTTTTCTGAAATAAGCAAACCACAGAAAGATAAAAAGATATACAAATATACTTCAATTTATTCATACAGCAAGTGCTGAGAAAAGCTAGGAAAATATTCTGTTGTACCTGTGTAAACTGTGACTCAGCATTCTTTCCACTAAGACCCCAGGCCAAAAATAACTGCTAGCTCTGGCTGTAGAGATTCTTACAGAAGACAGCTCATTTTGATCAAGGTTTGCTATTATAAACCTGAACATCACAGGAAGAAAACAAATAAAAATTATGCACACTCCTGACACTATTTTTACACCCTGCCTTTCCGGACTCCCATACACTTTTCTCAGAAGCAGACCTTCCTTACCTAACTTCCCTGTTCTTGTTCAACTATTTCCTTTCCCAGTCCTCCCAAATTCTTCAGCTGGTGCATCTGAGGGGAGGGTTTTGAATAAGTATGATTTTACACAAGAATTGCAACTCTTAATGCTCAATTCTGAAGGTTCAGCTAATTTGAAGCAGAAGTGGAGCAAAATATAAAGAGTGAGGAAAGTGACAAAACATGAGAGGTAAGAGAGGAACAGAAACTCAATACAATTTCATAAAATGACAAACATTACTTTTTCACCACCACCTCACACAATGGGTAGAAGAGGTATATTTAAGCTTACAAGTTGTTAGTTGTTTTTATAGCAGAAAGCTCAAAAAACCCAACAACCTGAAAGCATTAGAGACAGTATTTGGGGACTGCTGACCTTTCCTCACTGAGAAGCTCTGAGCTCACAAGACAAAGAAAAGAAAAATTAGCTGTCATTTCAATTTCTTCTCTGTCTTCTCATTTCCAGTCTTTCAGGGATTCTCATTAGCCACCAACTGAACATGGTAGCATGCACCTGAGGACTAATGAAAACCAAAAAGATGAGGTGCAATCCAGCAGCAATGTGAACAAAGGATGATGTTTAAAAGTGGAGGTAGGGGAAAGGAAAAAAAGGAGAGGGAAAATAATTACTGTCATGAAATACACCCATAAATCAATGGAGAGGGGCTTGCTTATAAAATCACAGAATCACAAGATGTTTGGAGTTGGAAGGGACGTTGAAGATCATCGAGTTCTAACTCCCCTGCATGGGCAGAGACACCTCCCACTAAAGCAGGCTGCTCAGAGCCCCATCCAACCTGCCTTTGAACACCTCCAGGGATGGAGCCCCCACAGTATCTCTGGGCAGCCTGTTCCAGTGTCTCACCACCCTTACACTGAAGAATTTCCACCTGATCTCCAATTTGAATCTCTCTTATTTCAGTTTAAAACCGTTACCCCTTGTCCTCTCACTGCAAGCCCTGTAAAAAGTCCCTCCCCAGCTTTCCGGTAGGCCCCCTTCAGGTACATGAGTAGCCATGTTACAAGCACTCCCAGTGTAACACTTGCTACAAGATACTTGCCAATGAAAACAACAAATCAGATAAACCAGATGCCAACAACATCTGGAGACCAAATACACTGTATCTAAATGAGAAGTCAGTGGAACTTTTTCAATATAAACTATCATGCCACGTAGCAAAAAAGGAATGCAGTGCCCAGCATAAATGCAAAGGGCCTGCAGCCTATTCATAGTGTACTTCCCTCACGTGATAGTGAAAAGGGAACCAGAAACAGTATGTAAAATTCTACCCACAGGTACCCCAAAAGTGGCGTCAGGCCACTTTTCTCTGATAAACTAGTTACTGGACACACTCACCTGCAAAACCGCTCAGTGTATAACCATGACATGAAAATGAAACACTGACTTTCTCAAGTTTAAGGAACCATTTGCTTGAAATTAACCTTGATCAAATCACTCATGCAACTTTCTCCATAAACCAGCTCTACCCCAGTACATTTTAACTGGACTGCTGAGCAAAGATTAGTTCTATTCTCAGCATTTGTACATCTACAAGAATGCAATGCAAGGTTTGCAGCTATTGGACACAGCCACAGGAAATGGCTGGGCAAGTTCCAGCATCAGGATGAAATCTTCACTGATCATCCAAAATTGGAAACACACAAATCCCTGAACACACCTAAAGGACACACTACAGCTCAGGTTACATATACTGGAATAATGCATAAAGGCATTAGAGACAGTATTTGGGGACTGCTGACCTTTCCTCACTGAGAAGCTCTGAGCTCACAAGACAAAGAAAAGAAAAATTAGCTGTCATTTCAATTTCTTCTCTGTCTTCTCATTTCCAGTCTTTCAGGGATTCTCATTAGCCACCAACTGAACATGGTAGCATGCACCTGAGGACTAATGAAAACCAAAAAGATGAGGTGCAATCCAGCAGCAATGTGAACAAAGGATGATGTTTAAAAGTGGAGGTAGGGGAAAGGAAAAAAAGGAGAGGGAAAATAATTACTGTCATGAAATACACCCATAAATCAATGGAGAGGGGCTTGCTTATAAAATCACAGAATCACAAGATGTTTGGAGTTGGAAGGGACGTTGAAGATCATCGAGTTCTAACTCCCCTGCATGGGCAGAGACACCTCCCACTAAAGCAGGCTGCTCAGAGCCCCATCCAACCTGCCTTTGAACACCTCCAGGGATGGAGCCCCCACAGTATATCTGGGCAGCCTGTTCCAGTGTCTCACCACCCTTACACTGAAGAATTTCCACCTGATCTCCAATTTGAATCTCTCTTATTTCAGTTTAAAACCGTTACCCCTTGTCCTCTCACTGCAAGCCCTGTAAAAAGTCCCTCCCCAGCTTTCCGGTAGGCCCCCTTCAGGTACATGAGTAGCCATGTTACAAGCACTCCCAGTGTAACACTTGCTACAAGATACTTGCCAATGAAAACAACAAATCAGATAAACCAGATGCCAACAACATCTGGAGACCAAATACACTGTATCTAAATGAGAAGTCAGTGGAACTTTTTCAATATAAACTATCATGCCACGTAGCAAAAAAGGAATGCAGTGCCCAGCATAAATGCAAAGGGCCTGCAGCCTATTCATAGTGTACTTCCCTCACGTGATAGTGAAAAGGGAACCAGAAACAGTATGTAAAATTCTACCCACAGGTACCCCAAAAGTGGCGTCAGGCCACTTTTCTCTGATAAACTAGTTACTGGACACACTCACCTGCAAAACCGCTCAGTGTATAACCATGACATGAAAATGAAACACTGACTTTCTCAAGTTTAAGGAACCATTTGCTTGAAATTAACCTTGATCAAATCACTCATGCAACTTTCTCCATAAACCAGCTCTACCCCAGTACATTTTAACTGGACTGCTGAGCAAAGATTAGTTCTATTCTCAGCATTTGTACATCTACAAGAATGCAATGCAAGGTTTGCAGCTATTGGACACAGCCACAGGAAATGGCTGGGCAAGTTCCAGCATCAGGATGAAATCTTCACTGATCATCCAAAATTGGAAACACACAAATCCCTGAACACACCTAAAGGACACACTACAGCTCAGGTTACATATACTGGAATAATGCATAAAGTGACCAAAGAAGGTTACAGAGGTTGTAGTTAAGACAGAATATAAAGTTAGTAGAAAGCCTGCACCTGTATTGTATGGGAAATGATGACAGCTTCTCCTTTCTTACAAAACATACAGACTTTATCATAAGACAACTCTGACACAGTTTTGATCACTGTTCCAAGCTTGAGGTCCTCTATTAATCACCTATTCAGACTGCGCGACCACCTTGATGACCCCTTCTCTGCCACCTGACTAGTTAATTTATCAGCAGTTTTTGCCTGACAGAAACAATTCAACCAAAGTCCATAAGGGCATTCCAGCACTGTGCAACCCATAGGATGCAACAAAACAAAAGCTGTCTTTTTTTTTCCAAGTGCTCTATTGGGTGTCTGCAAACTAGAGGACCATAATCTCTACATGCTTGCATAGTTACCTTACTATGGCCAACATTTTAAACAAAACTCTCTGTTCAAGAACACCTCAGTCCTCTGAATGAGATGACATGTGAATACTTTACCAAAGACATACAATGATGAGTAGATTAGAAACCCTTTCGTTACAGCAGGGAAGCAAGATGTCACATTCATCTTGAAAAGAAAATTATGACCTCTTCACACTTTCTTCCTGCTACAAACAGAAGACTATATTCAACAGTCAGCCTCTGACAGTTTTGACTGTAACCTCAGTGGAAACATTCACTCTTCCAGGCAGAGATGTGAAACTTCGATACCATTCACAGAAATGTGTGTGGGTAGGAGTGGATTCCAAGGCTTAAGACAAAGCCTGGAAGCTGGTAATAATTTTTGAACTGAAGCTGACTATGATTTCTTTCAACATAGTTTCTCCCTCAAAATAACTTCTCTCTTGCTCTTCAAACAGAAAAAAAACACACGTGAAACCGAGATGATCTGCTGTCAATGGTGTGTGCAAATCTAAATTTAATTGATATTTGGGAAGATCTAAACATTGCGAGAAAGGCTGCACTACTGAGACTAGTCCATACAGAAACATCACAGAGTTTGCCTTATAACAACAAGCTGAGACTGCAAAACAGCTTACAAAGACTTGTACAATGTGCATGTTGCTATTCCACGAATGCTGAACACTG
>NW_009954313.1:1844220-1846168 GCF_000747805.2 Chaetura pelagica | reverse complement strand
TATAAAGCAGATTAGATAGACTGAAAAGACTCATATACAATTACCTTAATTTTAAACACCTAAACTGACATTTGATGAACACCAGCTCAGCAAAATTTAACACACACTCTTAAGAGGGCTTACTCTTATTGAGAAACAAATTTGAGTTTGACATGGATTGAGTTTGACATGGTAGATGAGGATTGGGTTAGGGATCAGTTGAGTAATCTGGACATCCATAAATCAATGGGTCCAGATGGAATGCACCCAAGGGTGCTGAGGGAGCTGGCGGAGGTCATTGCTAGGCCACTCTCCATCATCTTCAGTAAGTCATGGGCAACAGGTGAGGTGCCTGAGGACTGGAGGATAGCAAATGTCACTCCAGTCTACAAGAAGGGCAAGAAGGAGGACCCGGGTAACTATAGACCGGTCAGCCTCACCTCCATCCCTGGAAAGGTGATGGAACAACTTGTTCTTGTCACTATCTCCAGGCACATCAAGGACATGGGGGTCATCAAGAGCAGTCAACATGGTTTTATCAAGGGTAAATCATGTTTGACTAACCTCATAGCCTTCTATGAGGAAATTACTAGGTGGATAGATGATGGTAGAGCGGTAGATGTGGTTTATCTTGATTTCAGTAAAGCATTTGACACCGTCTCCCACAGCATCCTTGTAGAAAAGTTGATCAGGTATGGGTTTGGTGACCAGGAAGTGAGGTGGATTAGGAACTGGTTGAAAGGAAGGAGTCAGAGAGTTGTAGTCAATGGGGTAGAATCTGGTTGGAGGTGTGTTACTAGTGGAGTCCCACAAGGGTCGGTGCTGGGACCGGTGTTGTTCAACATCTTCATCAACGACCTGGATGAGGGTATAGAATGTACCCTCAGCAAGTTTGCTGATGACACTAAGCTGGGAGGAGTGGCTGACACACCAGAAGGCTGTGCTGCCATTCAGAGAGACTTAGATAGGTTGGAGAGTTGGGCGGGGAGAAACATGATGAAATTCAACAAGGGGAAGTGCAGAGTTTTACATTTGGGGAAGAACAACACCATGTCCCAGTACAGGTTGGGGGCTGAACTGCTGGAGAGTAGTGTAGGTGAAAGAGACCTGGGGGTCCTGGTAGACAGGAGGATGACCATGAGCCAGCAATGTGCCCTTGTGGCCAAGAAGGCCAATGGCATCCTGGGGTGCATTAGAAAGGGTGTGGTTAGTAGGTCAAGAGAGGTTCTCCTCCCCCTCTATTCTGCATTGGTGAGGCCACATCTGGAGTATTGTGTCCAGTTCTGGGCCCCTCAGTTCAAAAAGGACAGGGAACTGCTCGAGAGAGTCCAGCGCAGAGCTACGAAGATGATTAAGGGAGTGGAACATCTCCCTTATGAGGAAAGGCTGAGGGAGCTGGGTCTCTTTAGCTTGGAGAAAAGGAGACTGAGGGGTGACCTCATCAATGTTTACAAATATGTAAGGGGTGAGTGTCAGGGGGACGGAGTTAGGCTTTTCTCGGTGATGACCAGTGATAGGACAAGGGGTAATGGGTGTAAATTGGAGCATAGGAGGTTCAAGGTGAATATCCGAAAAAATTTTTTTACTGTAAGAGTGACAGAGCACTGGAACAGACTGCCCAGGGAGGTTGTGGAGTCTCCCTCACTGGAGACATTCAAAACCCACCTGGATGAGTTCCTGTGTGATGTACTCTAGGTGACCCTGCTCTGGCAGGGGGGTTGGACTAGATGATCTCTCGAGGTCCCTTCTAGCCCCTAAGATTCTATGATTCTATGAAATAACTGCCACTCTAAAAGTACAAATTTTAAAGATGCCACTGTGCTTCCAGGACAAGAGGAACTATCACCGTTGAATTCTGTGCAAGGACCAAATGAACACCAGGTATCAGTAGCAGTGTTGCGTCCCTGTATAAGAGGAAAGAGTATAGTGCTTCAAGTGTCTTCAGAAATCAGTACACGCTATTAAACTC
>NW_009954313.1:1837924-1844167 GCF_000747805.2 Chaetura pelagica | reverse complement strand
ATTTCTCACTTGGCCAAGGTAAGGATGGCTGCTGAAGAGCCCAGTGTAAGAAGAAACTGCTTTCCTGAACGCAGAGATATTTTCACTCTTCTCTCCAGCTCCCAAAGATGATGACGAAAAAGGTTTGTGTAAATTATTTGTATTGTCACACGTCACCATCTAAGACCAAGTGTATCAAGGAAGCCGCTAGCCTGCACATTTGCTTACTTGTATCAGAAGCCCACAAAGACCAGAATGTACATTTGCCTTCACTCATTTTCCATAGTACTCTCACAAGAGGAGTTGTGTGAAGCAACTCTGGAATCTATACTAGCCCAGGAAGCAAGAACTGCTCAGCCTCATACTTTTTCCTTCTGCTCCACAAGCTGAACCAGAGATCAGAAAAAGTGTACTAGAAATGTGGTTTTCAACAAGTTGTCATGCTTCACACTACACAGACAATGGCAGTTTTGCAGTTTTAGACACTGCATTAAACAGGCTTTGCCTCCTTGCAACAGGTGGGTACTGTCACAGCATTCATAAGCAAGTAAAAAACAGAATACTTGACTTCCAGCAAAAGCAGTAATTAAGAATTCATGTCACAAGACAATAATCTTTGAGAAATGCTACTGCCACATACTCTTTCTCCTCAACAATTCATTTTTCAGGCATGATCCTACCCCTATAAAAAAGTACTTTAAAGGGCATCACACAATACGAATTGTAAAAAATTTTACGTAGGCATTATTCAGCTCTGGGTCCCCCAAAATAGGGATATGAAGCAGGGGCCCAGTGGAGGGTCACAAAGATGATCAGAGGGCTAGAACATCTCTCCTCTGAAGACAGGCTGAGAGATTTGGGGTTGTTCAGCCTGGAGAAGATAAGATCCCAGGGAGGCCATGCAGTAGCATTCCAGTTCTCAAAGAGGGCCTACAGGAAAGCTGGGGAGGGACTCTTTCAGGACTCTTTCAGGAGACTGAAGCAATAAGACAAGGGGTAAGTTTTAAACTGAAAGAGGGCAGATGAAGACTATGTATTAGAAGAAATTCTTTAGTGGGAGGGTGGTGAGACAATGGAACAGGTTGCCCAGGTAAACTGTGGAAGCACCCTCCCTGGAAGCGTTCACGGCCAGGTTGGATGGGGCTTTGAGCAACCTGATCTAGAGAGAGGTGTCCCTGCTCATGCAGGGCAGTTGGAACTAGATGATATTTAAGGTTCCTTCCAACCCAAACCATTCAATGAATGTAACATACATTAATCACAGGGCAGAGAGAGGAAATACATAATACAGGATTGTGTGGGGGCTGGTGCACAGAACCACCATTGGTGCACCACACACCAGCTACGAAACTATGGAAACCCAGACAGTTAGGACAGTTCTTTCACATTGGATTGGTAGTCACAGTTTTGCAATATGACTTGCCAAACAGATATTAAGAAGATAAAAGACTGTGACACACACAGATACTTAAAAGTGTTAAAGTATATTCTGTTTCATTTTTTAGTTTCACTTTCTTAAACTACGTTTTAAGTATTCCTGTGCCAGGGAAAGCACTGCAAAAAATGCAACATTCTTTTAAAGACACATAAACCAAATCTTGTTCACAGAAAAAGCAGACCTTCCAAGGCTTTCCAGGCTTCTGTTCGCCTTCACCTTCAATGCTGGTTCATGCTGAACCACTAACAAATACGTTTTTTTTCCTCTCCTTGGGCTTCCCAGATGCATACAGAGAACAACGTATCTCCAAGTCTAAAAAGTAGATAATAAAGTCTAATTTCTGTCCTAAAATACTTAGTATTTCGGAAGTTCTGCATATACATACAGATACACGAAAGATTATTCACAGAGAATAAGTAATATTTCATTAACAGAGGGGTTTTTGCAAATGTTTCTGAATGCAATAGCAAAAAAGATAACATATCTGTGCTGCAATAGTTATAACAAACCTTTCAAAGACTGGTATAGAAGTATTTGCTTTTGAGAACATCCTGATGAATAAAAGAATGCTGACATTTCTGTCCCACTCAAAGGGGAGAATATTAAATCCCTTTAAGCTTTCTCTTCCTAAAATACTTGCATTTGAAGATAAATCAACTATATTCAATGACAGCAAGTTCACTTTACAGTACACTGAAGCTATGCTGGAAAGGAAATAGAGGCAATAGCCACGTTGGAAATAGAGGAAACAGTAAAAAAAGAAAAAAAATGCTTAGCAATACCTCACTTCCAGTAGTCTTTGACCTCTTTGCAGGAATCTCTTTATCCTACAGGGAAAAAGTGAAGTAAAGAAATTTATAAAGAACACTAGAGAGCAATCATAGAATCATAGAATCCTAGGGGTTGGAAGGGACCTCGAAAGATTATCTAGTCTATCCCCCCTGCCAGAGCAGGGTCACACATCATGTACATCACACAGGAACGCATCCAGGTGGGTTTTGAATGTCTCCAGTGAAGGAGACTCCACAACCTCCCTGGGCAGTCTGTTCCAGTGCTCTGTCACTCTCACAGTAAAAAATGTTTTTTGGATATTCACCTTGAACCTCCTATGCTCCAATTTGCACCCACTACCCCTTGTCCTATCACTGGTCATCACTGAGAAAAGCCTAACTCCATCTCCCTGACACTCACCCCTTACATATGTGTAAACATTGATGAGGTCACCCCTCAGTCTCCTTTTCTCCAAGCTAAAGAGACCCAGCTCCCTCAGCCTTTCCTCATAAGGGAGATGTTCCACTCCCTTAATCATCTTCGTAGCTCTGCGCTGGACTCTTTCAAGCAGTTCCCTGTCCTTCTTGAACTGAGGGGCCCAGAACTGGACACAATATTCCAGATGCGGCCTCACCAATACAGAATAGAGGGGGAGGAGAACCTCTCTTGACCTACTAACCACACCCTTTCTAATGCACCCCAGGATGCCATTGGCCTTCTTGGCCACAAGGGCACATTGCTGGCTCATGGTCATCCTCCTGTCTACCAGGACCCCCAGGTCTCTTTCACCTACACTACTCTCCAGCAGGTCAGCCCCCAACCTGTACTGGGACATGGTGTTGTTCTTCCCCAAATGTAAAACTCTGCACTTCCCCTTGTTGAATTTCATCATGTTTCTCCCCGCCCAACTCTCCAACCTGTCCAAGTCCCTCTGAATGGCAGCACAGCCCTCCGGTGTGTCAGCCACTCCTCCCAGCTTTGTGTCATCAGCAAACTTGCTGAGGGTACATTCTATACCCTCATCCAGGTTGTTGATGAAGATGTTGAACAACACCGGTCCCAGTACCGACCCCTGAGGGACTCCACTAGTCACACACCTCCAACCAGATTCTGCCCCATTGACTACAACTCTCTGACTCCTTCCTTTCAACAAGTTCTTGATATAATGTACTCACATAAACACAGATACAGACAATAGTAGTTTTCAATGCAACTGAAACATCCCTTTGTGAACATAAAGGCCTAAACTGTAACTTTTTAAAGTAAGTATTCAGTGCTATTTCATTAACAGAGAAAGGTAAAAAATGTACAAGGGCACATCCACGTTCTCCCAGAAACTAAAAAAATTAAGCAGCAATTTAAACCTGTCCACAACTAATTAAAACCACAGTCATCCTTCTGCTCAGCTGAAAAAGATAAAAAACCAACCAATAAAACCAGTATGGAAAACTGGGCTGGAGTTATCCATCATAAAATAAAGTCCACAAAACCTAAACAGGGGAGGGTAGAAAATAACATACTCCTTCAATCATCCTCTTGCAAAGTAGGCAAAATTAAGAGACCTTTCCTCGCTCCCTCCTCAGGCCTCTGTGTTCTACAGAATGCTCTTTGCTTGCTCACAGACCAAAATGAAAGTCCCTCCACACTGATTAGACATCACCATACTATAATTTAATCTACCGAAAAATCACAGACCACAAACCACCCCTCCAAACCTTAAACTCTAGACATAGGGACAGCAAGGCCCTGAAGGAATGTGTGATGAAAATGCCCTTTACTTTCCAGCAATAGCAGCCACCGAATAGAGAGCATCTTAGTAACAACTTTCTGAAAAAGACTTACCTCTTCCATTGACTAACATGTCTAGGGTCTGCCAATCAAAAAGGTTTAATGCATATTTTTAATCACTTATTCTAAGTAATTTAGGAGATTGGGTCGCAATTATGTTAAACATGTTAAAACTGCTGACCATTCGCACCATTCGTATCATTCATAGAGACCAAGCAACAAATCAAACAGCTGAAACCCTCCCAACCTGTTTGTTCACAAGCATACCATAATAAGCAAACCTAAGGCTAAACCAAAGACTGGCAGTTCCCACCAGTGGCACATAAAACAGCCGTTTCATTATTGCTGCAATGAAACTCCAGGGAGTGTGGCTAACAAGATGTGAAAGTGTTCAGCTGCACCTCACACCTCGTAATTCTCCGAAGGTGCGATTACCACTTCTCTCTTGGGCATTATAGTTGGCTTCCAATTATAAATTTCCTCTTGGAACTTAAAGAAATACACCTTAAGTTACCTAAGTGTGTGTGCTGGGTATCTCCTACTGCAAGGAAATGTGCTTTTAATTGCAGATGTAGAAAAAGGGCAATTCAAGAAAACAGAAAATACATTTAACAAACCTTAAATATAGAGAAGAACAAGATGCAGTGATGGTTCCTCCCATCCTCAATCACTTGGAGGCTTAAAGAGACACCTAGGCTTGTCTACACAGTAATTGTGCTTCACTGCAAGTTTCTGAACTCAGTAGAGAAAATTTGGCAGAGTTTTCATGCTTATAATACAAGAAATTAGCCTGCATTAAAATGACTCTTTCTGGTGCTATACACTTGACTGTTAATTGCTAATAAAACCAACCTACCACTTTGTAAAACTGCATTTTTACCTAAAGAATACCAATGAAATTGTTATAATTTTGAAATTGTGTTATTATTGAAATTATTATGTTTCAATGCATAAATACAAACCTCTTTAGAAGCAGCAAACAGTGGAATGTCATGAAATGGGGAAATATATTTGCCATCTGCATTCTCTGAAAGACAAAGCAAAAAAAGCAGCATTACAAATCTAAAGATATGCCATAAGATACTGGTATTGCCAACTATTACGCATTACCGAAATGTACTATTTGCCACAATTATGCGCCAGTTAAAACTCTTCCTAAAGTTTAATTTCAAGGACTAAAAACCTACACGCAGGACAATGAATTTGTTTGACAAAGTTTCATTAGAATCAAAGTTATTACATTAGTGTTCAGTATCACACTTCTTTTATGACTACCTGGCAATACAAGCTACATAAAGATGAGAATATCCTTTTTTCCTCTTTTCTTCTCCTCCCAGGCAATACATAACCATTAATGAAAAATAACCAAAACACCAAGGCAACTCATTTCCATGAGTGTTTAGTGAATTCAGCTGGGTTTCTAGCAATGTTGCCCTTGTGACTTCAAATAAATTGTTTCATGGCAACAAAAATACCAGGCCAAACTCTGACCAAGAGAATAAATGAGGGATTGGATAACTGCTCAGGCCCTAGAAAAAAATAAAACACCATGCCTCAAAAGCAGCATAATTTGGCATTAACTTATCAAGTGCCCAACATACTCCTCAGCTTTGCTCCCACTGTAGAAAGGAGGAAAATTCAATGAGGTGGGTGCTTAAGCTTTTCAAACTACTGGGAAACTTTTCAACATACTAAAAGCCCGACTACTGCATCAAAACAAAGACATCAACAAAAACGTAAGATGCTAACATAAATCTTAAAAAGCTTCTCCTCTGCTGGCACCCCTTTTCACAGTAAAGGGAAATAGACACAGGACTTCATTGAGCTTTGGACTGTGCTTTGACCACCTCAGCAAAAGAAGAGTACATGGCGGTGGTTGTTGCAACTTCTGGAAGCTTCCCAAACGCTTTTCCCGAATAAAACGAGGTTTAGTGGTAGGCTGCTTATTCTCATTAATTCAAGTGACTTTCTCCAGAGGAGCTCCTGCGCGGGCAGCCCCCAGGGAGGGAGCAGCCCCCAGGGAGGGAGCACAGGGCAGCCCTGGCAGCGCTCTGCTGACGCGTGTGACAGGGTACGACACGCCTCCGCTTCTCTCCACATCAGCGCACGTCAGAACTAACTGCTTGTAGGTTACTGGGCCAAACGTGCACAAAGCCAACGCCAGAGAAGCGGCCCGCAAACAGACACCGCTGTTACGGAGCGCAGGAAGTGCCCTGGAGCGCTGCCCGTGCCCTCCCGCTGCCCCTCGGGGCTCACCCCCCCGCTCC
>NW_009954313.1:1828119-1836748 GCF_000747805.2 Chaetura pelagica | reverse complement strand
GCTGGGCCCCGGGGGCGGCCCCCGGTCCCTGCGGGCCGGCTCTGCCAGGCGGTGCCCCGGCTGTACCCGTGCTGAGGTGTTTTCAGGCCACCAGCACTGCCAGAGGTGCGGCTGTGAAATGAAGGGTGATGGTGGGGTTGTCATCCTCACCCAAGGCCCACGTCCGTGCGAGGACCCGTCCCTGCTGCTCCTTAGGGAGGGAAGCATTCATTTCTTCCTGGTGCGTGCAGTTTCCTGTCACCCAGGCCAGTCTGTCTGCACTGCTAACAGGCAGGCTCCTGGCATGGATTCCCAAAGGTAGATGCATTTTTGTATTGAACCCTGCTGGTGTGTAAATTAGATTCTCATTTAAATTCAGGTTGTTCTGGTTTTGAAGTTTATTACCCCTACACACGATCTGATTCGCTTTTCATTGATCCTTGAAAAGGATTTCAAATTCATCCATTGATACAGGTTCTTGGGAGTAGTGTTGCCTATTCATGGATCTTTCAAAAGTTCCTGAAAAGGGGCAGATACCACTATTTGCATTTTATTGATGAAGAAACTGAGGCAGAACAACTTTTCTTGCTATTATTACTCTTAAATCCTAAGCCAGTCTTCTTGTGTATTCACCTCTAAAGATGGTCAGTATTAGCTTTGAATTTTAACTCTGATCTAAATTGCTCTGAAGGATTTCTGCAGGATAAGTCCATGTTACCCTGATTATTTTATACAGTATTTTGAATGTTATTTGGAATTACTTATTTGCAGCAGAAAGGTTAAGTCAGTCTCTTCCATCAGATTTAAACAGGGTGTAACTTCCCTTTATTTGTCTCCTCTACTGTTTGGTAGATCAGGCTTCAAAAGCATCAGGATTTTCTGTTTTGTCTGTGTAATAAAGGACCTAGCATTATATAACTGGTATCAGAGTGGGAGATTTTCCTGATGGCCTCAGTCACTATTCCACCCATGTACTCCTCTGACATGTTAGTTGCTGCCCTGGGTCTTGGAGAGAGCTGTATTCTAGTGTGTGAATTTTCCATGACACACATGGAGAGTTCCTAAATTTTTAAGTTTGTCAAGGGGGAAAATCTGTTTTTCAGGTGGAGTAATTTTTTTAAAGGTAGAGGAATTTTCTCTTACCAAAAAAAAATCTATTCTGCACTTTCTTTGGGTTGGCCCACTGCTGAAACAGGCAAGGTTAAAAGCAAACATGTGCCACAGGCCTAGCCTTCCACCTCTGAGGAAACAGGATTTCATTTATGGAAGGTCAGAGCTTTTAAAAATCACTTTACTGAGGACACACGCACAGTCTTTTTACACTTGCAAAGCTGGCAGCTGGGTTAAGGTTATTCTAGCAGGAATCCAATATACATTTATTTCCCTATCCATGCTGGGAAATGAAATACAATGCTGTGTCCTGGAGTCCTGTAAGATGCACAAAGTCTGACTGCAGAGTTCTCCATTGCCTTGTGTTGTGAATACAGTCTGATCTAAAACTTTCTCATCAATAATGGGAAATCAGCTGTGAAACACCTGGAATATATGAAATAGGAATGAGTTTCTGTGCAGGCACTTTTTAGATGCATAAATAGATGTCATTGTGTTACCTAGCAAGGGTAGATGATGCAGCAGAAAAACACACAGAAACCCTGTTAATGCTGCCAGAGCAGAGAACAATGTTTTAGTACTTTAAGGTATCCAAAATTCTCTTAGTACTGCAGAAATAATAATAACAAAGCTTTAAATAGGTTTGACTATGTTTCTGAGTGTCATGCATTGCATTACACAGAGTATGGCAGAAGTATACTCAGTACTCCTCAAGTCAGGTTTGGGTAAGACCAGCTTGCTGCTTAGAATAACTTTACCCAGCATTCTTGAATCTTTGAAACAAATGAATGTTTTGGCTCTCATATTACAATAAGCAAATTTTGCAGAATTACCAAGGCTTTTACTTTACCACAGTATTGTTTAACCTTTTTTTATTTCCAAGAACTTTACATCCAGCTCCTTCAAGTATCGTTCCAATTGGGCCAGCAAAAGGCATGTATAGGACTGATCCCATTTATTGACCTTGAAACAGCTCCCACTGAAAGACTATGAAAATATTGCTATTTATTTCAATGGAATTAGAACCAGGTCCTGAAGTAGGACTTACATGGTACTTAGGTTTTATGCTTGCCCTCTGCACAGGGGTGAATCTCATTCCAGCAGAATGCCACTGGAGTATAGCAAAAACTCAGCAGCAGTATAATCACCTAAGCCTGAAGGACATCCTTGCTTTAAAACTTTGTACTCTGCAGTGTCCATTTATGTTTATTTTATATATATTTATACACACACTAAAAAATTATATGCACACATTAAAAAATTAATATTTTGCCCATGAAAATGCTGTGTAAATTAAATGCAGAAAACATTATCTGTATTATAATTAAATAAGAATAATAATAATAATAAAAAAAATAATAATAATAATAAAAAACAGTTTCCCTTCTTCCTGAATGAAAATAATTTTCATATTTTCAGTTAATAAGGCTTTAAGGAATTTCATTAGTACCACTATGTGCAATTTCAGTGCATTTGCTCTTGACTGGTAATCACATCATTATCATTAAATTTTGCTGTAATATAACTTCTATCTCCATGGCTTATAAAACCATTAATCTGAAGGAATCAATTCCTGCCAGCCTTCTATTTTGCTGCTACCTGTGTGCAAAAGGCCAGCAGTCATGGAGAGCCATACTCATTCACTCACTGTCACACCAGCGTGCCAATGGATCAGCTCTTCGAGGTGCTCCCTACTTCAGATCCAGCCCAGCAGGGCTAGCTGAAGCAGTGTGGGGATGTGAGCTAGGTGCTGACGAATGCCTGATGGCAGCAAAGGCTGCATCATCTATCTAAAAGGAAAAAAATGTGTATTTCAGTAACTAGACTTAGGTTTATCAGGTTATGTTACTTTATATCTCACTGTGAATAAAGACAGACGCTCCTATCCCAAAGAAACTAAGTATCTTGGATCAGTTTGTGAACCGTTTGTTTTTTTTTTGTAGCGGTAAAGTCACTTCAGTAACCTTATTACTTTAAAAAGACCGATTCTCTGTATTGATGCAAAATTTGGTTTTAGTAGTAATATTCACTACCGTGTATAGGAAGACGTCAAGTTTACACCATGTTTTGTTTTTTTTCTGAATAAGTTATTTCTCTAAGCTGTTTGTTTTGTTTTAACCATGCTTTTTGTTAGGTTCCCCATAATGTATGTTAGGATTCACTTGCTAGGCTAACTTCTCTTTGATCTCTTCCTTGAAAGTGATTTATCTATAAAGAGGCCAGGAGACAGTGGCTGAGTCAAGCTTTGCAGGATACACCCATTCCTTCTTGGACATCTGTATTCGGTTCATTTTAAGCCCCGTGAACCAAGGATGTTCCTGTAACTTCCAACAAAATTTTTTTGTTTTGTTTTTAGAATCTTGCCTTTGTGAATCCAAAGCAACTTCCCTATCATGAAACAGAAATTTTTCCTGTTCATTCTTTTATTCGTTCTTTCACCTACGTTCACATACACAAAAAGAAAGGGAGAAAAGAGGTTCCAGTTCAGCTGCAATGACACTGGAAACATGAAGTTTTAGTGTGAAGCTGCAAATCTATAATAACTCAAAACACAGACCTCAAAAGAAAATCTCACTTATTGCTCATTATAGTCTTTTTTAGGCTCCGTTCCCGTCTTGATTTGTGAATTGACAGACATAAAGTTCTCAAAGAATCCCACAGAAAACATTTCATCTTTGGTAATTTCTACACCCCCCAACTTTACATTGAAACATAATAATGAAGATTCATCTTCCTGTCTTTTTATCTGTGCCTCAGTCACTTTCTTGTCTTTCCTCGTTAGCTTTGCTATCACAGTGCCATCTTGATCAACTTGATCAACTTGATCAACAAAGTCAGGTTATCTTCATTAGAAAATAACACTGTGGCTGTACCCCCGAGGAGATTAAAGGGCTGCTTGGTTCCTTGGCAACCTGCCCTCTCCTCCACTCCTCCTAGCCATTTCAAATAAGCCTTATCCTTAAATGTGCACCTTCCAGAGCTGTCCCTGCTCCCAGACTGTTTCACAGACTGACACAAAGCCCTGGCTGGACAGTGAGAGATCCATTGGCAATGTGAGGGCAATTCAAGCCCTGCTGACCCTTCTCGCAGCATCCCCTTTCTTCTCTGGCAGGTGTTTCGTTTGAAACCTAGGTCCCTCTCTATAGGCAGAAAACTCATCAGCCTTTTGTATGTGTAAACTGGAGCAGAGCCTTTGTTTGGAGTAAGAAAGCATCACAGCAGTCAGAGGAGATGGACTGCATAGCCTGATAGATTGAGCCATCCCTTCTTAAAAATATCCACAGCCTAGCCTGAGCCCTGGCAGGCATATGCTTTATTAATTTCTCTTACAAATATTTAGACAAGGAACAGGGCTAAAAGACATGATCGCTGTGCACTTTTTTCTAAAGACCTGTTTCTCTACAGGAATCACCAGTCTGGCAAGATTCATAGGAGGAGTGAAGGTGACATTGCCACACAAAATAGCTGCTCACCTGCAAGACACGTTTTTGTCTCTTTTTATACTACTGAAAGGTGTTTGAAGGTTATTTTTCTAAGTATTTTTCAAAGTAATTTTGATTCATTAATTGTGAAAATGTGATGTGTAGACTGCAGTTTTACCTGTCCTTAAGGCTTCCCTTTTTATTGCTTTTATCCTCACCAGTCACTCTGTTCTTATCTTACTAGTATAGCCACAAGCAGGTAGGGTGAATGTGCTAGCGACTTTCCAATGCTCAAAGTCATCAGTGGGCCTTAGGTCTGTGTGATTGTTCTCACCAAAGCCTCAACTTTTTGTTCTTCAGAAGACATCTTTGCTGTGACTTGTGTGTACAGGTAGAGCAACAAGAGATGGGAGCTTGCTTTTATATGCACCTAGGCTTCCTTGTATGGAGGAGGGCAGCTGTACAGATGTCTTTGCTCTTTGCTTTCCCATCCAACCTGTCAGAAAGGTAGGACAGCTTCCTGCAGCAGTACCCTGGTGTCTTTCTCCTTCTGCACTGCCTATTGAGTGTAATTGCTTTACATGGGCAAATTTTTTTGCTGGCTGGTAAAGTCACTCTGTAGCTGGATGTTGACTCTCCTCTCACTTGGTGGCTATGCTGGCCATTGCAGTGAACAAACCTGGAAACAGGAGCTTGGTGTCTTTCCCATAGGGCTCCAGATACGGTCTGTACCTCTACTTAGAGGGAACAGGCATGGTAGTCAACTTACACCAGTATTTTTCATATATGCTCTGGGATACTAAGTTATAAAGAAATCTTCTGTAACAGCTGTGAGGTGTTACAAGAAAACAAATAACTGTTTGCTTACTTAATGGTCATCAGTCTTGATGGCGCTCCAAGTTCATTTATGGCTCAGGATCGAGATAAGTGTTCACATTGACCATACAACAATAAGCTCTTATATGTGTCTAATACAGTTGCTTGGGAACACAATGCCAATATTTTCCATGTTGACACCAGCACCTGTTCAGTCTCTTAAGCAGGGTGGCTTCCGTGCAAATAATTCCTGTTGAGTGCTCACATCAACTAGATTCCAATTTGCTTAGGAGAATTATATGAGCACAACATACAACAGTTAAAGGTATTTTAACATTAGTGGTACAAAGAGTGTTCTGTGCAGAGAGCTATCAAATATTCCCTCTTATCTTATGGATTAATGACTTTGATACTGCTTGACCATCATTTGTTACCGGGCCAGAAGGCAGCAGGAGTAATTTGGAAATTGAGAGTTGCTCATGCTATTGTGAATGGCAGCTGAAGCTGAGTTCTTCACATGCAGTTCTCACTGTGCTTTCTGTGGTATTTTGTTGTACTCCAGGTAAAGTATGGTAAATAGTAAGAAGAGTTTATAGCAGTATCTCACTCAAATATGTATCTGATTGTTTTTACACATTCCTCCTATTGGTAGCATTGGCACAGCCCACTAGTCTAAAACAATCCCTAGATTCAAGGCAATGATGGATAAACCAGGTTGTGTCTAAACCTCCCTTCTTCCAGAGGGGATAGGGAAGCCACTTGTCTTGAATGTTTCCCCCTCACTTGGAGTATTACAGAAGACATGCTATTTTCAGCCTTTTCCATGCTGAGTGGCACAGAGGAGTCATTTTGAGGTTGCAGAAAGTACTCATGTACGTTTCCAAATGGTGGTGGAAGCTAGCTCCGGGCTCCTGGTGGCCTTGGAAATAGTGCTTCTGGCTAAAGCCAGATAAACCACTGTGAGTGCAAAGGCAACAGTAAACCACAGCCAGCTTTCCTCACAACCGTCCTCTGGCTGAATGAACACATACCTTTTCACACCCTGTGACTGAGCTGTGGAGGAAGAGGAAGGCAGCTTCTTTTGCATGTGGGTAGATTGCTGTCGTAATAAGCGCCTGAACAAACTTTACTCTGTCCTATTTTGGCTGTAAGTCTGCATATGTGGCAGAGAGCCGACAAAGCCAAGAATTTTATAAAGTTTGTTCTTCTACCTCCACCCAGCCAAGATACATTTCCCAGTTCTCCCTCATGCCCCCTACTCATGCAGGGGGCTTGGAACTTGGTGATCTTTAAGGTCCCTTCCAACCCTAGCCATTCTATGCTCCTATCTTAATGTAAATAAATATAATGAAACCTCACATAAATTATGGGACCTGTGTCTTCTGAAAAGAATGGCACTGTAAAATCCTGGCTGGGGGATATACCATCTCTGGGCAATGCTGGATTAAAGCAACTGTCAGCCCTAGCCCCAGCTGCTCACATGTGTCCCTGCACCATCCTCTACCTGCTTGTGTAGCTGGGTGATGAACTAAACAGGAGCACATATCCAGGTGGAAAATAGCCCAGGGGAAAGGGAGGAGGGAGGTAGTTTTCAGCCTGATCAGTTCCTCCATCTCATCTCCAATTCTGGTGTTTACACCCTGCAGCAACAGTGCGAAAATTATCCAGGGGAAGGGGGCAGTCAGGGTGGTAACTGTTTAAACCAGTTTTACCACCCTCTACTGAATGCCAAGCCATTGCTTCAGGAAAAAAAACAACAAAACCCTCAGGAAGTCCCCAGTGTAAAGAAATAGGTTGGTTGATTTCCCTCAACTCCCACCTTATTATGTTTAGCTGTTGCTCTGGCTTTGATGCTTGTCACAAGGGTGCCACCAGTCAGTCTCTGCGTAGTAGGGGCTTGCATCCCATCTTGTTTTTTACTACTGTCACCACTATTCTGCCTTTCAAGGAACTTCTGTTGTCTGCCTTGCAAAACAAAGAGTTTCTTAGGGAATATCAAATAGGAGGCAAGATGTAACACATGAATTTCCTATGCAATGTGTGACTTCTTGGCACGAGCACGAAGTCTTCCCAGTATCTCCCACATGGCTTTATTCCTGTGCCAGTCTGTGTGTTTGGGCTGGACACTTTGTGCAGCACTGGCGTGGTGCTGCAATTTGACGTAGTAAATTACTTAACAGTTTCATAACCTTTTCCTTTCTCTGCTGGGTAGAAATGAGGGGCTTTGATCAGGAGCCTGCATCACAGGACCAGCTTCTTAAAGAAAAATAAGAGTTGGAAAAAGGCTACAGTACTACATTGCATCCCACTTGTTCTTTACTACGCAGTCCTTCGGGGACACAGCATGGCAATGCTACAGCAATATGCTCTGCCAGCAAACGTCAGAGGGACATTAGTTGTGTCTCCCAGCAGATGCTGTGGCAATGAGCGTGCGTGTAACTGACACTGATTAGGCTGCACCGTGGGGCTCCCACCAGGCGTTTCCTTGGACAGTGAGGGCCACAGGGGGTGGGTATCACAGCAGCAGCAGTGATTACGACTGATGGCTGTTGGGGCTCTTCCCAGGATAAGCCTGGTCCAAGCTTAGATGCCAGCAGCTCCTGCTGTTTTAACATCAGCTTGGTTAGACCGGCACTGCAGAGGATCACGAGGCAGTGTATGCATGCCAGAGGCCACTGCTAACACACATGATAATAAGATCTCTTCCAGGGGCCAACCCAGAGATATTATGAGCAGGTGTTTTGGTGTCCGCTTCCTCAGCCATCAGAGCATGGTGACTTGTTCCAACAGCTGCCACAGGTCCTTGCCAGGCTTTCGTGTCACCTCTCTGTGCATAGTGTAAAGCACAACACAGCCTAGTTTGAGACAAGTGTCAGCTCCATGCTGCTTCCCACCTCCTGGAGCGGGTTTTCACCTCCTCAGACCTTCTAATCGTTGTCCTGGGGGATTGGTGTCCCTTCAAACCTGAACATCAGTAGTTTACAGCCTAAAGGCTGCACTTCTCTGTGAGGTCAGGAGCCTGGCAGATGGAATTCGATACCGAGGAGCTGGGGTCCTGCAAGGCTGCCAGCTGGGCACCATCCCTGGACAAGGGAGAAAGAGCAAGGGCCCAGGGGGTGTCTGGCCTCTCTTTCCTGCAGCCTCGCTCTCTGCTTCCCGCTGCCCCCGCAGTGCAGGAGGGAAGGTGCCCTGCCGGGAGCGTGGCAGTGCCAGGCCGCACTCAGGCGTCTCCCTGCCAGCCGAGCTGGGAGGATGCAACCCCAGCTTCTGGGTGCCGGCAAGCGCGGCCCGGCGGCAGGACG
>NW_009954313.1:1765929-1826382 GCF_000747805.2 Chaetura pelagica | reverse complement strand
GGGTGCCATGGGGCGGGGAGAGGGGCCGCGGGTGCTGCGGTTCGGGGCTGGCTCTGAAACCGGCCCCGCCGGGCGTGCTTGCACATCGGGCAGGTGAATGCAAACAGTGCCCGGGGCGTCACCTTCCCGGGGGTGGAGCCGCTCCGGCACAGTTGGCAGGGCCGAGCCCGAAGCAACCAGCCTTCACCTGGGGCAGCGCGTTCACCTCCCCGAACACCAAGCTCCTGCCCCCGCTGCCTCCCGCCACCGCCACCAGCAGACACGGTTGGCCATGGCCAGCGTGGACTGTCCGGGGAAAGAAGGTGTGGGGGACAGGAGGCGGAATTTGGCTCTGCTGAGGAACAAGCTGTACATGGGGGAGAGAAGGAGGACGGAGCCCGTGGTGGAGAGCACAGCCGGGGACCATGGCACCTTGAGGAGGAGTCAGTCCGACAGGACAGAGTACAGCCAGAAACTGCAAGGTAACAGGAAGCTTGCCTGGTGCTCTGCTGCTAGGGATGCTTAGGGCTGGGGTGGTATCTCGACGCCCTCCAGGCTGCAGCATGGAGATAAAGAAGGGAATGTCTGTTTCTGCCCCCACAAGCACACGGTAGCCGTGAGCAGTTGCCCCTCTCTCACCCTTGCCCCCCACTTCCAGGGTGTGATATGTTTCCCCTAATTTTTCTAAATAATATCGTATAGACAGGATGCAAAATGCAGTCAAAGGTTTGTGTGTGTTCCTGCAGTATGTGTGTGCAATCTGGGTATTTCTCATTCATCACCAGAATACATTTGCAACGTAAACAGCAATGTGAAAATACAATGGCTACATCCTATGTGTCCTTGGCTGTCATATCAAGTGGGGTATATGCTAAGTAATTAGAGGCATCAAGGGCAGTTTTTTCTTTCATTTTAAATACCAGAATCTATGTTTATCTGTTGCTCAGATTGTACAAGCCTGAACTGAAGTACGTCCAAATAAGTGTTTTGATGGATATGCTGATTCAAATTATACCATTGTGGAGAGGGTTTCTTTTCAAATAACCAAATTGCATCTGGACAAGAAATTGGCAAAGTATGTCAGTACTGAGCCTGTCAAACAAAAAAACTGTGATGCCACAAATTGAGGAAAAGCATGAAGAATGTGTATGGCTATTTATGGGAGTGCACTTGAACACAAACTGATGAATTTCTGTGGGTTTACACAGTCTTGAACAACACAGTTCCATCACAAATGTGGCATTTGAGTATTATTATAAGTGTGTGTTACTAATAGTGATATAACGGCCTAGTGACAGTCACTCTTGGGGAAATAAAATAGGAAAATACTTTGGGCTGCTGTATTGTGGGTTTTCATGCACTTAATTAGGAAGTAGCATTCCTTCACAGGGACAATAAAAGCAGAAAATAAAATAATAAACCTGAAAATAATACGATTTCTACAGGGGTTGCATATGCTGAGGACAGCAGAGCAGTCCATCGATTATGCTGTTCCTGCCTCATGATAGCTAATCAATGAGAAGATGAAAGATTTTCAGTTAAATCAGGCACGCACTGCAGGGATCTTGCGGCAGAGTTTCAGGGTACCAGCACGGATGTCTGGCTGGCCATGCAAGCTCCTGGCACACACCCCACCAAAACAGCAGTTTTTAACTCGTGTAGGGGGCAGCCCAGCTGAGGTCAGGTTATCAGAGCAGTACCCATCAAAAAATGTGAGATCTTTCGGTTCCTGTGTCAAGTGCACTTGTGCCATGAACATCTCTGAACATCTCCTGAAGAAAGAACTGTAGCAAAAGGAGGCAGGGAAAACTAGGCAGTCATGGCAGAGCATGAGGTTATATTTATGGCAGCAGTCCAAGGAGACAGTAAATCCGGCTTTACAGCTCCTGCCACCAGCTGAGACTGCCCTGGACACCTATTGCAAAGCCCCAGTCTGGTATCAGCTCACTCTGCTTGCTCACGTTTGTTAAAAAAAACCAACAGTGACAGGTTAACAAGGTACCTGCAGGTTTGATAAAGTGAAAACACAAAGTTGGTAAAATTTCCTATGAAGTGTATGTACAGTTGCAGTAGAAAGAAATGTGGTTGTGTGCCAAGGCCTGATCTGGATCAAATTTTGCTGAGCTGGATGTGCCTGAATTGGATTATGATAATAATGATGGATCCCAAATGTGGTGTGCTACCTGCCATCACTGATGTTGTGCTGTGATTGTGTGCCTTTATGTTCTTCATTTTTCTCACTAGTGATTGGATAAAGAAGCTTACTCTAAGGTGAAGGGCAGTGGTTTTGTTGGCACAAGGCTTTTGAGTTCTCCACTCTTGATAAGAAAATCCAACAGATCTCTTGGTGACAAAAATGAACTCTTGTGTATCACCAGATTGTGACTTTCCAATCACTCTGGAATGGTACATGCTTTGCAAGAAGATACAAATGGTAATAACTCTTCCCATATGAATTGGAGGAAAAGCTCTGTGTTTAACAGTCTGCAGAACTGTAGTTGGTATTAACACTGTCAAGGATGTGTAAGGTAGGAGCAGATTCATCAGAAGGGAATGCCCTCATGAACAGGGCTGGGAAGCCAACAGTCAGAGGCTGGAGGACTCGCATGTCTGCTAGCAGCAAGCAACCTAGGCTGAGCATGGTGTAAAGATACATCCCTGTGCCTACCTCAGCACTGCAGCACAGTTGTGCAAGGTGAAGCACGAGTGAGACATCTCTTGAGCCCCCTGCGCGCTTTACATGGCTGCCTGGGTAGAAACCAGTGTGCTAGAAATACATGTCCCCAAGTAAATGCCTATAAACAATAGTAACAAAAAAAAACCGAACAAAAAAACCCCAACAAAAACAACTGAGCAAGCAGCCAGGCATAAAAATTCCTGAGAATTCAGTTTCTGCCCTTGGATTTGCCTTATGTTTTGCTGTTTTATAAAGAATCGAAAATTTTTTTTTATAAAGAGTGAGAGAGGGAGCCTCCCACCCAGAGCCTCCACAATCAAGGTAGTTTGCTCTGTAAGTCTACAAACATGAGCACGATAGCATTGTCAAAGGTGCAAACTTCTGCAAGTGTTTTTCACCTTAAAATTAAGGATTCAGTAAAAACACAAGAAAGCATTTTCATGGGTAATTATTATACTAGACACATCTATTCAATACCTTATCTGGTGTGAATGGCCATGCAACACCTACTGGCTTTATTCTTTTTAAAAAGGAAATAAGATGCAAACTAACCATTATATTCTCAAAGAACATCGCAAGCATTAGGGCATCTATTTCAATTCATGCTGTGAGATAACCAGATGCCTGTAGCCCCATTTTAGATAGGGGAAAATGAGGTGATTGCTATCAAATGGCAGGTTTGTGACACAACCATGCAGTCATCTAGAATTCAGGTTGCAGTTGCATTCTTGGAGGAGTTCAGAAATATCTTGATGATGCTACATGCTTTTTTTTTTATTCCATAGCTCTCCATCAACTGGACAAAAGCGCCACTTTTCTAAAGAGGGGAGAATAGAGCTAAGGAAGATATACTCACTAGCATTTGTGATGCATGCAGAAATTTTGATGTTCATTATAAGAGTTAAGTCAGAGCTTCTGTGATATTTCTATGCAGTGCTCTCATTCACTAGAAAACCTGCATGTATGTCCTTTCAAGAGACTAAAGAACTTGCTACTTTCCTTAAGCAACACCACAAAACGGTATTCAGCAGCTCTGTTTTCAAACATTATCAGTAGCTGTTTAGCTAGTGGAAACTGGTCTCTTTTCTGCAGTGAAAATTCATCAGTAGCAGCTATAGAAGTAACTAGTAATATCTATGTATTGCATTAATGTTGAGATCAGTCTTTGAATTAACCTGATGCTACCATTCTGTGAGTACCTATGTATTTTGGTAAGAGAAGTTTGCTTGATGTAGTTATTGGCACATAAATGTTTGCAAAATCAGGGCAGATGAAGATGGGGATGGATGCTATCAACCAAAAAGGGCAAACCACGAAAAGAAATTTAAAACGTAGCCCACTGATCGTTAGGTTTTGGACAGAGTGTTGTTTTTTGTAATAATCATGTACCAAACTTGCGCTTGGTGTGAAAAAAGAGCTGTAGAAAACGGTGGGTTTCCAGAAGGAACTGGAGATCACATTTGCAGTTGTCAGCAAGACAATGCACACTTTGAAAATACTCCTGGTTTTACAAACCTATTACATATTAACTGCCTTATAGCTTTAGCTATGAATGGATCAACTGCACTGTTAAATGATTTGCATGTGCTTCAAAGTAAAGTGATGAACCTGGAATAGATACAGTGATTCAAACCATACTGCTACCACAATACATGGCCTTAAAGCTCATATCTGAACCCTGAATTTCACATTTTGCCTGTGTCTAATTTAGTTATGAGAAATAAACAACATCAAAAATTATGCAGAAACCTGCAAAATCGTACAAATTCCTGGGAAGTTGCTACCCCTTGGTATATAAAAGCTCAGTCGGAGACAACTCATTCCCCTTTGTTCTATTACAAGCCAGGCACCCTCCTCCATCCCATCCTGCTCCCTGCCTGCAGATCACACCACTTCATGTGGGCTGCCCATGCCTGCAGCTCCTGGGCACCTCCCACCAGGATTGAAGATCCTCCAAGCCTCTCCCCAGTTCCTTGTTTGCTTTGTATTGTACTTACTGATTAACTTTCCACGGAATACAATGCAGATAATATCCAATTTCACTGCAAAATGTAATGATCTTTGGAGCGGCTGGTTTGCTGAATGAAGTACAGTAAGGAGTAAAGGTCCAGGTTGTTTCCTGAAGTGCAGGATATGGCTTGATGGAAATAGCCCCTTGTGCCCTGTGATGAGAATTCACAATCTGACAAATATTTTTGTTTTCTTCTGTGCAAATTTAAGCTCCGGGGATATAATTGTGTTAACTTGCACTGCAATAAAGCTGGAGACTTCTGCGAATTTACTGCAATGGCAGCCAGACTGGGGAGCAAGCTCATCTTTTCAGAGCAGAATCCATTTTGTGCTGCTGTGTTTGCAGAGGACTTAGCACAATCAAGTCCTGCCATGTGGCTTAGGGCTCTTAGGAAGTACTGCAGCATAACTAGTAACAGCAACCGGACTAAGGGAGTGGAGGTTAGGACCCAAGCAGGTTTACAGATCCTTGCTGAGCATATTAGCAACCGTTTTTGTTTTGTTTTTTTTTTAATTGGGATTCTTTGTATTGTGGGTCACACAGCTCACAGTTCATACAGCTAATCCATGGCAAATCTTGAGGTGCACGTGTCCCAGGGGAAGCAGTTCAGATACAGCCCTTCCTCAGTTCCTACTTTATAAACATATTAGCTCAATGCCACAGGAGTGGTATATTTATACCAGTATATGACACACTGCAAAGGTTTATTTGTAAGTATCGGTGCTAACAATAAGGGCATTCTTCTGTCACCTGATGATAAGCTTTCTTCCCTTCCACTGTGGTCACATGGGATCTCTCTGTAGTCCTGTCAGCATACATATAATTAAAGCAGTCTGCTGTCAAGGAATTGAAGAAAGAACTTGTGTGTTGAATGTAAATATTTTCTGTACCTTACGGAACAAAAAATGATCAAAGATTGAATGACCTAATTGCAAGGAAGTCTGATGCAGATTTTATGAGCAAACCTGCTGCCAAGGGAGACTGATGCAAGGTCATTCTAGTCCTCTGTTGTTCTCCTGTGTTCAGAAAAGGGGCTTTTTGCATGTGTAACTTGCAACAAACCTGCTCCTAAACAATGCAGCTGTTATGTGCGTCTGTGAATCAACAAAAAAAAAAGGCATTTTCCTTTCCCAATTTCTTTTCCCTTTCCCATTTCTTTTGTAGTTCAGTGCCCAACTTAAAGTTCAGAGGATTGAATTCACACCATGTTTGCACCATATTGTTGCACTCTAATGAGCAAAACTATAACAACACTCGTATGAAGTGGTTCCCCATGAGGGGAGGGGCATCTGGAGTAAAACTCCTTGAGTGTTAGCTCATGTGATACACTTGCCCATCCTTTCCTACTGGATCCTTTTCAGTCTCCCTCATTTCCAATGATCCCAGCGTCCTGGTGCCATGCAGCCTTCCCAGCACGTGCAGTGGAAGCAGGGGTAGAGGGCGCAGAGCTAGGGTCACAGTGTGAGGGGAAATGTGAAGACAAAGAGGTGAACTGCCACAGCAGCAGTCTCTGAACTTGGCTGCCTATGCTTCATTCCCAAGTCCAGCTAATAAAAGCCAGTGTACGTTCCTGTGTGTAATCTCTAGGTTATCTGAGGGTACAGGCTATCTGAGGACTTGCTTTCACAGAGAAATAATTTTATCTAGGGTGCTGTAAAACTCAGGTTTCACATGTGAAGACACAGTAATGCTGTTATTTGTTTGTTATACATTGATAACTTACGCCTTTACTGCTCCCTTGTGCCAGGCAAAATGCCTGTCTGTACAGCATAAGTGCAGAACTTGTGCTCCTTTGGCATCCTCTGAATGCAGCCTGAGTAACAACAAGGCCTGTTACTCTCTCCATGCACTGACATTACTGCACTTTTTCCTATATTCTGTGCCAGTACCTTGTACACTTCCAGATGGAAAGCATTAGATGGGGAGAAACCTGGGTCCTGGCCCAAGGCCAAACATAATATCAAACCTTAGCATCTTATCTGGCAGATAGGATGGATAGAGCATCTCAGAGCTGCTTTATCTCTAGGTGGGAAAAAATGGAAAATTTTCACATAGAGGTCTTGCAAACCTGCTGCTCCTGGCTGCTCCTTCAGTCACTTGCTGTGGATCCCCCAATACCTCCCCTGGGCGTAGAAGAGAGCTGCTGCATTTGCACATTGCAGGCTCTGTTCCTCTATGCTCTGGCTGCGTTACTGGATGTCTCCATCTGGGGGATATTTTTAGACTTCACACTTGTAAGAAACATTCTGGAAGACGTGTGTCTGCTTTGTCCATGTCATCACACAGTGAACCTCTTGTTTGATGAAACTAGAGCTGTGTACTTAAATACACATCTGGAAAACAAAAGTCATTGCCTTCCTTTCCAGAGCAAAGTCCTTCAGAAAAGCAACTCCTGCAGATAACTGACGCTGCCTTCTACTTTTCATTTCTATGCCTACTAAAAGCACCAGTTGCTCTTTTGTAAACTGGTCTTAAGATGTAGCTGCCTAATAAACCATTCAATGACATTTTTTTCTTTTTCCTAAACCAGGAATCTCTGGGGACAGACAAGCCAAATTCTTTCTGAAAATGTTAATCCTCGGCAATGTCTCTTCCTGCTAATCCTTTCTCTTGAACTATTCTGGGTACACTTTACCAGATAGAAATGAATCTGCTTATATTCCAGATATGCACTTGCTGTTTGTGCATTCATTAAACTGTTATTTACTCTGCAAGGATTTAAGCAAGCTACTAATGTTCTCAGACTGGTCAAAAACCATCAGCTGAACATAAAATCATAGTTTTTTTCTGTAATCATCACTTCAGGATCTTGCTGTTACATTCTATAGAGACAGACACGTTTGAAATGAAAAAGTGAATGTATTGAGTGAAAATGGAAAAATTTTATTACCTTTAACAAAAGGATACATTTATTAAAAAAACATGTTTTCTATAAGGAAAAAGCATTTTGTCACAGTTATTTCTTCCTGTTGAGAATAGTTTTTATTTCCTGGAATTATTCTCTATCATGCAATAAGGATAACTGATGAGCCCTGACATAATTCAATAATCAAATCTGATCAGGGCAATCTAATGACATGAACTGAAAGATCAGCCTCTCGAGGGATTGTGAATTCAAGCCTGAAGTGGGCTACAGTGGCTTTGTTTTGCTCATATAATGCCCTCCCCAACCACCAGTATAAAAGATTTTGCACAGCATCTTGTGTTTACCTCCAAATTCCATCCGATATCATAACAGTGCTGCATCTGAGATGAAACAACACTTCTGGGATCTTCCAGGACATCTGGTCCTCTCTGCACTTTTTCAGGAGTTGCCTTGAACTCTCACACACAGTCAGAGAATCATAGAATCATAGAATGCCAGGTTGGAAGTGACCTCAAAGATCATCTGCTCCAAACTTTCTAGGTAATACTATAGTTTATATGAGATGGCTCAGCACCCTCTCAAGCTGAGACTTAAAACTGTCCTAATGTAAGGGAATCTACCACTTCCCTTGGGAGACTATTCCAATAGACTGTCCTCATGGTGAAAATTTACCTCTTGTGTCCAATTGGTATCTCCCCAGCAGCAACTTGTGCTCATTGCCCTTTGTCTTTTCCATGTGGCTCCTTGTAAATAGGGAGTCTCCATCTTCTTGGTAGCCACCTGTTAAGTACTGGAACACTGTACTACGGTCTCCTCGAAGCCTTCTTTTTGCAAGGCTGAACAAAGCCAGTTTTCTCAGCCTTTCCTCATATGGCAGGGCCTCCAGTCCTCTGATCATCCTTGTGGCCCTTCTCTGGACCCTCTCCAGCCTGTCTGCATCCTTTTTGTAGAGTAGGGACCAAAACTGAACACAATACTTCAGGTGTGGTCTGACAAGCAAAGAGGGATGATAACTTCTTCATCTCTGCTGGTGATGCCCTTGTTGATGCAGCCCAGCACCCTGTTGGCTTTCCTTGCCTCTGCAGCACCCTGTTCACTTACACACAGACACAAACATTTTCACACCCAATCTCAAGAAAAAAGCTGATTTTGGTGCAGAACTGGAACAGAAATGTAGTTCCTTGTGAATTTATGAGTAGTTACATGCTTTAAATTTTTAGAGGAAAAAATACCTGCCATTTTAGCATGCAGGCAAGGTGGTCTCATTCTGCAACCCTAGCAGAAATTTGCTCAGGGTGAGCTGTAGAGTGGTGTTTGTACTGATTTTGCTCTCCTCAGTAAAGCAAGGACAGAGTCTGTTTCTGCCAGCACACAGTACCTTTGGTGGATGAGCTCTGCAGCAGTGAGAGCTCCTGTGCAGTCCATGCACTCACACCAGCACAGACTCATTGGGGAAATATTCAGTTTAAAATTATTTTGATAGACCAAGCCTTGTGGAGGGGAGACATCCTCATCATTTTCTCTTCTATTGTTCGCATACAAACTTGAGGACAAAATGTTCATACCTGTGTTATACATGGACCTTAAGGCAAAAAAACTTGAAAGTACATCTTAATACAAAACAGCCCCCCCTTCTCAGTTTGTTTGGGTTCATTTTCCTCACTGTTTAAAACTAGCAGTAAATAGGCAGAGGTGCAGTTCCAAAAAGCAGCTATTTAAAAAATAACTGTGGTCACATCAGTCTTGCTAGAAAACATGAGGGGAGAAAGATTAGTAACAAAACTGTCCTTTCTGAATTTCAGTGGTCAGCATAATTGTAGGAGGGTTTGGGGTGATGATACATTGGATTTACAACATTTTACAGCTCTCAGCAGAAGATGGCTCAAAGCCTTCTTTCCTGAAAGCTGCTTGATTCTCCCACAAGTCCAGCTCCAGGTTATCATCTACAGCCTTGGCCAGTGTTGTTACAGGTGAGCTGCGCCCTGTTTGGTGCTCACGTGAATGCTCATGACCTTACCCTTAACAATCAATTCAAACAACTGCAATATATTTAGTATTGGCTATCAGTGAGCATAAGCATCAGATATTGCTTGCTATTGCCCAATTATACAGAAGGCTCCCTACAAGAAGTTGAAACAAAGGCATAGCAGTCTAATCCTCAGCAGAGATTCCTGTCCTTTGCAGCTGAGCAATAAAAGTCTGCCCTGTCAAGGCATGACCTAGGCAACACACAGATGAGTACAATAATGATAGGTCCATCTTTGTTGGTACTCTGCACCATCTTGTGGCTAGCAGAAAAACACCACAAATGCCTCTGAAATCTTTCACTTGTTTTGGGGGATTTTTTTGTGTGTGTCTGGTTTCCCTGAGGCAAAAAAAAAGGATTGTCAGTGTACACAGTTAAAATTTTGTGCCCTTTGTACAGCTGATGTGGATGCCTGCAGCCTGGCTTACAAACCAGCAAAAGGGAAGACCATAATTACAGACAAGAAGGTTGTGTGCAAGTCCTGTAAAATACATGAGTTACCTATCTGTAGAAGTCTCTCTTGCATTTCCATGTATTTGGAACAAATCAGATACTCTGGGTCTTAAGTATTGAAAAAAAGTTAAGACTGCTCTGATCCCAATGATCTCTGTTGTTCCAAGGACTGTTTGTTATTGATCATTAAAGGTTTTCCCATACGCGTCTGTAATTCCTTTGCCTCCAGGCCGAGCCTGCTCCTGAGGCCTGGAGGCCAAGGGTTTTCTCACCCCCCCAGTCCCCCTCCCCACTCAAAGCAGCCATTGCACCCAAGGCAGGCCCCCTGCCCTTGGCTGTGGCTGTGTCACACAGTTCCACAATCACTGCCCTTGTGGTTTACTCCTGGTGCTGAGCAGGGCTGATCAGCCCGTCTTGGGAAACTGAGGCCTGTAGGCAGTGGCTGCCTGTGTCCTACCTGTCACCTCTACTTTGCTTTTCTGCTCCATACATCTGCCTGCCAAGCACTGACCTGGGGGGGGTGGTGGTAATCCCCCTTCTTCATCCCTAGGGAGCAGCTCTCCTATGAAGACAGGCTGAGAGAGTTGGGGGTGTTCAGTCTTAGGAGAAGAAAATCACAGAATCACAGTGTTAGATGTTGAAAGGAACCTCTGGAGATCATCGAGTCCAACCCCCCTGCCAGAGCAGAACCATCTGGGGCAGGTCACACAAAAATGTGGGTCTTGAAAGTCTCCGGAGAAGGAGGCTCCATGACCTCTTTGGGCAGTCTGTTCCAGTGCTCTGTAACCCTTACAGTAAAGAAGTTTTTCCTCATGTTGAGGTGGAACTTCCTGTGCTCTAGCTTTCATCCATTGCCCCTAGACTCATCAGAGGGCATGACTGAGAAGAGATTGGCCCCTCCTTCTTAACTCCCACCCTTCAGATATTTGTATATGTTATTAAGATCCCCTCTCAGTCTTCTTTTCTCTAGACTAAATAGCCCCAGGTCTCTCAGCCTTTCCTTGTATGACAGGTGTTCCAGTCCCTTAGTCATCCTTGTAGCCCTTGGTTGGACTCTCTCTAGTATATCCTTGTCCCTCTTGAACTGTGGAGCCCAGACCAGGACACAATTCTCCAGTTGTGGCCTCACTAGGGCAGAGTAGAGGAGGAGGAGAACCTCCCTTTATCTGCTGTACGCTCTTCTTAATGCACCCCAGGATACCATTGGCCTTCTTGGCCACAAGGGCACATTGCTGCCCCATGGATAACATGTTGTCCACCAGGACTCCAAGGTCCTTCTCCATGGAGCTGCTTTCTAGCAGATCAGCTCCTAATCTGTACTTGTGCATGTTGTTATTCCTCCCCAGGTACAGGACTCTACAGTTATTCTTGTTGAACCTCATTAGGTTCTTCTTTGCTCAGCTCTCCAGAAGGCTCCAGGAGAAATTACAGTGAAGAAATTCTTCACTGTGAGGGTGGTGAAACACTGGCCCAGGTTGCCCAGAGAAGCTGCTGCTGCCCCATTCCTGGAAGTGTTCAAGGCCAGGTTAGATGGGTCTTGGAGCAATCTGGTCTAGTGGGAGGTGTCCCTGCCCGTGCAGGGGGGGCTGGATCTAGATGATCTTTAAAGTCCTGTCCAACCCAACCCATTCCATGATTTCAAATATTTCAAAACAGAATTACAGGTTTCACTGTCATCATTAGGAATGTTGTCTTCATTTGAAGACATTTCTTCTGGTATCTACAGCCCTTAGACTCCCATGAACAGACTCAACATTACATTGTACAGAGCAAAGGTTATTCCAGTGAAGCTTATTTATGGTAAACACAGCCTTTTTCTTTCACGGGAACATATTTTCTGGAATTCTCCAAATCATAATAGATGTCAGACTGAGACTGTGTTTTCCAACAAGTAGAAGGGCATCAGCTATCCTTGAATTTTAGAGGATCAGGGATCAAAGATCAGGCCTTCCTGTGCTCCATGGAAGATTTCTGCCCACATACATGACATCAAAGCCAGGGGAGCTGGTGATGGGTTATTCCGTTACTGCCAAAGTGATGGTTTCCTTCTCCAAACTTATGTCCACTTTTAGACGAGGGAGATGGGATGACACTCCATCTGATCTGGGATTGCCATTTCTCATGCTTCTTTGCTCAAATGCTTGCTTGCTAATCGCCTGTTCCCCATGGTGATTTGGGAATTTCCGACAGGCATTGGTTAGGTTCCCCCACAGCCATGCAGGACAAGCTGGGTGAGAATACAGGATTAAAATGTTCCTCACAAACCTCTCTCTTTTAAACAGAAAAAATGTCCCCGCAGGCAGGGTCCTCAACCCTTGCCACTTTGCCCCAGGAGGACGAGCAAGTTGGCGGACGTATGATGGCCAAGAGGGTGAAAATCATTGCAGAACTCCTGCAGACAGAGAAAGACTATATCAGTGACCTGGATCTCTGCATCAAGGAAGTGATTCAGCCCCTGAGAGACAAGCAGGTGAGTGCTGGGGGAGGAGGATGAAGCGGTGACGTCAAGGTCTCAACTCACCCATTTTCTGCTTGCAGATAATGTTAATGCAAGCAGAAGTGTCAGTGCAGGAATAACACAGTGCCAGGAGTGGGTCCAGAACTAGCTTTCCAGAAAGGGATATGCCAGGGCTCTAGCCAGGAGAGTGGGAAGTCAGATGTGCTCCTGACACTTGCATAGAACCTACATCAAGGTGTTTTCCCATTGGGCAGCTTGGGTGCTCTCTGTATGTGGGCTGCAACAGCAGCTTCCACGTCTCAACCCTGCTCTGTAATTATAACCCCTGGTATGTGCCCTAGCAGACCTTTACTGGTGCCTCCAAAAGCAGTAAAATCTAATTAATTATTTTCCATTATAACAACCTGGAATGGCATGAAATTCCCCATCATGGTTAAATTCAGTGATAAAGATAACTTAATTCAGCCTTTCAGACAGCTGTGGTGGAGAAATACCACGCCTGACAGCCCAGCGAGCATGTCAGAAATTTGCATTCTACACAGAACAGGTAAATTTAAAAAGGAAGGCTCATAAACTATCTTTCAGGTAGAATATCTTATTAAGCCAATGATACCTGTTTCTTTTTCAACAGCAACTTCAAAGAGTGCCTTTCCCTCAAGAGTATTTAAATTTGTAGAAAAACTGTGCAGCTGCAAACCAAGAATGGAAGAAGAGGTCATCCAGAGAAAGATTCGTATTTGTGGGGCCTGCAACATAGTTTTCACAGAGGCTGCACAAATAATATCTGCTGCTAATGCAGAACAAAAATAATTTTAAACAGACCTTAAACTAAGTATTCTGCATGTAGGGTTCCTTATGAAATTGATAAAATAGAGGTGCAGGAGCCAAACTGTCTTTAGGTGACATTGGCACTTTCAGTGCAAAGCACTGACAAGAGCTTTGGCCAGGTGAAGCTTGTGCTGTTTAAGCTCCTGCAGGACCTTTTTTCTTTGTTAAAGCTCTGTCAGATTTTGTTTCAATCCATTCTCAGAAGAGCTAACATCTGCTCGCATAAATTTAAGGAGTTCTTGACTTCCTCCTCACTTGTTCATCTGCTTAGAAGTAGTCTTCACTTGACTCCTTCCCCAACCTGGCAGCACCAAGCAGGAGTATTCCCTGGTTGAACTCACTGAGATTTTTTGACAAGCATGCTGTATTTCTTCACTCTTTGCCAGCCAATTTAAAACATGTTTCAATTCTGTACTTTGTTACTTTATTTACATGTGTAAGTGTCCATGCACAGTGTAGTTCCAAATACTGTGTAGACATTGTGTGGGAGCAGAGGTCAGAAGTAATGTGCTAGATGTATACAGGAAAAGTAATTTAGGGATCATAACTGTCTTAATTTAATAACTTCTGCATTTTTTAAAGGCTTTCAAAAATGTGATACGGTTTTAAGGCTAGTTCTTATGTTAACTACCATATTGAAAGTTTGTAATGAGTTTAGAGAAGGATAGCATTTAGAAAATTGACCTAGCGATGAATCTGTTTCGTATTTCCAAATGGATAAAGCATGTTTTAGCCCCTACAGTACTCACAAAGAAATTACCTGCATTAGTATTGAAAGTATATTTCTAAGTCACCCACAAATGCATGCAATTTGATCCTCCTGGCATCTCGTAAGCTGCTGTGTAAGTCAGCAATTCTGTTTCTAATGGAGGGATATCTTCAATATGGATATTTAAAACAGTCTTGCCTTTGTTCTCAATATTAGCACATTACTACTGACTATCTCCAGTTGTCCCCAAATATTTATTGCCCTGCTGTGCAAGGAAACCTGTATCTACTGTATAAAAAGTATGCGTCCTAGAAATTTTTTACTTACTCCAAAATGAGTAGGGACATGGAACCAAATCTTCTGTTGATGTAAATTGATGCAGTTCACTAAAGTCAATGTTGTATGCCCAGGATCCATAGGAAGCTCTTTAGGTTACATTAACACACAGAATTATAAGTATGTTTGGTTTAGAGGGAATTGTATTATCTTGATACTGTATTTTTGGATTTATAGAACAGCTAACTTAAAACAGTACCACCATCTGCAGGTCATTGTAGCTGGTAGCTGGCACCAAAGTGCCAAGGTCTCAGTTTATGTAGCGGCCTCTGTTAGAAACTAGTAATCAGGGAATCCAACCCACTGTCAACTATTCTTTTCCTCAGTGGGAAAGTAAACAAACATTTTAAAGCCGGCTAAGGATCTTTTCTTTATGCAGGTGATAAGATTTATTTCCTTTCCAGGTAAACACTTTTAGATTTGGAATAGATCAAAATAATGTTAGAAGCACTTGATAACATGTCCTTTGTTAACTGCATCAACCATATTATACTTATCTGAAAACTGTATACGTGTCCTTGAAGTCACAGGGAGGATGTTTATATGAGGTTATGCAGAAGTGGTGCTTCCTGGAGTGTTGAACACTCAGGGTCTAGCAAGAGAAGGTCAGCAATGCAAAACGTCCTTCTTTATCCTTCGTTAGTAGCTGCTTAATATTTGTATTCTATTAGATTGCTCGCTTTGACGTGGATGGCTTGTTTAGCAACATTGAATCGGTCCATCAAGTATCAGCCAAACTACTGTCATTGTTGGAAGAAGCCACGACAGATGTGGAACCACCCATGCAAATAATTGGTATGTTTACTGTCCTCTTGAGTTCTACAAAGCTATGTGAAAGAATAAACATAACATTCTTCTGCCCTTTACCCTTATCAGACTTAACTAGTGCCACTCCCAGAGGTTAATGTGCTACAAGCTGTCCATGACAGGAAAAATGACATGTGAAACCTATCCAGTTGCTCTACTTGTACTCATATGATCATGATGCTCTTTTTCCATCCATCTGGATGTTGAGGGGAAGGAAGGAGAGAGTTTAGCATGAGTAAAAGCTGCAGCCCTGAATTATGCCACATACTGCTATCCTTTTCATCTAGTTTGATGTTGCCTACCTAACTCTGCTCACGCTTATGCCAACTCTTTTAGTGCATAGTCATTATCGTACCATTCAAGAAAAGCACTAAAAATTATTCAAATAATAAACATGTCACAACCTCCCCAGACATTGTCAGTATGCATCTACCAGCAATGATATTCCTGTAAGAGTTAAGGCTTAACAGGGACTTGACCAGTAAAGGCAAGAAAGCTGTAATTGATAGAAAGTTTGTGGGAATCAGTGCAGGAATGTCTGTAGGGATCACAGGTATTTTCAGCAAACGAATTGCCCCTGAATATGTCACAACAGTCACACGTTCTCCAGGTTAGGCTATGAATGTTAAGACTGTGATCTATTTACTTGGCATTCTGGTACAGCTGGAGAGATTTAAGAAGTTACCATTCATCAGCTCTCCCATAACTGCTTCTTCAGTGCACAGGCAATATGTGATCCATTTGAAGGGATCAGGTGAGAATTTTTAATTTGGTTCACTGCAAAGTCAACCAGATTAATTTAAGAAATTCCCAGCCATGATTCAGAAGTCAGAGGGGTTCTGTCTTCCCTAAGTTGACCACATTCATAGGTAATATGTTATGGAAAGGAGCCCTCTTCTCTCAAATAAAGGGGTAAAAAATTATCAGATGCCCTTTGACTAAGAAACATGACATCAAAGCATATGAGGCTTGGGAGAAGTATTAATCCTAGCACGTTATCAATCTGGTTTGCCAAGGAAACAGCTTAACATAGTTTGATGCAACTGTGTTGTTTGGCAGTATTTCAATAGAAGTGCATCATGATGAGTCATACCCTTAATAAGCAATGTTCTATCCTAGCAGGAAGTGCCTTTCTCACAGCCAAGAGAATAATCCTTTTAGTTCCTTGCCATATCCAGAAGTAAAGACAAATAATTTCAATCATCTATTAGGGTTTATTCTCTGGAATCAGACAAAGAACCATGAAAATGCATGGGATTGTGGATCACACAATTGACTAAATTATAGCAAGAAAAAAGATGGCAAGTTAAGTTGTGAGATGTGCTTCCAAAGGCTAAGACAAAAGCAGGGAGAATAATTGCATGACTATAAGTACTAAGTCAGTAAGTTTGTCATCCTCTGAAAGTACAGCAAGGAGATAATCTTGTCTTCAGGATCTTATTAATCAGTGTAAAAGTTATTAAAGCCAGTTTATAGAAGACACAGACTGAGAATTTGTTTAACACACCAATCATATTCTATCATGTTTATGGTTTTCTTGCATTGAAATATCTTACTTTGGAGGGCAACCCAGTCATGGGAAGGTTGAGAACTGCTAATTCACAGATTTGAAACAAAAACAATGTGGTTGCTCGTATTCATCTCTTGTTTTAGTTTATGTTCTTCACACCTTATGCTATGTCCACATAGACAATGTCCAATAGGAGCAGACTTGTAAAATGACATAATTGGTGCTGAGGACCTCATATCCATACTGCACACGTCAGGAGATGTCATTTCAAATTGGCTGTAGCCTGTTCCTGTAGATTGAGAGATGCCCTTTGTGGTTGGATTGCATAAGATGTGCTCTCTGAGAACATCTTCTGGTAATTACCATCCTCAAAGGATCCAATCTATGTGTCTGTGGCTGCTCCAGTGCCCAGTAAAGGCATGGGAGATGAGGACTACTAAAAGATTGGCTTAAAAAGCCCTCTCCTAATGTGAGCTAGACCTTCTGTGGTGCTTGGTCTTCTGCTGCAAAACACGGCTGAGGTCAAATACCCTTTCTAGCTCTCGCCTATATTTTTTCTCCACTCTGCTTTGGATATGGAGGAATATGAAGACTTAGCGATCTTGCCCTGGCTTTAGCAATTAGACCCCTCCTTCTGCCCTCTCCCACTGCTATCCACACTGGAAGCACCACTGAAAGCCACAGGCAGAAACTGTTTCTGTCACTCAAGCCATCCTCTTTCAGACTGATGACCATTATGCTTAAGAAGAGGCATCAGGCAGATTTGCAGCTGCCAGACTGTGCAAAAGACTGTATTTTTACAGCTGTGCCCATATACAATGTAGTTTTGGTCCATAGGCAAGCTTCCACAGTTGTATGTCCTGATTCATTCCATATGGCTGAGAACCAAGAAGGGCTTTAGGCTTAAGAAATCCATCTGCTCTTAAAAGGCCCTATCCATGACATCAGCACATGATTTTTCTCATCACTGAGCATCAATGAACATATCTGTCATTGTGGCATAATGTATCAGTGAACAGATCTTGCTCATCTCTTTCACTCCGGAGCAGAGAATGATAATTTTCAGCCTCTAGTATACGCTGAAATTAGCTGTGTGTCTATAGCTTGTCTTTTTACTGCTGAAAATGCAACCCCACTTGAGGGCTTAGCATAGCATGCCCCATGCTAAAGCCAGTGAAAATTGTGAGAGCTCAGCGTCTCCAAGAATCAGACACTCAGGGAGCAGGATGAAGAGGAAACTTAGCAAGGTTTCCCCTTACACTGTTGACTAAGGAAAGTCTGTCTAGAGAGTTCGTGGAAAACTCAGGATGCAGTGTATGCTGGTAGCCATCAGCATTAGCATTAAGCACAAGACAGAGCAGACAGACAGCTAGAGAGCATGTAACTATTGGATGCTGGTGCTTTTCTGAATGTGGCCTTACAGTAACTAAAAGGAATTTGTGTGGTCTTAGCTCCATCATTGTTGTTCCTTTATTCGCACCTTGAAACCAACATGCATCAGACAGCCCTGTTAACCTTCACTGCTAGGGGAAAAAATCCAGGATTGTGTTACTGTGGTAACTGAATCATTTTTCACTCTAAGATGGAGCAGTTCAATGCAATGTATTGTGAAACAACCCACTCCGGTCAGGATGAAACATGCAGAATGCCTGACAGCTTGGCACTTCCTCTGTGAATGGAGAGCTCCCAATTAATGTGGCATTTGGCCTTTAACTTTAATAATCATTGCTATTACTCAACAGAAATGTTTATAAAACATTGGACCAGTTGCCGCATAGATGCCATTTTCAGTAAATGCCCAAGACAGGAGTTTTCACCAATTGCTGTTGTTTCATACGTGCATTTCCAAGGATGCTGATCAGGGCGCTGCTATGTAAGGGTGGAATAACCAAATGGATATCTCAGCAGAAAATATGAAGCATGCCTTCTCTGCTCAGATAGTATTTCTTACATACACAGAAACCAACACAGGAATTTTAGGCTGAGAATTAAATGAGAAATGAGTACAGGACTACTTTAGTGCCTCTAAAATTCCCAACTGCTCTTTAGGGGAAAACAGCGATGTAGAGGGCTGGAAATTGAAATGTTTTTCCCTTTCAGTTGTATATAAACCTAAATACTATTAAAAAATGGCTGTAATCCACAGTGGTTTTATTTAATTAGGGGAGGAATGGAGGTTGTTCCTTTCTCTTGTGAAAAAAAAATATCTATTCTAGGCCATAACAATTGCCATTTCAGGATTTTGCAAAACAGATAAAAGTGAAACAGCTAATGGGAGACGCAGTCATTATTCTTGTTATAACCCTTTAAAGTTCATATCTGATTGAAAAAAAAGTCAAAAGGAAAATTAACAGGCTTACATTCATCCCTCCTGCCAGTCCACGACACAAAAATGGTCTCCCCTTAACAGTTAAGCTCGCCTGTGTGGTTTCCACTGAAGGGACATTAAGCTGGGGCAGTGAATTAGGGGGTTGTGTATGAAGGAGTGTGGGGTGTAGAGATTTCATGCCTTTTCCTGGGGGAATTTTTGTGCATTAACATCAATATAATGGTGCCTGGCTATGACAAAGATGAGCAGCTGAGAAATACATGTAATAAATAATGCACATAAACATGCAAGATCATTTCTAAGGGAAGTGGAAGCCAGCCCTTTTAGCTCACAGCTAATGTGGTGGAATAATAAAACTCCTTCTGAGATGCTGTTGTCTGACTTGACATGCTTTGTTTTTCTCCTTCACAGGGGAAGTATTCTTGCAGATTAAAGACCCACTAGAAGACACATATAAAATCTACTGCTATCGCCATGATGATGCACACACCATGCTGGAATCTTATGAAAAGGATGAAGAATTGAAGCAGCATTTAAGACACTGCGTACAGTCCTTAAAGTAAGATCTTTTCAAATGATGATTTCCGTCCATAGTCAGTTGCCTGGCAGGGAACATTTTAAATGGATGTAGATGAAAGGTCCCCTGTAAATCCAGAGTTTTTTGAGGCTTGCTGGGAGCTCTGGCTTATGCTGCTTTCATGAAAAGATGACAAGCCAGGGGCCATGATTAGATTTCTTTCTTTCTAAGATGGCCAAAAATAGCACAAGAAAGGTTTCTCTTCCCTTTGCTTCAGTGCCTCATACTGGCAAAAAAAAATGCTGTATCATATAATGGACTGCTTGGTACACCTTGCCCAGCTTCTAGGCAACATCTGGCCCCTGGCTTCAGCAGTTCTATTGCTTGAATTAAAATAGCCTGTAACAGCAGTATTTAAATGCACTGATGTTTCTGGGCTCTTGTTGCAAGGCCCCAGGGATCTGGAGTGGCTGTGTGCTGCTGGACCCCTCATGATGAGGATATTTGGGAGCCATCAGCATTGGAAAGAGCTGCCAGGTCTCCCCACCAGTGGAAGCTACTTTGTGCCATTGCCTCCAGCACCAGCCTCGTGGGAAAATGTGTCCAGAACTGGGAATGTTGCAGAGTAACAGATCCATCTTTCCTCCATCATAGCTTCTTCCCGCAGCCAGTTGCAGGAACCAGCTTATCCACTCTATGGGGAGCGCTTCCCTTCCCACTCATAAATCCCCTTGCTCCTTTATTTTCCCAAAAGCATCACACAGACCTATCAGGAAGAAATGTACCACAGTCTTTCAGACGGTCTAGCTCCAGGAAAGGCCCATGCTGCAAGGCTGTAGGAGAGATAGATGTGAAGCTATCACAAATAAGGGAGTGTACTTCAACAGACAGTTCAACCACACCCCAGTTAATGATCTGTCTACAGAGCTGTATTAAGATTTAGGAGATGGAAAACGTGTCCAAGTGAAGTGTGGCAAGAGCAGTGGAGGAAAATATTAACAGCATTAAAAGAGAAATGTTCACTTTTTGTTGAAAATAAGACTTATTTTGTGCAATTTGCCCAGTTATTAAATATGTAACAAAGTATATGTGCAGGGTACTTAGGCTTTAGATACCCTGGAAGTTGAAAGAAATAGATTTTTGGTTTATACAAAAATCTATACACAGTCTTTCAAGCTAACAGACGGCCAGGTATCTCCCCTAAGGAGGCCCTTTAGTTGCTGATGCCTACAATATTATTTTTTGGCTAATCAAGGGAAGCTACTTCTGTCATTCACTCATCCCTGCTGCTGAGGCAAGGGGACATGGAAGGAAATAAAGATAAAAGATAGAGTCCACTTATATGTTAGGGTTGATGCTGCCATTTGAATTCCAGAGCCAGCAAGAGGAGCTCCTGTTCCAGCATCACAGCTGGGATTTGTAAAGAGAAAGGATATTTTGTGCTAAGCCATTGTAGCCTTTGCTAGCAGGAAGTGACAAAGCCTTCCCCACAATGAAACCTTGTTTTGCCTTGCTCTTTCCTGATCAGCCTTTAAACAGGAACCAATGAAGAAAAACACTGGTGCATATATTGTGCATTGTGTTTTTTCCCAGTGCCTAAAGATTGCAGCTAATTCATATATTAAGGCCTGAAAGTGCACACTCAAATCCAGAGCTGTGGTCATCTAAACCTGTTACTAATGATTGGAGAATACTTGCCCTAGGACGAAAATTATGCAGCATTTTTACAAAATAAGTTATAGGTTGTTTTCCACTTTGAGACATAACAAATGCAGGGACTGGTGACGAGTATTCTCGAAAAATGTTTACTTCTTAATTTTTTTTTTTCCCTTAGGAAGAATATTGTTCCATTTTTTAAAAATTAGAATGGGCTAATGATATTAGGAGTTTCTGCTCCTCAGCTGAGTATTATCTGCTGTATAAAAAACAACTTTATATTAGGAATAAATTGAGAGTGGCACTTTGCACATCTGTACAGACAAATCAGATTTAATTAGCCATGCTGAGATTCCTATTCCTCCTGTTGAATGAAGAGGAGACATTCCATCCCAAAATGTAGGTGCCTGCCTTGGAGACATGCAAATCCAAATGCTGTAGAGTCCTGTGTTTCAGCAGCAGTAATTATGCAAACTGAGGTTGTTGTTTGCTAGCTTAGCCAAAGAAATGTAGCTGGAGAAAATGAAAGGATGCTGGCAAATACCTGCTCTGCTTTCAGCCTGAAGTAGCTTGGTCAACTGTTGCAGGGCAGAGGGATGTCATAAGCACACAAAGTGCTGACAGTGCAGAAGCAATGAAAGCATCAGCTTCCAGATGCTTGATTAGGGACCAGTGGGCAAAGAGTTAAGAGAGCAGTCAGTCAAAAAGCAGTGGCTTTTTGTCAGGAAAGCCTAATGTGGAGATGAAGCAGCCTTTTGGTTCCCTTGCATTTGAGTGAATTCATACCATAAGGAAAATAGATGCATGTTTGCATGCTTCCAAACTACAACTGTACACCCCTGTGTTTTCAGTACATGTATCAACTCCATTCTACTCCGGAGAGATTTCAGTTAATGTGTAGTCTACAAAATAACTAACAGCTTCAATTATTCTATATCCTAAAAGGCTAAAATGTATTCTTTCTCATTAAAAAATAAATGTTTATTTAAAGGGAGTAGATGGAAATGTATATGAAGTGTGAGAATGTTTATTTTTGCTTTTTGTATTAAGGACTTGATGTTTCTTACTGTTGTTAGCATGGTGGCCCAAACTTCCTTCTCTAACAGCGTTAGGACAAGGCTGGGTCCTATAGCCAAAGCCACATTTCTGACAATTCTTTCTCATTTGGGGTTGTCCTTTCAAAAAAATATAGAGCTAGATTCACCAGTACCCTCTGGCTGTTTTGTGCAGTTCTGCTGACACATAGTAGCCATAAACTTAAGTTAACCAGCCAGTTATGGCTGCTCTGTGTCCCAGAAGTGTATCTGAGAATCTGGCTCTTGACCAGTATCAATTCTTTCAGGAGGAATCTAATATATGTTTTCTTTTCTTCTCTTTTGCAGAAAGATATATGAGGAACAGTAAGTACTATGCCTTTCTTACATGTAAAATAAACTTTAAAATATCTTTATCTTCAGTATGCTTCAAATTGTACACATGGAACTTTTAAGAACACAAGCTTGCTTGTCAACAGCATAGTGTCAGTCTTTGACATTCAGACACACTGAAATAATTCTGCATAGGCCTCTGTAGACCTGCTGCAAGACACGTTAGGTTCACAGGGAAAGCTATTTCTAAGGTGACGACCCCCCTTGATAGCCCTATATGAGAAGTCCATCTCAGGATATTCCCTCTGACAGTGGATGGAAGGAACATCAGGAGAGAACAAGCTCAGTGCAACACTTTGCCAGAACACTCACTCAGCCACCAGTAACTTGTGGTTAAGGAACTTCTGTGCCAAATGTGACATCTTTGAAAAGCTGCAGTTTCTGGACATCCAGCAGGTTGGAATTGTTGAAGTGCAGCATCTCCTGATGTTACCTGAAGGGAGAGGTCAGAAGAGGGGTTAGCTGAACTGAAGAAAACTATTACAACCCCAGAGATGTTAAGAGGATAAAGAGCAAGTGTGCTCTATATTGGTAGGAGAGGAACACCTGTAAAGTCAGAAAATCTGTTAATCAGTCAGTCAATTGCACATCAGAAATAAGATCAGCGTAGAACACTTTTTAAAGGAGTTGCACGCTGAAATTCTTCAGTTGGGTTTTCAAGCTTCAGTCTATGACAGGAAATAGTTTTCTGCGTTTTGTTTTTGTAAGAGACATTCTTGTATACTGCTGTCTCCCTAGGAGCAGGGCTCCAAGAGGAACAAATTATCCAGAGATTCACAATATAATGTGAGACCACAATGCATATGGAAATAGTGTCAGACTGGCTGCTCTGCCTTGCGTAGTCCTATCAGCCACGAATGCTTCGTTTTCCCCTTCAAACAGTTTCCAGTGGAGCATAGGATACAACTCACATTCTGAGTTTATACTGGCTCTTATAAAGCTGTGCAGAGTGCAATGAGCTAGGTTTAGCTGCTGGACCCTCCCTGAGCTTGGCAACCTAGCATGATGTGGTGGTGTTTGCTGGCAGGGCACTCAGAAATGCCATCCCCTGTATCTCTGCTTAGAGGTTGCAGACTCTCAGCAACCCTTGGGCAGGACTGTGCCCAAAAATCTGGTTAGTGTTCAACTGGAAAAATACAGCATAACTCACCTCAAACAGTTGATGATGTTGCTGCTCCCAGATTGCTTTTCATTCGAGCATGATTGAGAAAACAATTACATAAATACCAGACAGCGCTGCCCTTTGCTAGCAGTGAATTATTTGCCCTGCATGTCTTGTACTAAAACCAACTGGCGCACGGTAAAGCATGAAGCCTGAGCCTTTAAGTCACTCTGCAGCCTCTGATGCCTGCAGTCCATTTCAAACCTGCCAAGCTGAATATGACACCAGCCTCAGCCCTGCTGTACCGTGCTGCCCATCGTGTTTGCCACTGGGTCTAGTTGTTGGGTAATGAGAGCAAATGAAACTAAATCCTGAATCACCCGTCTTTGCATAGCTCATCACCATGTTGTTTTTAAATAGGCAGGAATAATTTGTGATGAGATTAGTACAGTTATGTATGGCCTAGAATACTTGCTAAATTCACAGTAACATGGGAGGGAAGGCTGAAGTAGCATCACAAATGAATTAGCAACTTAATTTTCTGCACAATAGATGTCACAAGCCATTACTCACCCGTTTCGGTCGTGTGGCAAGGCCATGTCCTGCCTGGCAGCCTGGCACGTCCTAACAGGGCACACTGCAAATGGGACTCATCCAGGGAGAGTGGCTATCATCAGCTAATCTTGCTGGGGAGAATTAGATGAGTTGAACTTTGTGGCATTTAGTGCCCCAGGGAGTCATTATCTTATAACATACCTACTATCTCTCAAACCATATTGTAAGACTGTGTCATCCAGATATGCGAACTGAGGGCTGTTTATCACTTGGGCAGCTGTCCAAGTGCAACTATATAAAGAGAAGACACTTAAAGATTTTTCCATTCATGAGGCAGCTTTTATAGATTTGCATTCATGGGGCTTTTCATAAAAAACAATAACAGCTTAGCTCTCTACATTTAATGTAGGATGCAGGGGAAATGAGGGGGATTGAAATGATGAGAAGGTTTTGGGACGTCAAGAAGCCTTAAAAGGCATCTACTGTTATTTTTTTTCATGCAGAACTTTTTAACAGATAATGCTAGTGTGAGAAAGATGGTTTAAATATGCAGATGTCTTTCTCAAAGGCATTCAAATTGTTAGTTAATTAGTCTGCAGTGAGGATTGGCTCTTGTACTTTTTATACATATGAAAGTGGGAATGAAAGCTTTCTTTTTTTTTTTTTTTCCCCCATTTACTCTTCATGCTGCACGAAACAATAAATGTCAGCCTGCAAAACCAAGTGGCTGATCCCTGTTTTTTGTGCTTTCCTTCTACATTGTGTTATTCTGTCTTTCCATATGCAGAAATCCTTCCTTGCCTAGCATTAACTCTTGCATAGTTAACCTCAGACAATCTTTTTACCTCCAAAGCAGCCTTTTTGAGCATGCCAATGGAAATCTTGCTGTGCTTTACTGCCATTCACACTGTTACCAGCAGCTCACACTGAGTTTCCAAGGGGAGGTCTCAGTCACAGGTAGTTTGTACCAGCACTGGTACAGTCTGGAGTGCAGCTGGAGTATGAATTCAGCTGGCTGGAAACTTCCTTACCCTGTTGGGTAAGGAACTGGCTGGATGGTCTCACTCAAAGAGTGATGATCAATGGCTCAGTGTCCAGATGGAGACCAGTGATGAGTGGTGTTCCTCAGGGGTTGGTACTGGGGCCAGTGCTGTTTAACATCTTTGTTAGCGACAAGGACAGTGGGATCAAGTGCACCCTCAGCAAATTTGCTGATGACACCGAAGTGTGTGGTGAGGTCAACATGCTGGGGGGGAGGGATGCCATCCAGAGGGACCTTGACAGACATGAGAAATGTGTTCACACAAAGTGCATGAAGTTCAGCCAGGCCAAATGCAAGGTCCTGCATCTGGGTTGGGGCAATCCCAAGCACAAATACAGGCTGGGGGGAGAAGGGATCAAAAACAGTCTGGAAGAGAAGGACTTGGGAGTGATGTTGGATGAGAAGCTCAACGTGAGCTGGCAATGTATGCTTGCAGCCCAGAATGCCAACCATGTCCTGGGCTGCATCAAAAGAAGTGTGGCCAGTAGGTCAACGGTGGTGACTGTTCCCCTTTACTTGGCCCTCATGAGATCCCACCTGGATTCTGTGTCCAATTCTGGAGCCCCCAACATAAGAACATGGAGCTCACAGTCCAGAGATGGGCCACAAAGATGATCTGAGGGCTGGAGCACCTCTGCTACACAGACAGGCTGAGAGAGTTGGGGCAGTTCAGCCTGGAGAAGAGAAGGATCCAGGGAGACCTTATAGTAGCCTTCCTGTGCTTGAAGAGAGCCTACAGGAAAGTTGGGGAGGGGCTTTTTATAAGGGCTTGTAGGGTGAGGATAAGGGGTAATGGATTAAAACTGGAGGAGGGGACATTTAGGATAGACATTAGGAAGAAATTCTTTACTGTGAAGGTGGTGAGACACTGGAACAGGTAGCCCAGGGAAGCTGTAGAAGCCCCATCCCTGGAAGTGCTCAAGGCCAGGTTGGATGGGGCTTGGAGTGACCTGATCTAGTGGGAGGTGTCCCTGCCAATGCAGGGGGATTGGAACTAGATGATCTTTAAGGTCCCTTCCAACTCAAACCATTCAATGATTCTATGATTCTATAATTCGATGATCCTCCCGCCACCCCAGGCAGCTGCCTGCTTTGCCTTTGTGTAAGGTGAATTCCAGCAGGTGGGATCAAACCTGGGCAAACATCCTGCACATGCAGCATTTCTCCAGGCCAGATTTGGCACCCTTTGGAAGCTCAAGCATTGTTACAAATAACCTACTGGCAGTCACAAATAACCTACCAGCAGTCAGCAAAGAAAAACACAGGTGAAAGACAGCAAAGCTTAAGGGTCTCTATGGCAAGTGGAAAGGTGTGAGATGGGATGCAGCCATAAACAGGCAGCCCACTTACTTTCAGCAGGGAGATGATGCAATTTTAAGCCTGAAGGGCCAGAGCAGGATGTAATAGACCCACTCACATGCATTTCTCAAACTTCCTGTTATTTGTTCTTCCACCTACATCTCAGTTCCTGGGCGTTGTGGTGTATAAGGTGTACCACAAGCATCCTCAGACTGAATGGGACTGTTTCAGAGATAATATCTAAGCAGTAGTCTGGCAGATTGCTGAAAATACAGAAAACTCAGAACTGGTGTGTATTTCTCATTGAGGGGGTGAGAGGAAGGTTTCGTTTACAATGGCCCATGTTCCCTGACAGACGTCTTATTTTTTGACTTAAGTGGTAATTGCACTTCTATGAGTCAGTGCAAAGTACTGCTCTGCTTTTGATATTATCTGTAGTTGAAAGCACAACTGAAGGGCAAAAAAGGCAGCTGCTGCAATGACTAGACAGAAATAATAAGTTTTTATCTTCAAGGAGTTTTTCTTTTTATGTGACAATTTTTTTCTTATAAATTACAGAGGAAAGCCAAATCTAATGGACATGGGATCCCTGATGATCAAGCCAGTGCAACGAGTGATGAAATACCCCTTGTTACTCTGTGAACTCTTGAACTCAACTCCTTCTTCTCACCCTGACCACAAGGTGCTACAAGATGCCCTTTTTGCTATGAAAAACATTAATGTTAACATAAATGAACTTAAAAGGAGGAAAGATTTAGGTAAGAAAAAGGCACAGTAAATTTTTCTGTCTTCATAGGTTTGGCCTGGAAATTACAAGAGAGGTTTTAAATCAGTCATATCACTACAACAGTTTTAGCTGGTGCTACCCAAGTTGTGTAACACACTGGGTTTCAAGAAGGTAACAGATGCCTTGATGTCACTTGTCTTCAGCCAGCTATGTTACCTGACTGATAACTCCAGGAATTATGAAAATGATGGAAGAATTCATGTTATGTCCATGTTCATTGCCTGCAATGCAGTTGCAAACACTGATAATAATTAAGATGCCATTATAGCTATTTTTCATATAGAGTTGCCATGCTGAAGCCCTGAATTCACTCTTCCCAAGACTACTGTTGGTAACAGGCTTTTTATAATCTCAAGTATTTTCACAAGATTACAGCAAGTGACATCAAAGTGTCTGCTCTCAATTTATGTGCCTGTCCCTGTGAAAAGCCCTGTGAATACAGATTATAATGTCATGAAATTCTCTGTCTGCAGTGCTGAAGTATAAGAAGAATGATGATGATGAAACCCTTAAAGAAAAGTTTTCCCGACTGAATATCCACTCCATTAGCAAGAAATCCAAGAGGGTCACCAGCCATCTGAAAATACTGACAGGGGGAGAACCTCAGGTACTGTCAAGTCACTGACAGCTTCAGTTCTGCTTTTGCACTGGACATTTTTAAAAACATGTTGGAAATGGAATTTGTGATGTTGCTTTTTTCTTTTTTTTGCATCATTTATAAAGTCATTTTCTGACTGTCACGGAAAACAGGAAAGATCTTTGTGATTGAAATAGAAAATAACATAATGCATTCTCCACCTTTTCCTTTTTTTATCTAAGAGTTTCTCAAACTTCTGATCTTCAGCAGAGAGGAAGTGAGTGGTAGTTTCATGAAACTCAGCCTGAGGTCACCTTTTGCAGATAAACTGGCAATAGTTATTGTCAGTACTGAGAATGTGTTCAGTCCATCTTGCTCTGCATCGTAACGTTCAGGTTCTGAATCTACCAAGGAAGATGAGCAATATTTTTTATTAGAAAAGGCCATGGGGCTTGCCTCTACATGTGTAAGGACCTGGAACTGTCATAGCTACCAGAAGCAAAGTACTCTGTGATAAGTCTGATGGGTGTTGCGTGGCCAACAATAAAACACTGCATACTTTCAAGGTCACAATTCAAAATCTAGCAGGAGAAATGTTTTCAGGAAAGCTCAAATCTAAATCTCAAAGAAAATCAATTACAACTGACCTTGAAAATTACATCCAGTGCACCTCACTGCATGAGATGGCTGATTATACAAGGTCACTTGCCTTTCTAGATGTGACTCTACAAGATACATGCTGGGTTTTTTTCATGTTTTGTTTTTTTAATCAGGTTTTGTCCTTTCTGTAATGCAAAATACCCACATTTTTTCTGTTCATTTATTTGTACAGTGGAAATTCTTTTTATTCAGAATGGGACACTGGCAAGGCTATAAAATCAGAGAAAAACAAGGAATTACATTTGATGAAGAAGATATGTGATTTTTCTTTTCTCTTTTTTTTTTTTTTCTTTAGAAGCTCCTGCTTTCCATTTTTGTTTTGTTTTGTGTTTTAGTTAAGCTTCAAAACATTTGAGAATAATTTAAAATCAGGATACATTTGTTAAAGATTAAGCCCTCTTTCCTGCTTAATTAGACTAAGAAAGTTCTCAATTTATATCTCTGAAACATGCTGTGACCCTTACAGAAAGACCACTGAAAATGAGACTGGAGATGTGGCAAAAACTCTTCAAGCAAAACGTAGGCAGCAATAAACGAATTTTCAAGGTTTTTTTTGAGCTAGCATGAAAAAGTAGTACAAGCGTATTTTCAGCTGCTGAGCTTTCTAGCTGGCTGCTCTAGAGGTAAGAGCTCCATCTACCGCCTGCCTGGGGGAAATTTGCCCAGCACCCACAAGTGAGCACCCAGGGAAACCAGGCCATGATTTACAACCATTAACCATTATTTCCTCAAAGACACCAAAAATATACAGAAGAGTTTTACTGGCACATGTAAGGTGAGCTTGTAATAAAGCAATTCCCTGCTTCCACAAGGATTTAAAATTAAATTACCTGTTGCCCTGTGCCTTTAGACTTTCTTGGATTAAAACTGGAGATCGGGAGAATTAGGGGCCAATCTGTTCTGTTTTCAAAGGGAGCAGTCCAGGAAGATTTGTGTTGTTTCCAGCAGCACTTTGGACATTTCTTTCATTAGCCAGGTTCCTTTAGGCTGCCAAAATAACAGTGCAAACATCTATTTTAGGTGAAAGATCAAACTTTTAACAAGGAAGAAAAGTTGTTTCGAAGTTTAGAGAAGACTGTGAAATTGTGTGTGAAGAACATTTCACTCTCCTCACAACACCTACAGGTGGGTACAGGCCTTTTTGAAATCTGTGGCCACAAACCATGCCCATAAGCAGTTTAACATACATTTCTGCCACTAGTTAGGCAACACCAAGTGAGTTATAAGCAGGCCTGTCTACATCACAGCATTAAATAAATGAGCTGTGCTGCTGCTGCATTACTGACCCCATGGCAAAGAAATTTTAAAGCCCATACGTCTCCATTTTTCCCTTTACACAAGCAGGCTCTATGGAGACCTATGCATGCAGCACAGGAAAGAAGGTGCTGCCTGGTGGCACAGTTATTATTTTGAATCACTGTGTGAAGCTGTCATGTGGTTCATGCACATCTGCTGCAGTGGAGCACCAGCTGCTTCTCATTAAAAATGGAAGGACTGAATTGCAGCCACACAAATTAAAATGTCCTAAAGTATATATTTTGGATGTTCATCCTGTTGCTACGTTATGTTAAGGGTCAGCATTAGGCATGTGAATGCTCAAAGTGCTGTAAACATCTTTGCTTTAATCCTCTTCTCCGAAGCTGCGGGTTGGCTTCTGACTTACCAACCTGACCCTCTTATGGACAACCTCTCCACTTTGTAGATGGCACAACGCCCCTCAAAGCATATATGTGCCCAAAACAGACACAAAGATTGTTTGAGAGGTAGGTAAGAGCAAGAGCCAGCTGGCCAGAGCCTATCACAAAGGCACCTCATTTTGTTCAGAGAACAGGGGAAGGCCAGTGAGCTCAGCCAACATGGCTGTTATCAGTTCCTTATCCAAATGGATGCACACTGCATTAAGATTAAAATTTGGAGTAAGTGAAATATACTCCTGTAGTCCTACTTAGTCTTCCAAAAGAAGCCTTTGAGGGTGCATGGGTTCTCACTGGCTTCCTGCTGAGGTGTAACTTCCAGTGGGACATTCATTATGTTGGGGCATAGTTTATTCAGATGAACACTAGCAATTTGATTCTTAACTAGTTTACATTGAAAATGAGTAAAACATAGGAAACTATTATCACAGTAAACAATCCCCCAATGGCTGAAAACAGCACAGAAACTAAACAGATGTCAGAGATGGAAAATACTTTTTATTCCATCAGAATTATTGCAGAATTTGCACAAGTGAATGCAGTATAATATAACAGTTTGTAATACCATTTCATCTTCCTAACATCTTATTTAGGATTCCATACATCTGTCTGCACAGAATATAACTGGGCTTCAGGAAATCTTGCAAGACAGAGATGAAGTAAATGATTGCTTGAAAAAAAGGAACAATACTGCAAATCTCTGTGAAGACCTTGTAAGTTTATGCAATGTCCAGTGGTACACAGCTATCTCTGTGTGTGAGAAAACACGTGTATATGAGGAAGACTCAGGACAGAAGAGGGCAAAAAACCTTAGGAGTCCACTGGGAAAGATGAGTGGGTGTTTTGGTTCCATTTCTGTAAGAAATAAGACAGAATTCAGTGTAAGTGCACCATGTTTTATCTAGAAGAGCTAAAATCAACGTCTCAAGATAAATTCCTCAGTTTTAACTAAAATCTTTGTGTTAAATTAGCGTGTTTCACCTGAGCTTCAAACAAGAGCAGCAAATCTTTGCTTTGCTACTTTTGTTACCAACACTTGCAGTTCTAGTGTGACTTTCATGAGTTTTGTTGTGTTCATGAACTACTGGCTTCTGGAATCACAGATATGTGACAATCTCAGCTTTATTACATTTTCAAGTAAGTTACTTTCCTTCATATAGGGAAACCATGAAAAAACTGAATATAGGCCATAGGAATGAAAAAGGAATTTAAAAAAAGAGTAGTAGTTTGTCAACTAGTCTCTTGCTTTCAGGGCGCAGATGAACTTTCATGCCTGGTTCTACTAAGATAGACTAAAATGTCTCTTCAAAATGGAGGAGGTTGCTTCTTCAAACACCTGCTTGTGCTGGAAAAATTCAGAGGTGGAGGCTTTCCTGTACTTTCCTAGGTTTGTGCCAACTAAAATTCAATCCTTTCCAAAACACCAAAACCAGACTCTGCCAAGAAACAGAAGAATCTTTGAGAGACTCCCATCATCCCAGATAATGGCAGGGAAGTAACATGTTGTACTTCCTTTCCTTCAAAGTTCACAGATTTTAAAAACATAACAAAAATTAATCTGAATAATCAGAAAGATATTACCAATGTCTTTACAATGAATGCATTCATGAAGTGCAGAAGAGTATTCCTCTATCATTGCACTGCGGAGTGTGTCCAGTATGGAAGATGCCTCCATACTAAGAAACATCGAATAAAAGCAGAAGAAATTTCACAATAGATGAAACAGAAAACTCTTCCTTCAGAAAAAAAAAATAAAATTGTACCTCCTATTGGCTCATGACCATTCTGAATGTCTACATAATCATTAGAAAAAACATTTTAATCTTATTTAACTGTGGACAGTGTTTCTAACCATGTTAATTTCCACTTATTACCTATTTATGTCTGTATCTTGCAGTGCTATCTTGGCCTTATAAGAGCAATTCTGTTGAGGTAGATGTTGGCCTTTTCTCCCTAGTGGTAGGACAAGAGAAAATGGGGTCAAGTTGTGCCAGGGGAGGTTCAGATTGGATATTAGGAAAAATTTCTTCACAGAAAGAGTGGTGAGGCATTGGAACAGGCTGGCCAGGGAGGTGGGGGGACCGTCCCTAGACATGTTAAAAAAACAGGCAGACATGGGGCTTTGGGAGATGGTTTAGTGGTTAGGGGATGCAAGGCTGACAGTTGGACTTGATGATCTTGAAGGTCTTTTCCAGCCTTAATGATTCTGTGGACCCTGCTTGAAGCTGCCTCTGACAGCAGTGCTTTGTGAAGAGTAATCAAAAGGCTGATTCATAGGCTGCCATCAGGCTTAGCCTGTAACTGGATTTGAAAAATTCTTAAGAATAAAGTAGTAAGTAGGTTTGTTTTATACCTTTCCAGATGGCTCAGCTGGACAGGCTTGTTTTGACTCCTCTCTCAGCACTACAAGCCTTGTTTTCAGGCCCACAGAAGCTCATCCAGAAGCGCTATGACAAGTTGTTGGACTACAACAGTTACCTTCAGAAGTCATCAGGAGAAGAGCTTGACCTGGCAAAGAAAGACTATGAGGCTCTAAATGCACAATTAGTGGAAGAACTTCAGGTATTCAACAGAGCAGCCAAAAAGATGGTGTTGAACTGCCTGCAGTGCTTCATCACCCTCCTCAGGAATATAATGTCTGCAGTACTTCAATCAAATTCTGCTGTGGTGGTACCTGTTCCAGTAAGTACATTAGAAACAGGTGTAGCTCTGCCTTTGTCTTTTTTTCTTTCTGTGTGATTTGGCTTGAGTTATGTAGGGCACACACCTGAAAACTACACTGATTTTTGTTTGTTCTGCTGACAAGTCAGGTTTGGGTTGTTTTTTTGCCTTGCAAGCTCAGCAGTGTTAATTCTTAGTTTAAGTTTTGTCAGGCCTGGACTTTCCATAATCCTAATGCAGCTGTTCCAGCTTCTCCAGTGATAGTAATGGCAAGAACATTACAGTAAGGCAAAAAGGAGTCAGCTGCTAGCATTTTTGTCTTTGTTTCTTAGCATCCACCATGAGTAGCCCAGAAAACACAGGAAGAAAAAATTCTAAGAAAATACAAGAACACGCACGCCTATAACTGCTAGACATGCAGAGTCACAGATGACTGCAAAAGAGAAACAGGTTAGGAAACCTGATTAAATAATTTATATGACAAGCAAGTTGCTTTTAAGCCCAAATAAGCTGCAGAAGCTCTAACAGACATCTCTAGGCAGTAAGGAATAGCTTTGTCTAGACAAAGGTACCAAAGCTGCCTATCTGAGCAGCACAATTCCTCCAGCCCATTCTACCCTTTCTGGACACTACGATCATTACCTAAAGATTGAAGTTGAGAAATAACTCCTAATTTGTATGAAAATCATACAGGATTTCAGTTTTGTTGTACTTTTGCCTAGAGGACTTAAACCACCTGAAGAACATAGCTGCAACAATGCTTTACACAACTCCAAAGCCACTCACTTGAACTGCAGCAAGGCCCTATATAGGATACACATTGTATTCAGGCAATTTGGGAGTATTCCTTTTCATCAGGACTTGAACACAGCACTTTATATTGAGGGGCAGAAGAAAAATTAAGAAAGCAAGGTCAGGATCAGAATACAGAGCTGCACTGTTTAATGGGAAAATGAAGGGCTTTTCCTGCATGAAGAAATTGCCTCCCTGTAATTTGACCATTCAATGTTTTGAAAGCTATTGTATCAAGCATTGTTTTCTGTAAGGCTTTGCCTACAAAATTACTTTTTCTTTTTACATCAGCAAATACATTTGGGGTTAGGCGTAGACCAGAACCACTTATCCAGTGCCACAGACAGAGCTTCAGTTCACAGAAGGATTTTTAACCTGGTGGCAGCACCCACTTGCACAAACAGCTGTAGGGTAAAGTACTCCAGACACATTGGCCACTGATAGCTGCTGACATGTACATTTGCATCTGAAAGCAGGTGGTTCAGTAGTCTAAGTGCAAGGCTGTTCATTTCCATTGCTGTTTAGAATATTTTTAATGATTTAACTTAAAACACTATATTTTAAAAATCTAATAGCAATCATTAGAAATTTTCTTTAAGCAAGGACCTTTATTTTCTTTTTGTCTCTCATACCTAGCACACTATGGGCCCTGCAGAAAGTAGCTGTAATTTGTCTGATTTTCTGTCTCCTAGCATTCAGCCCATTACACCAAAGCTGCTCTCTCAAATCTCCTTACCATTTTGTTAATGAGATCAAACCCACCTTTGTGTTTGCAGCTGTCTTCCTCAAGCATTTGTGAAGTGCAGAATCAGTTGATGGAGGAGGTTCACAAGCTGAATTTTGTGAAAGAAAACACCAGTGCAACCTTTATTGAGAGAAAATTGAGCTTGGAAAAAAAGAAATCTGTCCCTTCTCCAGTGAGTAACATCAATCCAAATTGTGTATGAAGCATCCTCTTTTGATCTCTTTTGAAACAAATCCATTTTTATGCCACCTAGATGTTTGGGCTTGGTTACTTCATGGGAGCTCTCAATCAAGTTGTTGGGATGAAGCTGTTACATTGACCAGTAACATCTGAAGATTTTGCACTAATTTAATGTTATTCTCTTAAAAACGTACTTGAAATTATCTGAAATTACCCTTGGGTCTTTAAGCACATGTTAAGTCTAACATTGTATATGTAAACTTTGATTACTTCTTTTGTTAAATACTCCTACAGTGATTCTTAGTCTTCTAATTCAGAACGTTGTTTTTTTTCCCTTATCCTCAGCTGTGGTTATGTGTACTGGTGTTTACACATAAAAGCACACACAGAATCACAGGTCCTTGCTGTGTATGCAAGTCTGGTATATGTAAGTTTGGTTACACATACCTGTGTAAGTAACTCCTTGAGCTGTGTGTAAAAAGGTTGAGTCAGTTGCCACATGCAGCATACACTGTTTCTTATGCATCTGTGTTGCTCCAGAAATGGCCTCAGCATTATTCCCAATGAATAATTTTTTTTTGCTTTTCAGCTTGAATCCCCACGCCAAACAGAAGACCAGAGGTCCAAGCTGTTGTCTGTGTACAGCACAGAACTGCTATACCAAGCTAAGCGCAAGTGCAATGCCACGCAGGAATTTGATATTGATTTACATGAAGGAGAACTAGTGGCTGCTGTGGAGCAGAAGGACCCCTTTGGAAGTACTAGCAGATGGCTTGTTGACACAGGAAGTAAGTTCTCTTCACAAACATCCCAATAACAGCTTCCCTTTGGGATACTGATTTCTTTTCATTCTGGCCCCATCTGTTTGCTTCTGTCATACTGACAGCTGCATAAAATGGTTGGGCTCGGAATAGTTTTAGTAGTATTTTGCTGTTCATTTTCTCTCTTTATTCTGGTATCTAGTCCTGAAAGGGTATGTGTATTCCTCCTTCCTGAGGCCTTACAATCCAGCCAAAGCACAGAAGGACATAGCAGAAAACGGCTTTGGTGATGATGATTTTGATAATATCAGCCTCTTTGTCTCTTCACGGCCTTCTACTGACAGCAGCACAAGAAGTCAGGGGCACAAGAAGAGTGACAGCAGCTCATCACTTCACTTCTGTGAAAATCCCACAACTAATGGCACAGCAACTGATGCTTTTCAGGATATGGATGATCAGCAAGTAAGTATGATACACACTGAGCCTGTTTTCTCATTTTTCCTATTTCAAATTGAGAATTATACTGCTTAGAATTTGAATAGTTTCCTTTCACACCAGAAAGACTGGCACTAATCTGTCAGTATGATGTGGGAATTTGTTATCCTCTGTTCTTTGCCTTTCCTAAATAGCTACGAGGTAAGAAAAGGTAATCAGTTAAACTGTGAATCACAGTCCTGTCTCACAGAAAAAACATTGCTGTGGTACCCCACCCCACATACAAAGCCTCAAGGTTCTCCTACAGAGCAGGAACCTGCGAAATAGCTCAGCTTGGGAGATTTTTCCACTGACCCTTGACAAGAAAGCTGTGGCAATGCTAACCAGCAAGACACAGAATTGACTCGTGTGCCACATTTGAGTACAGGAGCTTTAGGAAAGGTGATTCTCCCTGAGGAAACAGGCACTTGGTGGGAGTAAAAGACTTTACTAGTGTAGTAGGGTGATGAGGTCTCAGAGCTTGATTTGTACCTCTCCCTACAGAATTCCCCAGATTCTTCTATTTTACTTTGTATTTTGGCCATGCAGACCATGTAGACACATACCTGCTTGTATACAGTATTACACATTTTCTGTATCCAGAATTCATTATACACAGTGACAGGGTAAGATTTGGCTACATTTCTGAACCCAGATTTCTGTTTTTATGGCTTTTTTTTTCAGACCTTCTATGCTGTTTATGCATTTCAAGCCAGAAATGATCAAGAACTCAGTCTTCAGGAGTACCAGAAGGTTAGGATACTTCGGTTTTCTGACCTGAGTGGCAATAAAGAATGGTGGCTAGCAGAAGCAAAAGGCCAGAAAGGTTACGTTCCATCTAATTATCTTGGGAAGATGACCTATGCTTAGGAACTTAAAGGCCCACTGAGCCAGTTTTCTCTAAAGGAGACAGAATAATCACCTATTATGGTTTGCAGCAAACAAAGCCAACTCAAAAGTGATTGACAGAAGCCATGGTATCTGCTACAGCACACAGATGATATTGACAACCTCCATCCTCCAAACTCTATCACCTTGTCAAGACCTGAGGGAGGAAACATTTAACAGGAAGACTGATTCTAATTAACATCCTGGAGAGCTTGCTTTTTCTATGACCCTGTAATTTTCTCTTTTGTCAAAGCATCCTATGTCAAAATTCAACATACAAGTACAAATCACAGCTAAAATTATTTATCAAATATAATTCAAGATGAAGAGAATTAGCCTTGAAAAAGGCATCTTCAGGGATCTAGTTCAGGCTGAATTGCTCCTGAACTGCTATCTCAATGAATGTAGACACATCTTAAAAATTGGGCTTTTTGGTTGTCTTTAAAGTTTTTATCCTCAGGCACTTTTGTAATGAAGCCTTTTCTCAGAGATTATTGGAGGGAGAAAAGAAAAAGGTTTTTTTTTGGTATGGGACATTTCAGCTTAAAACATACCAAATTTGGTGGTACCCAGTGGCTCGTCCCAGGAAAGAGGGGGCACAAGAAGCAGGTACTGTGAAAAAAAGAAGTTGTAATAAAAAAAAAAAAAAATACACAACTACTTAACACGGTAGGACACATTAGTAGCAATATGAATTCAGCTCAGGTTTGAAATTCCACATATACGTCAGCACACTAACTGCTTTGTATGCAAGATCCACGTAGTAAAATGAAACTTGTGTTGTAAGACTTGAGAAATTTATTGAGAATTTATTCTGAGGAAAAAAAAAAGTCAGTAAGTGCCTTTCAGTGACTATTTACAGCCTATCCAATTCCTTAGGTCAGGTACTGGGACCATAATGTTTAGTGGACAAATTATGAATTAAGATGGATCAAAATGTCTCTTCTAGGAGAAAAAAAAAAAGGAAAAAAAATCATTCTTGTTCTCAAAGTGTCTGGCATTAGATTGAGCAGTGAAGAACATATTTACTGTTCACAGAATTCAGAGTCAAAAGCACTGTATTTCACTAAAGAATCTTTAAAATGGTCGAGGGTATTTTAATGAGATAATATAGTTCACATTGCATCCTTAGTGAGCATAGAAAACAAAAAAATCCCAAGGAAGGCTCTGAATGTCAAGCACTTCTTTAGGTTCTCTGACTACAGCAATCCTTAGGTCAGGCTGGTGCCCTACACTTGAGCTAGGCTGAATGGTAATCTCACAACATAGGGTTGCTGTTACCATCAATAGCTGAGTGTCCATCACAATTTATTTCAGTACAGTATTGCCTAGATCCTCCAGTGATGAATGCGAACCTTCTTGTGCTAAGCACTGTAAGAAGGAAGCAAAAAAGAGATTATGCCCGCAGCACATAGTCTAATTGAAGGTAAATTCCTTCCAGGTATTTTCAGTGTTGCCACATATGATGACTGACCATTAAAGTGACAACACTGTTAAAATTAAAGGGGAAAGTGATACTGATCAAGGGTACACAGATATTGTCCTAAAGCTTTTGTGTAAGTTTCTACTTCCTATGCTTTAAGTGTGGTGTATGAAGATGAAATTATTCAAAACCCTTACCGAGATGTAATAGGAAATAACCTGTCAGCAAAGAAAGGATGAGAAAAGTTAGGGCAGTCAATGCAAACAATAGTTTTTGCTACACTAATGAACCTAGTTTCATTTTCTTTAGTGTCCCATTTTTTCATTTTATTTTCCTAAAAAGCTGAAGAAAGTTCTCATTCTTCCTCAGAGTATGAATGCAGTGGGAGGTAAGAACCTGAAATTTGTGTGGGATTAATTCATATGATATAGAAACTTCTCAAATTATCTGAGATGGACATCCAGAAACTGGTATGTGAAACTCTGTGAACTACTGTAATCCAATAAGCAGTAATAATAGATAATGCATGACTTTGCCTAACTGTATGTCACCTCATGCAGTTAAATCTTGCTATTTCTATAGCAAGGCAAAACAGGTGCTCATGCATTTTATTAGCTGTTTTTACAGAAAATTTCCCCTTTAGTTAAATAAAGATTTGGAAGGGAGTATCAACTTGGAAGAATGGACTGAAACACTGCAATTCACTTTACTCTATGAAGCTTGCACTGCTTTGGCTTTTACATTTTAAGATTATGGGAAAGGTGCAAACAAGAAGATTTTCAGTATGTTTTACAATTTAGAATGTTTTATTTGGAGATGATCTGTACTTGCAATAGTTGAAACAGTTTTAGAAATGACTGAATTGTATTTAATAGGCTTAATGCACTCATGTAAGCACAATTATGAAGTTTTGTATTTCAGAATGTGAAATTAATTAAGGGCAAGAGTCAGGAAAAGAAAGATTTCTGAAGTCTCAGCTCTGAGAACTCCACTTGAGTCACAGGGAGAGCTCTGATTTTGAGCATCAGGTACATTACATTCCCCATGAAAAATCAGGCTCAGTGAAGGTGTCTCAAAGTGTACTCAAATGCTGCTCCAAAATATTCACTAGGTATCCTGAAGTAATAAGGAATGTAGGATGAAAAATACTGGAGCTGCCCAATTACATTTCATTAAGTTTCCATGGGATTTGGGAACTTTTAGTAGGCCATACAAATCCTTTTATATGGTTAGGATCCGTAATATTTTTTATAGTGTTGGATAATTTATATGACTTTATTATATCCTTGTAACTTGGGAACCACAAGAATTGTATTTTTTAGGTACTCAGGTGGATTGGTTTACTTCATTTTAGAAATTCAAGTTTTAGCTGTTATAATTTGATATTACAGATAGATTGCAAAATGGTATTTGTTTAAAACAAATTAATGGAATGGTAACTACAATTGCAAAAAATTAAGAGATGCTCTTTGAATCTAAAGCCTTCCTACATTAAGGAGATTTACAACAACTCGTATTAGACTTGCTCAGACACATTTTTGTTAGGATAGTGCTTTAAACACTAGAAAATAACCTATGTTAGGGTTCCAGAAATTCCTAAAAATATGCAATGTTTTTGCAGCTGTTTCTTTAATGTAGAGAAGGTAACAGTATTCTAAGAGTTTTCTTATTCTGATTAATGACAAAACTAATTTCTTTTGATTGAAGCAGGAACAGGCTGCAGTTTAATGGACCAACCTTGCATTTATTCAAATGTGTATTTTACTTACTTGAACTGTTTGTGACAATAAGCACATAGAAGTACTTTCAAGATTGGGTCTACTCAAACTGAAGTATTTCTCCATTCAGGGAATGTTTTCAAGTGTTGCCATAGATAACCTGGAACTCAGGAAACATCCAAGGCAACGAACAGCACAGTTTCTGACCTCTGCCACCTGTGTGCTTCACTGTCTTCCCTCTGCTTGGATGGTGCATGTAATCCTTAATTAAGTATCCACCTTTTCAATGCAAACACAGATTGAAAAATTATTCCTTCTGACTTTTCATGCTAGGAATCTTCACTGAGTAATTACCTCCTTCAAATACTGAAGTATACTTTTGCTGTCATCTTAAGACAGCTTGTAAAAATGCAGGTACTTGAAGCGGACCTAAGACCTGCAACAGGAAACACAGCCATGACAATCCTCGTGCCTATAGATTTATTACTGATAATTACTCTTACAATATTGTTTGTTCAGAAATGATGAAAGAAAAAATCTTCTCTCAAATTATTACAATAATAAAAATCTATTTTTGTAAAGATATGCTTCTTCCTTTTTTTTAAAATAAAACTTTTTCCAGAAGTTAAGAGCTTTGTATGTTATCCAAGCTCTGCCTTCTGTTGTGAACTGTAAAAAGAATCACTGCAAAATTAGCAAAGCAGAGGAAAGAGTTGCCTCAGTTAAAATGCTGCATTTCTAGTATGCATCCTAGCTTATCTATCAATATATTAGAACTCAAACACTAACAAAACACTGAGCAAGTTTCAAAACACACCTGAAGTTTCCAAATGTCAGATTAGTTCTGTTTTTTTTTCTAGCTGCTCCTGGGGTTGTGACCATTATTTACTGCTGTGTCTAGTCAGAGGTCTGTCATGAGTTGTAATACATAAAAGCTTTTGTTGCTAAAATAAGTTACAGAATCTTTCCTTTCAGACCCAGATATCACTAGCATCCCTAGTCTGGCCAGAAGGAGCACTCATGGAACCAGAGGACTTTATCATTTCACATTAATAAGGGTATCAGAATTTGGGCATCTATGAAAATCCATAATAACTGGAAGTAAAATATTAGCATACACATTTATAAAATAGGTAAGGAAAGTAACTTATTATAGTAAATCACATAGCAATTTGGTTTGGGGATTAAAAAAAAAAAATCACAGGACTATTTTCCAGCTACTTTTTCTAAATATGATGTATACTTCTCAAGAGCCTTCCTTCTTTTTGCCCTACACTAGAATCATCAACCTGATGTGCAAATTCATTCAAACAATCCTGCAGGACAGACTCCTTTCCTAAAAATACAGTTGCTAATCCCATCCTAACTAACTTCAAGGCAGAAAGCAACTGTTCCTTCAGTCTACTCTATTTTTCAGAAGTGCCTATCTTACATACTCAAGCTAAACACTTCATTTAAAAGTGCTATAAATCCTTCCTGATACAATACTTCAAAGAACCACAATCCTAACTGACATTTTTATACCAACAGAAGGAGACTATTTCATTTAGGTAGCAGGAAAAGTTACAATGGAAAAAGTCTTTTGCTGGCACAAATTGCAGCTCTTACGATCTCAATGGAATGGTCTCCAGTTGCGCCAAGGGAGGTTTAGATTAGATATTAGAAGAAGCTTCTTCACTGAAAGGGTAATTAAACACTGGAACAGACTGTCCAGGGAGGTGTTTAAAAGACCTGCAGATGTGCTGCTTAGAAACACAATTTAAGCACCCGGCTTAGCAGAGTTAGGCTAATGGTTGGACTTGATGATCTTAGAGGTCTTTTCCAACCATAATGATTCTGTCATTCTATTGCACATTTTGCTAATACACTGATATCACCAAGTCCAGCTACACTTGGCCTTACTAGAGGGAAAAGACAGACATGCATATATGGTACAGCAAAGGTTATTTTATTCTAACTGGATATAATGGAGATAACCTACAGTCAACCCATGCTAGAGCTACAGATCTAAAAATACCAAGATACTCTTGCATCAGGTTTCAGAGGTATTTTAAATGGCACTAACTACCACAATTTCAAAACCTATTTTTTTTTTTGCCTTTGTTCACCCTATATATGGTACCTAAAGGAATTTGCACAGTTCAGATAATCAGCTCCTGAACTCTCACAAACAAAACTGTATATATATTGAGGCAAGTCAGAGGCAGCCAGCACCTTGAATCCTCATGTGGGAGCAGGTTTTACTGCCAGAATGAACATTTTACATAGGTGTGCTCCAGCCATTAATACCAACAATCTTCATGCTCTACTTCATGGCATAGTATAGGCATTCTTCTGATAAACACTCAGAAAGAAAATATGCCTTATATCTGCTAATGGAAAAGTCTTCAATGTCTTTTCCTACTATGCCACCATTAAAAACATTCTGTGCTAGAGAGCAAGAAGGATGGGCTGATCGAAAAGCAATAGAAGTCCTGGATTTCTACTCCTCATGCTGTTATTTTTAAATTGCCCTGCAAGCCACAGGCACTACAAAGACCAAACCTTTGTTTTTTTTCCTCCACAGGAAATAATAGTTGAAAAAATAAGCAAATTCTCCAGGTTGCTAAGGCAATCCTGAGTAAATTAAACTATTCCTTTGGATGTTGAAGGAAACTTAACCTAAATCTAAGTTGAGAAGAAGGCAAAATAGGTAGGGGAAATAGCTGCATATATCAGCTTTACATATATTTAAAATACAGGATGGCTAAAAAAATCTGTAGCTTCACCTACCTATGGAAGTCTGAGATGTTTTCACCTTTAAAGATGCTCCCTTCAACACAGAAGGAATGTAGAGAAGATAGCTGAGCGCTAGACACAAAGCAAGACTCCAGATCCTTTTCCAGCGCTCAGCCTGAGCCAGTTCCTTAGAGCTGATCAAAACATGGAGCAGCTGGGAGGAAGCAAGGAAGCACAAGCTGTGAAGAACTACCTGTCTCAATTGTGGTGGGTAAAGCAGTAAGTGTAATCCACATATGGGTGGGACAGGTTTGAAGGTGTGTAAAAGAATCTGGCAAGATATGCAGGAAGGGAAGTTTGTGAGTGTAAGAGCTAGGTCTAGTCAGGACAAAGCCACGAATGCCTGAGAGGCAACCATAGTGTCTTCAAACCTCCTCTGCAATAGCAGACAGGCTAAGTACCTGACTGAGCTGTGGGGTGAAGGGGGCTTATGCTCTGCAAAATGAAGATCCCACCCAAGGCCTTGAAGTGAGAATTTAACATATTCAGCTTGAACAATACCCACACACAGAGACAAATTGCTTTTCCTTCCTCCCTGCCCACACCCCCCACCCTTCAAGCTCCAACATGTCCTGGACCTTCTCTCCAAATTGCATCTGGAAATCCAACCCTTCTCCCCAACCTTAAACCCATCTACACATAAGCCTTGAAAAATCCAATGCCAATACCCAGTTAGAAGTTCTGCAACACCTGCTAGTAAATTCAAATACAGGATCTTCCTACGGACTTGGGAACGCATGCACGAACAGAGTGTTACCTCTAAAATACAAATCACCGAGTGGAGTGGGAAAGAAACTGAACTTTTAGAATATACAGAACCCTTTGCTACTGTGAGGGAAGACATGCACTCATATGTAGCTGTTTCTGTCTCCTACAGAAATCGATGGAAGAGGTTTTCCAACTGATCTCAAAACTCTGTAATACACTTATCCTTAAAAAAGCAACAAACTCCTCCACCTTAGATACTATGCGACAAGGCTAGAAAAGGGTTTTTATCTATTTCAAGTGGTGAGCATTGACTAACACTGTTACTAACTACTAAACAGAATTTTTCCTCTGTTCCTTCCTTGTATGAAAAAGCAGTAATTTGAAATAACCATTCCGCCATAGCCTGTATGATTGTTAAGAGATTAGAGGCTTCATCTTCCAAGACAGATTGGCAGGCAGTACTAGTTTAACACCTGCAAAGCTTGATAATTTTATAGCAATACTTAGCAGCATGGAATACTGAGGTACTCAAAACTTCTTTTGTATATCAGGTGTGCCAGAAAGGAAACTCACTTATTGATACCTAAGATAATTCTCTCAATTTTCTTCTATTTTTCCCCCTCTCTCACATCATTGAAACAATATTGTTCAATCAGATTGTGTTTTAATAAAAATATACAATGCCTGTGACTTATTTTCCATTCATATTCAACAGAATGATATTAAGGTTACCTACAGATTAAAAAAGCTTGAAAACACTGTTTTGGCTCTCTTCCAATATTTTTACAGTTTACAGGTCATTTATCTTCTGCCAATGCTCTTTCCTCCTCCCTCAGAGAATTACAACAACAAGAAGTTTCTCACTGTATAAAATCAATACACACAACTTAAAATTCTCACTTTAAATAGAATATGTTGTTTAACAGTTAACTTAAAAAACTGTTTAAAATACATTTTTTTCCCTTGGAGGGGAACTGTATAATTTGGGATGAACTTCCTTAGCTCTGCACAATATAGGCAACTCTGAAAAGCTGAAGCATTTTAAGTATTGGAAAATAAAGTCAAAGAGAAGCAGCAATGATTTCCCAGATTAATAATATTTTTATTAATAATGTTTATGAATGACAGTTTCAATAAGTTCAATTTATTAAGTGTCCACATAAATCTGTTTCATTTTTTTAATACTCCAAAATACCCAACTTTTACAATTTCAAGTTTCAGTGCTTTTTGCTAAAAACAGGAGCATATAATAACAAATTCCTCCAACATATTCAATTCATAGATTTGCAAAGTCAGAAGGAATACTTGGATTATCAAAGTTTGACCTCCTGTATAAGAGATACTGGGCTTCCCTGATTTAACTACTGTTTCAGGCCAGTAACCAGGAAATTTTCTTTCAGAAAAACACCAACACTGCTGTTTCACAGAACACAACCAACAAAATTAGCCAGCAGTCATACTACTTCTTGAGTTTCTTTTGAGCGGCCTTCTTCTTGACCATTTGTAACCTTTTCATAGCATTGAGCTGAGATTCCTGAGAAGTCGGGCCTTTTAAGGAGGCTGACTGATTACCAGCATCTGCTGTGGTTTTGCTGGTGCTGCCCCCACTGTTACCTGCAGCCCCACCGTTGCCATTCCCACTGCTCACCTGGCTGCCGGTGCTTGGTGCGGTACTGCTGGGACTCGGGAGCCCGACTTTGCTGACATTGTCGCTGCTTACGGAGCGGCTAAGAGAAGTTTTCCCCAGTGTCAGAGGAGGGGGAGGTTTCAGCTGAACAGGGCTAGTGCTGTTGCTGGCAGAAGCTATTTTTGACCCTAGTCCTGTTTTGGAAGTTGCCAACCCTGACAAACCCACAGGTTTCTGGTTATTTGAAGAAGCTGCAGGTTTCCCACCTGTGCTCTGTGCTGTTGATCCCAGTTTGGCAGTCGATGGACTAGCAGAGGAGGTTTTGGCTGCAAAAGCAGCCCATCCTGTAAGGCCACTGGTTGCTGAAGAGGAAACACTCGCACTGGCTGAGTTCCCTGAAATTGCTGCTGAGGTCTAAAATAAAGAAAGCATTCTTATTATAGTGCATCAGTTTGTGTAACATATCATAGCAGGAACAGATTAAGCCTCTGTTTCAGTTCTTCTCCCAGAAACACCCAGTGGACAATATTTCACCACTGGTCACTACAGTTAAAAAGTATTAACAAGAAAAAAAAAAGCATGCCAGGTGCAGTCAACTTGTAATTTCCCAGCCACAGAAATCCAGTATTACATTTTATTCCCTATACAGCTAGCAGGCAATCATACAGCATTGTGATCCCCCATAAAATCTAAAAGACAGTTTAACTGAAGAAACTACAAAAAGCCCATATTTGTGAAGTATAAAAAAGGAAGTCAAGTCATTGCATTTTATTGTTTACTGTTGTTATCTGGTGTCACTTTTTAACAGGATGATAGATGCTCAAACAAAAATCAGACACTGAGCAATTAAATAACAGTGTTTAAGCTTCTTCCCTTCCTTCCCTTCCCTCTTCTTGGTTATTGCAGGTTTCTCCCTCCCCCCCTACTGTTTCAGTGCAAACACAGAACCACTATGTTATGCTACTACTCAGCACACAAATGCAGTGAAATGTAAACTCTTCCTCTGGAAAATTTAAACTGCTTTACCTTGACCTCTGTTCTCTTGAATAGAAAAGTTGGTGGGGTCTCAGGTTTTAATTTAATTTCTGGCTTCTTGACTAATGGATCCTTCACAGTTGGTGCAACTGAAACCACTGCAGGAGCTGGTTTTTGAGATGGTTTTTGTGTCTTTTGAGTCTGGTAGGGAAAAAAACCCAACAAATGAGTTATGGGCCCCATAACATTGACTGTTTTGACTGTAAAAGGTAAGTAATGTCAGACTGCAATCTAGACTTCACAGTTTCAAGCTGAACCGTTTCTGAGAAAAAAGGTAATAGGAGATGTGGAGGTAGTGCTGAGTATGGTACCGAGAACAGAGTTCAGCCAAAAAGCATATTGAATAGGCCTTGCTGTTTCAGCATGGAAAGAGCTGCAGTGTTGACACTTAGGGAATAGGAAAGTACTTGGCCTTCACAGAAATAAGGCAAAGACAGGTGAACTTGAGGAAGACAGGGCTATAATCCAGCAGCACTGGGACGCAGGCTGCAAGAGATTGCTAGGAGGTGGCAGGTAAAATGGCAGAAATTATGCTGAAACAAACAAAAACGGACCTTGAAGGCAAACGCTGAATGGCTGCAATGGTTATGCTGTGCAGTAAATGACCTCAAGCAAACTCCTGAGTTCAAAAGGCCTGATGATCATCAGAATAAACAAGTATTTCAATCAGTGATGATAACTTTTAGGCAGGGATTTTACACTGCCTGCTTTTCTTGTTTCTTAGTAGAGCCATTTCAACTGAAAAGGTGCTAAGTTATCACAGAACTATTCCAAAACACAACACACATTCTGCTGTAAAAAAGAGTTTGATTTTTAAATGCCAGAACTGAACATGGTTAATGTTTCATGCACGCAAAGATGCTTTCTTACTCTGATGTTTGCTGCTCATAATGAGTGGGATTCCTGTGGGATCAGGAATAATTAGTCTGTTTAATCAATAAATTAACATGCAGATGAATAAAAATAAAGTTGTTGGTGTTTTTTCCTGGAATGTGCTACCCTCAGATTATTGTCGAGCCTGAAAACACTCAACTCTTAAAATACAGACCGAAATTTGCAGTCTTGTCTTACAGGAAAAGAATCACTGATATCCAAAGCTGAGAAGAAAACTAAAATTGTAGGGCTAGTTGGTAGACACGTCCTAAAAACTTGAGTATCACCTGAAATAAAATAAGTTTTCAAGTGCTGCTTGCAAAGCAGGAAATCCTCCTATTTCACTTTCCTTCACTAAACTTCTGTTTTTTTAAAAGCTTTAAGGAGCACATTAAAGAATACTCTTTGAAATGCTGTATTAAAAACCACAGTTGTAGCAAGGGAAGCACTGCTGAGAAAAATGGTTCTCCAATATGCTCCCAAAGATTTCTGCAACCCACAGAATACTCTCATGTATTAGAAATAGCCTGTTGTATTCATATAGTGCTCATATGAGACAGAAAACTGACTCCTACCATTCTCTTCATCTGCCTGGTACAGCGGGCACAATACCATACAAGTCGAGGATCATTCACTTCCTTGTCTGTCACCTGAGGTTTATGGCAATCTTGGTGGTAGAGATTATGGCATCCCTGACACTCCACTAGCTGATTCCCAGAAATAACTGTCATTTGCCTGCAGAGCAAATAGTTAAGAACAGATTATGTGAGAAAGCACTTAAAGGATTATCCAATTGTTGAAAATTTTGCAAGGCTTCAGATGAAAACTATTTTTTCTTTCACATGTATTTTCTACCTGTGGCAATGAAACATAATCCTTTTCTTCCTGTACGAGTTCTCCCTAAAAAGTATTTTATTTTTAAAGGTAATACTTTTCAAGAAAATCTAAAATTTCTATACTATTATAACATGTGTATATGGTACTTTGATTTCCCTGTCTGATATTTACTTTAGAAACACAAGTCTCACCTGCTTTGCCTCGCCTGGGCATTTTATGCATACATCACTGTATATCAATTATGATTTCCTCTTTATATTAGTGTATGAAGGCCTAGTTTACATTTGGATCATTCTGCTGTAAGCTGCACAGCAGTACAGTTCAAAATTAAATAATTTCATAGTTACAGGCCTGTAAGAGTGATTTCTGCTACAGCACTTAAAAGCAGCATCATCATCATCGTCATCATCCAAGCTGTACACTCCTTTAAAGATGTTTTATTAGCCAGCCATTCTTTTGGTCCCTACTACACAGATAAGACACTTGGAATTAGAGATAATACCAGAATCATGGAAAGATGGAATAGAAAGGATTAACTGTGCAGTCCTGCCTTGAAGCAAACATGTAAGCTGGTGATGAGGACTTAATTTTATGTGGGCCTCTCGTAAAAGCAACCATGCTGTATAAATGACAAATTAGTGATATACATATGAGTGGGAGTATGACTGTGAATTAGCCAAATACCATTTTCCTAATAGTATTTCCATCTTTTAGATGACAAATCAGGCTATTTAATTGCTAAGCTGCTTTTACTTATATCCCTGAAGAGCAGGTACCCAGGTAACCATGGAAACTCTATTTGTAGATTGGTGGGGAAAGGTAATACCTTATTTTTTATATATCAGGAAAATTAAGTCTGAAGGTATTGTCCATGTGGACACTAGAACATTTTCTAAAAAATATTTCTCTTTTAAATGGGCTGTTTAAAAATAGAGGGAGAAACACTTCTGAAATTCCACAGCCCATTATTTTAGATGCAAAATATTTCAAAGGCCATTTTGTTTGTTATTCCTAAATAAACTAAATAAAGCAGTGATGTTTCAACCCAATGTCTCAAAGGAAAAGACTCACCCTATTTTTAAATTACAAATAATCCCAGATTAATTAAAAAAACATTAATTCTTCATGTGCAGAAACAAGTTAAACTGGACTTATTTTTCAATGATATAGTAACTGAGAAACAATCCTGATGTTTTTTTACCTTCAGAAAACAAACAAGTATTCGTAAAAAATAAAAAACTTTTCTTTATCTCCTCCTGTCAAATAAGTTAATACCATACTGGTTTTAGTAGCATTTTAACACATTGCTGGACAGGGCTTTGTCCCTTTAGTAGACTGCAAAAATTGAATTTGCAGGAAGAAAGGTAAAACTGAAAAAATTGTTTCAAACTTCAAATGCCTTAACTGTTCTTCCTTTTTCAACTTCTATAATAAGAAAATAAGCACTTGATCTAACTCATGGGAATAACGTAACATGAAATCTCATCAGTCCACAGTGTAACGAGCTGTAAAAATGAAAAATTATTCTCCATGGACTGGAGACCTTATCTGCACAACAGGAACGACTGTGGAAATGACTGAAGAACAAAGCTATACAGAACAGTTAACAAGCTGACTTAAGCTGAGCTAAAACACATACTGCTACCAAAATGTCAGTCTCATCTTCCTCTCTGTCCTGCCTCTACATTCCTGCATCCACACAGCCAGCCTGAGTATTTACACTCATCAAGCTGACTGAAACCCAAACCTACCAAAAACCCCAAGTGGAGAGCTAATCCAGAAACTGATTCAGCTGGTCACAAACTTGTGTGGGTAATATGCACTCTAAACAGGACATGGTACAATGAGGTACAAATGTGAGAGCCAAACTGTTCCTTTTGGCAGCATTGTGGGCTTACAAGGAAATAAATCATCTGTGAAACCAAATCCTGATTTGAGTGATTGGATTTCAGGGTGCATATTCAAAAGCATATTTTATACTCCTGGTAATACTAAATGTATTGATAGCAGAATGTTATTAAGATTCAGTTTTAGAGCCCTTACCAAAAAGTAAAGAGAACCTGTCTTGACTGGAAGATGAATTTACACTGTTCACTGAAAAAACATGGCTATGTGTAAACTAATGTCAAATGATTATGAAAAGAGAAGCAACACATACAGACCTCACAATAAAGTAACTTAAAATGTTTGCAGAAGAGAAATGATTTTTAAAAAATGCTTATCATTAGCCATTAATATTTTAACTTATTTTTCAATAATTAAAACTCAGTAGTTGTCATTTTAAGTTTTCCATCATGTTTAGTTTTATTATTTTTCCCTTGCCCTTTTCTGAAGAAGAACAGTTTGTTTTCTCATTTAAGGTTCCATTTTAAAGAAACCATTCTTATTCATGAAGGATGCTTAAAAGCATTATTAATTTTGGGTACGTGTTTAAGTGATTTCCAGAATAAAAATTACAGGAAGCATTAACTCAATGGTACACAACTAAAAAACAAGTCACTACACAATTGCAACGAAGCAATGTTGACTTACCTGCAAACAACACAGGCTAATCCCATTTCCATAGCAAAGTCATCAGCACTGGTTTCCTCAAAGCTGGATAAATCAGGCATGGATAAATCCTTGCTTGTCTGAACTGTAATAGGGGAGGAACGAGCCTCCTGCTTCTCTAGTCTGGGTTTCTTTGGTGCATCAGCTCCTTCAGCAGTATCCCCTTTTATCTATCACACACACACAAACACAGAGAATGTGAAAATGAAAATGCGAATGGATATTATTAAAATGAGAAAGCCACTGGAACAATTAGGTTATCAGTATAAGGTGAACTTTACACCTTACATGTGGTAAGGATACACACAACATGTATCCTTCGATACCTATTTTAAAAAAAATATTTATGAACTACAGGCTCAAGTACACTTTTTTTTTAACTTCACCTCAAAATCCTTGAAAAAGCTTTGAGAATCTCACATTTCAGCTTGCTACATTTTAGTGATCTCTTATCATGAGATATTTAAAACATAGAATCACAGAACAGTTTGGATTGGAATTGAATTTCACCTTTAAAGGCCATCTAGTTCAACTCCCCTGCAACAAGCAGGGAAAACATTCACAAAGTAATTAGAACAAGACTTTTTTGTTGGATCACCTAAACCACAGCACAACTGGATAATGCACTACTGGGTTATGCCCAATTAGATGAGCCGACTTACACAAGTTAAAAAGGAGAGCTTTTGTCTAAAACATCTTCAAGTTTATTAATCAAGTTACTTCATTAGAGATCAAAAGTTACTTACTTTATCAGCAGTTCTCTTTTCTGTTTCTTTTTTCACCTTTTCTGACACAGTGGTCTTGCCATTGTTGCTGCCAGAAGGCAAACTAGAAGAAGCCTTAGGTTCTTGTTTACTGGAAATAGGCTTGGTAACAGATACTTTTGGTTGCTCTATTTCCTTAAAAAAAAAAAAATAAAAAAAAATAATTAAGGTAAACCTACACTTGAATTACTTTCTAGTTTGCAGTTAGTTAGGTAACAGGATAGGCAAACACTGTCATACAACATTGATCATATATACACACACAGACACACATTTCTTAAAAAAACCCCATTTTTAAAATATTTTCATATCACATTGACAAATCACTGTGTTTAAGATGCAGTCAATTATTAAAACCTACCCTTCTAGGCTCACCTTCCAGAGGATAAGGTGCTCCTTTTCCCAAGACAGATCCTCTTTGGAACATTAATAAAAACTTTTCTGCTTTTACAATTCAAAGAGATATTGGACACAAATTTACAAATAGTTCTGAAGACAAAATTATATAAGCTGAAAATGTATGTTGACATCTGATGTCACCAGACATCAATATTTCATTTCCTCATGGAGAAAAATATTGAATCATAGAATCATAGAATCTTAGGGGCTGGAAGGGACCTCGAGAGATCATCTAGTCCAACCCCCCTGCCAGAGCAGGGTCACCTAGAGTACATCACACAGGAACTCATCCAGGTGGGTTTTGAATGTCTCCAGTGAGGGAGACTCCACAACCTCCCTGGGCAGTCTGTTCCAGTGCTCTGTCAGTCTTACAGTAAAAATTTTTTTTCGGATATTCACCTTGAACCTCCTATGCTCCAATTTACACCCATTACCCCTTGTCCTATCACTGGTCATCACTGAGAAAAGCCTAACTCCGTCCCCCTGACACTCACCCCTTACATATTTGTAAACATTGATGAGGTCACCCCTCAGTCTCCTTTTCTCCAAGCTAAAGAGACCCAGCTCCCTCAGCCTTTCCTCATAAGGGAGATGTTCCACTCCCTTAATCATCTTCGTAGCTCTGCGCTGGACTCTCTCAAGCAGTTCCCTGTCCTTCTTGAACTGAGGGGCCCAGAACTGGACACAATACTCCAGATGTGGCCTCACCAATGCAGAATAGAGGGGGAGGAGAACCTCTCTTGACCTACTAACCACACCCTTTCTAATGCACCCCAGGATGCCATTGGCCTTCTTGGCCACAAGGGCACATTGCTGGCTCATGGTCATCCTCCTGTCTACCAGGACCCCCAGGTCTCTTTCACCTACACTACTCTCCAGCAGTTCAGCCCCCAACCTGTACTGGGACATGGTGTTCTTCCCCAAATGTAAAACTCTGCACTTCCCCTTGTTGAATTTCATCATGTTTCTCCCCGCCCAACTCTCCAACCTATCTAAGTCTCTCTGAATGGCAGCACAGCCTTCTGGTGTGTCAGCCACTCCTCCCAGCTTAGTGTCATCAGCAAACTTGCTGAGGGTACATTCTATACCCTCATCCAGGTCGTTGATGAAGATGTTGAACAACACCGGTCCCAGTACCGACCCCTGTGGGACTCCACTAGTCACACTGACCTCCACCTAATTTCAGCCCATGTTAACCTATCAGATTAATAAACTTAAATCTCAACAGAAATCAATAGTTCTTATTAATGATGCATAATGCATCATTAATGTGTCAGCGATGGATAATAAGCAAATCTGTAAATGACTGATTAATCACACCACTGTACACGAACAAGGTACCCCCCAGCTTTGTAAGAAGGGAATAACTCTCTGCTGTATACTAGGACAGGTCCTGAGCTTCAGCTCCTTCTCCCCCAAGTTGGTTGACTTCCTGTTGCATCCAGAGTCAAAAATTTATTCCCTCATCTGCTTGACTGCAGCAATCCTGTGCTCCCTTCTCTGTTCTTGGATTACATGGTCAACCACAAATTAATCCTGCAGCCTGAGAATGCAAGGAAAGGAATTCTTGTACCTTTTTCCATGTCTGAGGTTTGCAGTCCAGCTGATACTGGAGAAACACTGGAAAGGGGAGAACAAAAAATGTCTTCCTCTGACATTTGAGCCTCACTCTTACCTGAGCACAGGTGACTATCAGCGAAATTGTTATTAGAATTGGGTTCCCAAACCTCTTTGCAGTACTATTCAGCTACCTGCTTCCTCTTTAAACCACAAACCAATGCTGCTTTGAGCTCTGACAAAAAGGGCTCCTGAGGATTTTGAGAGCTGTGCTAGAGGGAACTGCAGTTTAGGTTTCAGGGAGTTAACAATTCAAACAGAATAGAGTTACACCACACAACAGAAGCCTGATGTATGTTGTACCAGTCATTGTGCCTTTTATCTATTCAGAACCATGTAGACACAGAAATTAAATACTACTCATGTATTAGATACAGACCATCATTAAAACACACCAGGCTGACTTGTAGGCATCCCGAGGGAGAACACCATCTAATTATCCATATGGCAATATGTAGCAATATGAGGATATCCCCACCTGGTTCTCTCTCTACACTCATCTCAGACTCAAATATTCTCTCTAGCAGGTGTTCAGTGATTTTAAACAGTTGAAAAAGAGCGTTTGTCCATTGAATGGCAATGCTTTTTGGCCTGCAAATAATTTTTGCTTTGAATGATTTAAAATTATTATTTTTCTTTCCTGTACAAGTTCACCTACAGAATTTAAAGAAAAGAGATCCAGCTTTATCAGTAAAGACCTTGTTTAGTTTCATATTTATCTGTGGTAAAAATAACCTGCATTTTAAAGAACTTTTAGCTCTGACTGTAGCTAGAAAAATAAATAATTTTGGGTCTACCTTAGACAGCATGTATGATGGTTTTCAAACAAAAAAGCCAAAAATCTATATAAAAGTGAATACAAAAAAACCTATTACAAAGTCATGACATTTGCAATAGTGTTGAATATCTGTTTTACAGGTCTTGGTATACCAACAAGGCAAACAGATTTCTTCTTTTCTCATGAATGTCAATTACTCAAACAGATTATGTTGCAGAAAAGGGGAATACTTAATATAAACATTTAATAATTATTTTCTATTTACTCAATTTCTGATTCTCTCTTACCTTTTCAGTTATAAAAGTTGAACTAGCAATAGCAGGAGCTTTAAAAAGGCATACAAAACCAACCCATGCTCTCTAATACCAGTACCTTCTGAGATGGACGATAGCTTGAGTCAGTTCCTCTGGCCAAAGACTCATCAAGAAGCGCTTTCAGCTTTTCAGCAGAGTCCTTACTCTTTGAATGCAAGAAGCCCAGAGCTTTCAGAAAAATTGGATCAAGCTCCAAGTTCACTGTAGCAGCCATAGTGGTGGCTTTGTAGGAAGGAAGTAAAGAAAACATAAATAAAAACCATAACAACTTTATTCAGTTATTCATACCTCACAAAATATTTCTTCTTCTTCTTTTTTTTTTTTTTTTTTTAATGAAATTATATTAAATCCAAGAAAGGAAGATATGTGAATTAATTATCATCATTAGAAGATGACTGATTGTGAACCTCAGAGCTGCAGAACTTGAATTTGGCTTTACATCTGAAATTCCGTCAAGTTTGTTCTTCGGTATATCTGATGTTCAGAAACTAAACTCATCATACTTATATAAGTGGAACAAATATTCCATATTCTTGATATCTCATACATACAGAAGATTGAAAACTATGCAAAATAAGTGTAAACTCCAAGAAAATAAATTATTACCCTTCTTGACATTTGTACATGCAGTGATTTCTATGTCATTGCTCATTTAAAAACAAAGAAAAATACCTTGCTTATAGAAAAATGAACTTTCAAAGCTTCTGAAAAGAACAGCTCAGTGTAACATACAATATAACAGATCTAAACCAGCTACTATATTATTTATATGTATATAAATATGAAAAAACATTATTTTTAAATTTAGCTGAAACTTATCCAAGGTCACAGCCTAGGTTTTCATATCAAGTAATGACTTTCCAGAGCTCTAAGATGTCACAGTGTCAATGTAAATGGAATTAAGTGAGGAAAAGGTTAGAACGAATTCAAATAAATATGTTTGCTTCAGAAGAATATATTCCTGCACTCTGGAGCCTCCTTTGTTAATTTCTTCAACAAAAGTTGTAAGGAACTGCATTTACATCAGGAATTGTCCCTACAAAGATACATAGCTTTCTAGCTATATCTATTGGTAATAAACACTAATTTAAGAAATAATATGGGTATTTTCCTGCACTTTTCCAAAGTGGATGAGAAGTGGTATTGTTAATAACCCCTTCAAATCTCATTTCAAACACATCAGGATGTTTTATTTTTTTATATAATAATCTAGAAAACATTACTGAAAAGGCTTTCATCAGCTCTGCTCAAAAGCACAGCCTGGACAGTTTTTCAGCTGAAGCTTCAAAGGTTTTGTCTGATTAACTCCTTTTGACATTCAAGACACTGAACTTTTACCTCTCTGGCCAAAACATAGCAGTGAAAGCCTGCTCCCTCAACACTTGCCTAGAAGTCTCCAGGAACCTTTATCTCATGCTGAGCTTTCACAAGACACCAGAGAATCACTTAACTGAGATCATCAAAGAGTCCAACATACAATAGACTTCATAGGGATTTTACCAATGGACCCAGCAGAGAGTTAAGAATCCTCTTCTTCAAGAGCCTTTTCTCTCTTCCTCAATCTTTGTTACCTGTCAAATGATTTTCTGGTGGCCACAGAACTTCTGCCAGTAAGTACTACACACCAGTTACTCTCCTTCACTGATCAAGTACAGACTGCAGTGCAAGCCCCATCCAACCAACTCAGTTTCTCTCTGATGTTTATTAAAATTGAATTCAGTGAACATGGAAAGCACATACCCTCTTTTTTTACACATCCATCTCCGATAAATTTTCAGGTTGCTCCTTAGTTCTGTGGGAGGGCTATCGCTTCCATTTCTTTGTTCTGTGAATATGCATTCAAAGTTTCAGTACCATATAAACTTATACTAGTGCTCTGCTAAACCCTCCGTTGAATGACAATGGTAGAATTAAACCCTCAACTTCAGAACTTTGGAAAAATCTTCCGTTAAAAAAAAAATCCTTTAAGTTCTTTTTTGAGGCTTCTTCTAGGAATAGATACATCTTTTTGTAAGGAACAGATGGCCTCAACAGTCATTAGCAGCCAATTCAGGGTGTCTGTATTATTTAGAGAAAAAGTGTAAGCATACTAATTCCATTTTCATCCTTGTGAAGGTAATACTTTTCAGATTAATTTGTAGTTCCCATTTTTTAATACATCTACTGTAAAGGAACTGGAAAAATCCAAATCTGTATGTCATAGGCTCCTGCATTTATAACTACCATCACAAGAAATTTCTCATGAGAAGGGAGAAAACTGGGCTTATTAAACAGTTCAAGAATGCTCAGTTTAGGCATACACTGTCTTAAAAATAGCATATTCTGAAAAAAGTAAATTAATAAAAATATTCTCCTAACCAGACCACAACAATACAACTGTCAAATAGGTTAAGACCAGTAACTGGCTTGGTCCAAAAGGCAAATTATTGCTTTCTATAGTGGCCTTTTCCAGATGTTTACAGATCAGAAGAGTGGTTTGATGCTTCTAAGTCTAAGATCAAATTACATTCATTCATGTTTTCATTCATAAACTGCTCTTCTGGTGGTGATGTCAGCATATAGCAACTTGACAATCTTGGAGCAAGAACAGTACAGTGTTTTAATGATGATGCCAGAGGTTACTCTGCACCAGAGCAGTCCTTGACTTTCTTGCTGAAGTGAAAACTTCGTATTGAAAATAATTCAAATGTTATTTAGGAAAAAGAAACGAGAAAAAAAGTGAGTATGACAGTCTTTTTTGTATCAGTTTATAATGCAGCTGGGAGATCAGAGGCCTGTGTTACACACCTTGAACCCAGAGCAGAACTGGTTTTGCACAAAGCAGTAACAAAAAGGAACACTAAGCTAGCTTGTGGAGTGGGGACAGGAACTCTCAAGCACAATCTTTTGCAACTAACCACTAGCCCATTAGGCTAGCCCTAAAAGCACATTCCCCAACGTAGGTCCCTGACACTTCTTCACTATTCTATAACCACTATTTTATGATGGGTGCACAAGAGCAAATACAAGGTGTACTCCAAAGTATCTGAGATAATATTAAAAATCCTACAATGGACAGTCATGGACTAATCTCCTAATATGGACTACTGTACGTGGTTTAAAACTCTGTGGGGAAAAAAGTTAATTAGTGGATTGTTATTCTTAAAACATCGAAGAAATTTTTTTGAGTAATTTCTTGAGCATACTATTGGCTTCTGCCAAATACATACAACCTTAACTGAGCACTAGAGAGAATATCTGGTCTTCCAGTTTAATAGACTTATTAGAGTATTTCCAGGGTCCTTTTCATTTATTTGACAGCTATTATTTTACATGCCTATACATGCATTATCTTGTTCATAATCACTTTCAGTTACTTGGATCTACTTATGTTTTCAAATATGGTCATATTCTCACCTGTTTCTGAACTCCAATTTCTGTTGTTTTCTGAGACAAGTGTACAGATAAAGACATTTTTCCAAGAAAGTACACACCTTGAATTTATATTACAATACTATTATCAAACCCATTCTTTATAAATGCAACAATATTTTTCTTTTTCATTGATACTGATGATTAAAAGGACTTTCACTCACATGTCCTTTTCAGCTATCTTCAATATCTGTAGTAAACTTAAAACCCAGTAACATGAATCAGTAACACAAACATTCCTTCCAGTGTACTGCACTGTGTTAATCAATAATTAATTTCACTTACCACCATAATATCAATTCATCCTGCCCCTGCCCTGCTTTAAATTCTTTTGTTCATCAAGAATTCCTTTGTTCATCAAGAATTTATCTTCCTAACTAATTAGTAACTGTGACAACAGAATATTTTGCTTATTTGCCAATAATGCTTTTTCCAGATCACTTTCAAATTGTATGTATTAATAAAAGCTGGAAAAAGTTAACTTCCGTTTTCAGTTTTTGTTTCAGTATCTTAATCAGGACTTGATTTATGACAACATAGTTTCTCAGTTATCTCCCATGAAGGATATTTCAAACTCACACACGTTAGTAGTCTGGACAAGTGTATTAATCAGAACAATTGTATTAATAATTTTTTATTTGACATCTTCCCCCCAAAATTTTAAAAGGTTAGTAAAATCGTCTTCTGTGCAGTAACTAGTAATGGTACTCTTTTACATTCTATTCTACAGCATGTTATACTGTACTTATAAATGAGTATTTCACTCAGTATCACAGTAACCTGTTTATCCAAAGTTCCAAAGATTACACTACTGCCCTGTATTTGCTGTTTTAACTCCACACAAACATTATTTAAGAATCAGAGAATCATTCTGTTTGGAAGAAACCCCACCACTGTCACCCTACGAAGCCTCCTGCTCAAGGCAAACTCAACACTGAATACAGACCAGCTTGTCCAGAACCCTGTCCAGTTAGATCTTCAATGTCCAAAGACAGGAATGTGACAAACCTTCTGGGCAACTTGTCCCAATGCCTAACTGCCCCCAGTTCCTTACTTCAAACTGAAACCTCCCCTGTTCCAACTTCGGTCCACTCTAGATTAATATGAGAGGCAGCACAAGTAGAAAGGCTGGCTCTATCTTCTAAATAATCTCCTCTTAGATATATAAAGGCCTCTAAGTTCCCCTAAGACCACGGTAGATGACACATCCAACACTCTCCCTTCATCTAAGTGTTTTGTCACAGAGGACAATGCAGTTGGTCAGGCCTAATTTATCTTTGGTAAATCCCAAGCTGGCTATCCCCAGGCACCACCAGCTCCTTCTTACGGCTACAGCCAACTTCCTTCATGAGCTTCCACTTGTGGAAGGAGTGAGGGTGACCAGCCTGTAGTTCTCTAAATGAGTTTTCTTGCTCTTTTTGAAAATAAGCATAAGATGTGACTTTCTCCAGTATTTGGGGATCTTCTCAAATCTCATGGCCTTTCAAAGATGACACAGAGTAGCTTCATGAAGACATTGTCAGCTCCCAGCACCCTTGAATGCAGCTCACCTGGGCCCATAAACTTTTCATGTAAACAATCCCTTCTTCAATCCTCTTCCACAACTTGTAGTTCCTCCTCTCCTTGAACCCTGCCTTGTGGCAAAAAGCCTTATTGGTGAAGTCTGAGGCAAAGACAACATCAACTATCTCACTCTTACCTGCATCTGCTGTCACTACAGCACCTGTCCCACTCAGCAGCAGCACTACGCACCTTAGCTTTGGCCTTCCTAACACCACCCCCACATGCCTGGATGATATTTTGAGATTCATCCTTTGTAGCCTGTCTCTTCACTTCCACCTCCTGTAGATGTCCTTTCTGCACTGCAACTCTGACACAAGTTCCTTGTTTAATCAAGCATTTTCCCTGTTACAACTGCCTTACATTTCTGCAAAATGCTTTGGTTCTCATGAATAGCTGTGTTGCCACAAAAATCAGTTTTATAAAAAACATTTAAGTAAATGACATAATCACACCTATGCAATGGAGATCTGCTAATCCTTGCTGCCACAAAACTTTAATATTCTGCAGAAATTATCCCAAAGATGTTGTTTAAACAGATGTCACTGCTCATTGGTTTAAGTCACTAGTACATTTACTATAACTGTTACTGCTTTCACCTTTCTCTAATTCCATGCCTACCAAAATTCATCAGGCTTAAAAATTCTCTAGAAATCTTCTCCCTCGTGATTTATTGGTGGAAAACCTAAATTTTAGTTAAAAGCTAATTTCTGAATTAGTTACACCAGAGCCACGACCTCATCCTTTGCAACGTCCTTCCTGCACACTTCTCCCTGATGTTGCCTTTAAGAATGAAGGAAAGGCCTCTCATCTGAAAGTCACTCTTCAAAAATAAAATGCTTACTATATTGCCATCACCTTTTCATTAAAAAAAAAAAGTAAATATCCTAGACTATGGCTGAACATTATATGCCTTGTACTACGCATTCGTCACCTCTGTTTGCTTGGTGGGCGTCTTCCGAGTGGCTGTCCCCACCCGCGGGCCACAGCGTCACCCGGGGCCAGACCCCATCGCCAGGGAGGAGCCGAACCTCCCCGCTTCTTTACGGCAAGAACCACCCAACCCGCGCACCTGGGAGCCACACGCCAGGACCGCGTGTGCCCCGGACAGGCCGTCCCTCCAGACGCCGGGAGGCTAACGACACACGCCGGGCTCACCACGCACACCGCGCCACGCCCCGCCCGGGCCGACGGGTAACGGCCTCTTCCTCCTCCCAAACCCGCCCGTCCCGGGTGCCGCCGAAGCCGCGGTCCC
>NW_009954313.1:1690373-1765569 GCF_000747805.2 Chaetura pelagica | reverse complement strand
GGCTGGAAAAACACTTGGAGCTTTTGTGTCGTTCAGCTGGTCTTTGGTGACAGGGCTAAGCTTTAGGGAAAACAAAAATGGAAAGGAAGGAAGGAAGGGAAGGAGGAAGGAAAAGGAGAAAACGAAGGAAAGGAAGGAAAGAAGGAAAGAAGGGAAAGGAAAGGTTTCAGTGTTGACTGCCGGGCCTTATTTTTCGGGGCTGACAAACTGCTAAGAGAAGCTTGGAGCAGGGGTTTTGTATTGTAGGTCTGCAAAGGAATTTTATCTCAGGAGCATTATTTTTGCAATAATAGAACTTTAATGCACTGTATTTATAAAGTTTATGTTCTTCGTAGTCTTTGTCTTATGTTCTTGGACTATATATTTTGATACACGTGTCTGAAATTCTGGTTTGAAGCTCTTCTTGAAGAGCTCTTGTGCTTCTCTTTGGATTCACCTGAGGATGCAGTGGTGGCCCTAAATTCATACAGCATATGGGTTTTCTGCATAGAAATAAAACTCGGGCCTCAGAAGTTACCTGCCTTAAAACACAAATATTGCTGTTTAGTAAAATATAAGAAGGCTGGTGAAGAGCTGTTCACAAGGCCGCACAACGATAGGACAAAGGGTAATGGTTTTAAGCTAGAGAAGGGTGGATTTAGGTCAGACATTAGGAAAAAGTTCTGTACTATGAGGCTGCTGGATCACTGGAGTGGGTTGCTTTGAGAGGTGGTGGAGGCCTCATCCCTGGACACATTCAAGGTCAGGCTTGATGGGGCTCTGAGTACTCTGTTCTAGTATGAGTTGCCCCTGCTTATTGTAGGGGGGCTGGACTGGATGATCTTGAGAGGTTCCTTTCAACCCAAGACATTCTATGATTTGCTGAAGGAAGACTACTTCTAAAACTTACTTGTTATGTTTAATATCTCAAATGTTAATGTCTGTTACAAAAGTTCTGTTTTACCATGTAGTAATTAAAAAAAAAAAAGCATCAGTTGTTTTTTAGGAACTAAAAGGAAGATCATGTTTTACTTTTTTATTTGTTAGTTCTATGTTCCATGTTTTGTTTTGTGTATGTCTGTGTTTGCTTTTGTCTTAGTAATCTACCAAGGGTCATAAATTTATCACATTTAGTGGAAGGGTAGTAGTTATGTGAGAACAGGCAACCAGGTAGTCTGTTAAGCCTTTCAGAGGAAAGGCTGTGCATAAATCCACGAGGAGGATGTACTCTGCAGAGCCAAAATATGCAGAAAAACACTACCTTAGAAACAAAGCAATAAAAAAAAAAAAAAAGTAAATTAATTTTTATAAATATCTGTGCTTAGAGACAAGATGTTTGGAGGAGTTCTCTGAAATGGGAGAGGGATGGGATATGGCAGTGTATGATTGAGTCTACACACAGTCCAGTTGAAGTGACAGTGCAAGAAGACCTTATTTTCTCTCAGGCAACAATAAGGAAACACAGACAAAATCATGAATAGACAGAACTCCTGATAGGTTTATTTTAGTTTCTCTTCTGTGAGAAACTAGGGAACAAAATTAGCCTGGTCATACATTTACATTATATTCATAGCCTGCACTTAAAAATAACCCTAGAACCAACCAGAGAGCAAAATCCTTAAAAAATGTCTTGTTTTTTAGGATTGGTCTAGGATAGACTTCCTTTGTGATGATAAGCTAAACATTCTCCTTGTGCTTCAGCTTTTTCAAATGTATAATGAGAACATAGGAAACTTCCACCTTGCAAGGTTTTAGGGAAGAGAGACTGAGAGTCATCCAGTGTTGTTATGAAGGGACACAGAAGCCTTTACAGTAGTTAGCAATATAAATCCAGACTTACTGCTTTGCTGTTGTGGTGAAATAAATACGTAATGAGTTGCAGTCATTACAGAAGCATGTTTTGGTAAAAGTATTTTAAAAAGTTTTTCTGGGAATTAAAGTATTAGGGTAATTCTGTTGAGGTTGAAAAGCTCAATGCAAAAACCAGAGTGGAGTTCTGTGTTGCTAGCTTCTTTCTGCCTTGTAGTCTGAAGGTAGGTCACTGTAAACATCCCCAGAGTTAATATTTCCTCTTCTTTTCCCACCTGCTGAGAAATTGCTAACTTCTCTCTAAAGAAGTAGAATAGCAAAATTTAAATTCAGATAAAAGGCAAAGGGAAAATACTAGTTAACAATATGTCAGATCACTATTTTTTCATATATCTTTGCAGCAAAGGAAGAATCATAGAATCATAGAATGGTTTGGGTTGGAAGGGACCTTAAAGATTATCTAGTTCCAACCTCCCTGCATGGGCAGGGATACCTTCCACGAGACCAGGTTGCTTAAAGCCCCATCCAACCTGGCCTTGAACACTTCCAGGGAGGGGGCATCCACAGTTTCCATGAGCAGGAAACTCCCATGAGAGCAGAGTAGAGGGGCAGAAGAGGAAGATTTAATGCTTCCAGTTGTGAAGAATTATTATGGCAATCTAGTCAAATGTGAGATAGGGATCTGTGGCATGCATGGAGTTGAATTGCCAGTGTGAATTAGGTCAAATGTCAATTCTAGTTCTTTCTGAAAGGAGTATTGAATGCAGTTCTTGCAGTTAGGTGTGTAATGGCAAAGCTTGTGTCCAGGACAAAAGTCTTGTTTCTAGTAGTAGCTCACCTGCATTTTATCAGTCTCTAAAATCTCAGTTACAATATTTTGCTAGTGGTGCTCACATCCTAGTAATTCTAGAAACAAATGTTGAATGAGAAAAGAGGAAAATCCTATTTGAATGGTTACCCTGTAATTAAAGATACAGGCCTGTTGAACATTGCAGGTGCCTTTATGTTGGTTGCTGTCTGAGGCTGAAGAAGAAAATTTTCTATATAAACTTTTGAGGTCACCACTGAAAGATGGTTGGTTGGTGTTTTTTTTTTGTTGGGTTGGTTTAGGTTTTGGTTTGTTCTTTTGGGTGGTGGTGGTGTTGTTTGGTTTTTTGTGGCAAAAAGGTTTTTGATATAATCACAGAACCCTTTTGGTTGGAAAAGACCTTTAAGATCATCAAGTCTAGCTGTTAACCTAGCACTGCCAAATCCACCATTAAATCCTGCCCCTAAGCACCTGCTGCTATAGGGCTCCCTTTCACTTGCAGTTGCACATTTCTGCCATGTCCTTTACATGTTACTTTTGCAACTACATGCTGAAATACCTTAATTTACTTCTGTGGCTGAGGGGGAAGAAAATTATTGGCCTTTCCTTCCTCCTCTTCCTTCCCGAACATTCTACAAAATGTTCTGATTTTACAGCTTGAGCACAGTGCTGCTGTATAAGTAGATCATGAATGTCACAGTTTCCCTGTTCTTTCTGTATTTACAGAAGTTCATTTAGGTTGAGAGAAATAATTTTGTCTCTGATATAGTTCACCACTTTGCAGCTAAGTAGTGGTAAATTATTGTGTATGTTTACAAAAAATTACTTTGAGTTTTGAAGTTAGTAACCATCCTCAAGCTGTCTGGTGCACCTGTCTCCCAGGGGTTCTCTCTTAAAGGCATTTAGAAGAACAGACCTTTCCTGAGTATAACCTTGGCTTCATTACAAAATCTGGAATCTCGCCTAAAATGGTTGAGGGAAGTGACTTAAGATACCATGAACTAAATGAAGCAGGCTACATGCATATTCCCATTTTCTGACACTGTCAATAGAATGAACTGGGTGGCTTATCCTAGTCTTGGTTTATCTGGTTTGCATGATTTCTGTGTGTAATGTATGTACCTGAGGATAAGAATAGTTGAATTTGACCAGACAAATTTCAAGTCAAATTTCAAACTTCAAGAATACAGGTGGATTAATAGGACAGTGTCAGCTGCAGCATTCACTGGGTTGAATAAGGAGTAGACCAGTAACTATCAAGTCATTATTTCCATTCAGTTACTTTCTCTAGGACTGACTGACGGCTGCTGTCTTATTACTCATTGCTATGGGGTAGAAGTAATTTTATCCAACATACTGGAGGAGAATTCACATTGACAGTGTTCACCCTTTCATCTGCCAGTTTTCATAGCAGACCATTTTAATCAGCAGGCTGATTAAGGAGTACCTCTATTTGGGCATCTTTCAAGTATTTTTATTTTTAGTCTGATGAGTTATTATCCTCTGTGGGGAATCAGTGCTTCAGAGGTACTGCTCTAGAATAAAGTGGGCAAGGGTCAGTGTACCTATTGAGAGTACCTGTGTGGTGAAAAGGTTAGTGTTTTACTTGTGCAGTCCTGAGTGATGGATTTGGAATAATTTATAAGAGAAGGTGATTAACAGATGGTAACTACAGCATAATATACTTTGGAAATAGAAACCTCTTCAGAATCTACCAAAATGTTTAGAAGTTTTATACAGTATGATGATGACCAAAATAGCACTGTCAACCAGAAGAAAAAAAATCAGTGAAGTTATTTGTAAGGTGAATGTATAATTTTGAGTGGCTGGAGTGGCCAGGAAAAGATGGGGTTTAAAAATACTTCACTGTAACGATCAGTGTTATGACCTTTACTAAGTGGCAGGTGAGCTTGATTCTGTTCTTCCACTGCCTGATTTTGGACAGTGGCCCAGTGGTAGGTAATATAAAACAGTAAATTTGATGTACACATCTACATGGAAAAATAATTCAGTATTCTAGAAATAGAAAATTAAAAACTTTTTCACTTAAAAAAAAAATACATTATATTCATGTAGATGAACAGAGACCTTATTAATCTAGATAGTTATTTGAAACACTGGTGCAATGTCACTTGTGACTTACAGATTTATGTGTATTTAAAATATCCTGTCTTTCCTAGCAACATTGAGATTTCTTCCTATAATAAAACTTTCTTCTATAATGATTGTTTTAAGAGTGCCATCTAGTGTCTAAAGCTTTTAAATTCGAGTTGTGGTGTTTAAGTTAATGGATAATTTTGAGTGTGGAGCAAAAAAAAATATTAATTATTGTTTCATATGACATTGATATGGAATAGTTTAATAAGATATATTTTTTTAATGAGAAGACATTAATTTCATCTATGTTACTGTTACTTACATTAGATTTGTGTTTGAGGTGTTCATGTAGCATTCTTGAAATGAACATGTTTTTTCTTGTCATATGTCCTCTTGGCCTTCAGTTAGTATCTTACCAGGCTCTAGACTAATTTTAAGGCAGAAACCAATATTATGGCCTAAACACCATAAATATATATAAAATAAATAATTACAGAAAGATAAATGTATGTATTAGAAAACTGGCTGTTGTAGTTATGTGCTCAGAAACTTTTTTCAATAACATATGGTTAATATTCCGAAAGATTTGATTTGAAAGAAAACACACCTTGCTTTAAGATAAAATTAAATACTTTATTTTAGTTTTATGTGTTTTGTTAAATGTCAGAAATACATTAAAATGTAAAAAAAAATACACAGATCATTACTCTAACAGTGATTTATATGTGAAGAGACAGTGTATATATGAAATTATTCTCTACTCTCAAGAAGTGCCTGCAGTCCACTTTTTCAGGCAGGATGTCTTTAACAATGTCTTATAGTAAAATCAGTTTTACCAGGGAGTGAAAGAACCAGTGTTTCAGATGCTGTTTTTTTCTGTTTTGTATTCTTTTATCAATGTTGTGTTCTGATTTCTATTTCAGGAGCTTCAGCTCAGGAGGAAGATGAAAGAAAGTGTTGCTGAGGAGCATTTGTATTTGGGTTTTTCTCATCAGGACAAAGATAGTATCTTTCCTCTTCATACATCTATTTCACTGTTCTTGCTATCCTACTGTGACTGCAAATTATTCAAAGTTTTCTTAGTGCCAACTGGTGAAAATGTGGATGATCAGTTTATGACAAAAAACCTCCTTGGTGATCTTGAGGCCCATGTAATCTCCAGATGTCAGCTTCCAGTGGTTGTTCAGAGCTGCTGTTTACCTGCTGTTGTTGTGAAAGATGGCAAGTTCTGTCGAGCTGGGCTTTCTGTTGTCTTAAGGCATATAATACAGAAGACATATGAGGCAGATCCATCTAGAAAGGATGTTTTGGAACTCTTAGGCTTTAAGAAGACCTGCTTAAAAGCCTGTGCTGAAGTGAGTGCATCTCTTTCTCTCAGATACATTAATAGGATTTTTTATGACAGTTAAATAGTCTGAAGTAGACTCTTAATATTGATGTAAAGAAAATTATTTTAGTAAGTTAATTTGCTTAGAAAATTAAATTTCCTCAATGGAAAATTATCTGTATTTTGGCATAAAGATAAAAAAGTAATTATTTTTAAACATACTACTTTTTAACAGCACAAAAAGAACCCTAAGATTTAAAAAATGGATCAGATCTTTGTTTCATGTCTAGCAGTGTAGTTTCAATGAGTTATAAAGTGCAGCTCCTACAGTTTGAAGTAAACTAATACCAATTTTATTATTAATTTTTATTTCAAGAGCCATCATATACTATTGGCCTTCATCACTGCCAAGATGTGCTTCTGGCTTATATTTAGCTCACCAGGGCATCCGATACTTGGCCAGGTAGCCAGTCCCTAGCCTGTACCACTACAGGGGTTTAGGCCATGCTATATGTGTGGGATGTTTTACTGAGTTCCAGGAAGCTCCTGTCAGCCTGGTCTCTAGTCTGTGTAGGAGTGCTCTGCTTCTAGCTGACCTTCAGCTGGAGTATGAACCGTTAACCATTACTACCCTTTGAGTTGATAATTTCAGCCCATGTATTACATAGTAGTTTGCTCATGTGACAGTTCCTCCCTCTAGAGTTGCATTCCTCACTGCCTTCAGGAGGTTGAGCTCCATTATTTCATGATTGCTACATCCGTGGTTGCCATTGATTAACTGTACTCCCAACGAATTTATCACTGTGAGTAGCAGAACAGGGGAAGCACATCCTTGTGTTAGTCCATCTAGCCCTAGCATAAAGGAATTGTCCCTGATGTCTTTCAGAAACCTCTTGTTCTAATCTCTTCTTGGAACTGCTGGAAAACTTGATTCTATGTTTCAGATGGCTGCAAAGTGAGTCAACTGAGTAAGAAAGGACAAGAGTTTAAAAGTTTGAAAATGTTTAAGTACAGATAATAAGAAAAAGAGCACAAAAATAATAATTTGTAAAAAACCCACTTTTTTAAAGGTGTTGCTTGTTAGACGAAAGTTTCTTTATGTTGGATGCTAGAAAAACACTGTAAAAAAATATGCTCAAAATCTGTTTGGTTCTGGTTTTATTGCCATCACTTGGTAGAGGTGACATACATAAATTGATCACAGCTTTGCTTCTCATGAATTATGCAGCCACCCTAATCTTGTGCCAATAATAAGGAATAAAAATATGCTATACTGGATAACTGTTCATTGTTATGTATAAGATTTAGCTTCCAAATTCTGCTATTGCAAAAATAATACAAAATACCTGAGCTTCTGGAGTTATCAAAGAATGTATTAAAAGCTGGAGTTACCATCTTTGGATGGAATTTCTTTGCTTAAATGTGTACAAAAAGGTACCCTGGGTTTTGTTTCACTTTCTGTACAGACATTAATTGCATAAATTTATCTGACAGGTTAGCCAGTGGACCAGACTTTGTGAGATCAGCATACCTCGGGCTGTTGAAGGATTTTTGACGGCGTCTCCTGAGGACTGTCAGGCTGTTCCTCCTCACATTCTACAACTGGAAAGGAAGCTTGGAGAACCTGTCCGAGTACATAATGATGACAAAATTCGAAGGCAAAAACTTCAACAACAGAAAGCAGGTGCCAAGGCTGCAGTGCCTGTGCTTGGTAAAGAAGCAACAGAGGAAGGAAGAACAGTGGAGATGCATGAACACCCACTCCCAAGTTTGGAACTGAGCGTAGCTTTCTCCAAGCTACTTGTCCAGGAAGTCCCAGATGCAGTCAACAGGGAATCTCCTTGCATCAGGAGAACAAAAACCTCTGATCTTCCACTGCTGGACCACGTTTTTGCAGAAGGCCTTTATTTTACCTTGACAGATGTAGTGCTTTTGCCATGCATCCATCAGTTCTTGGTAAGATGGCAAGTTCTGCAAATACTAAGTAGTGTGTATGTATTATTTTTTTTTAAGAACTGAAACATTGTTAAATATGTTAATTTAAAATATATTGTGCTGTTTGCAATGTGAACTTAACCTTAAATATAAAATTTGTCTTTGTTTTTGTACAATCAAAAAACAGGGATTGGTGAGATCACCAAAATTCCTTCTAAATACATAGCATATTAATACTTAGTAAACGCTGTTAATTGTTAAAATATTACGCTGAAATATTTTGGGCACCAAGTTGCCCAGAAAATTCCTCCAGGAAGATACTTAAAATGGACACTTAAAATACATTCTAATATGCATAAAGCGTAAAGTAGGTAAGTCCACACTTGCCTTTTGCGGAGTTGCATGTTTTCCTCTCAGTGTGTAATTTTTGGAAATGCCAAAAGTGTGATTTATTCAAACAAATCTTTGTCTCTTTTCTTCTTTGCAGTCAACCTAGCATGTTCCCGATACTGGACAAACACCAGTGGGCTGTTCTCAATTGCCTTGTCTTTTTCATTCATATCAGGAGGTTTTCACAGCACAAGCACAAAGATACATAAACTGTGTGTGCTAGCAAAGTAATATGGACACTATGCAAAATTTCATTCCAGTGATAGGACTAATTTGTATCTTGTGATATGTTTAGAGATCTGAGAAGGTCCCTCAGTCTTTTTATGGAGGAATTTGAAACCTTCAGAGTGTCATCAAAATATAACAGGAAAAGCACTGACACAGCTGGCAGTTAGGGCACCATGTAGAATGTGGAAAACTGAGGAATAAATCTTTGTTCCCCAGAATACAGTGTTGTTGCAGAAATGCTGTTGCAAGTGGCAAAGCTGATTTTAGAGGTACCTGCACTTCAGAATGCAGTTTGCCAGGCTATTGCCTGTGTCAACTCAACTGATGTAGGCCTGAGAAGGAGATCCTGTATGCGTGTGTGTGTTGGTGGTAGTTTTTTGTATAGGACTTACTTATTAAGTGTCATTGTTTTGCAGATTCTGTTGTAAAAAATACAACATCTGGATTAGGAAAATACATAAAAATGTTTGGCACCTAATAAAGCCATGCAGTTTGTTCTTTATTTCCTTTTTTTTTTTTTTTAATCCCCTCCTCAAACCTGCTTTTCTCCCTCAACTGTTTTTTTCATATGTGGAAAGAGGTAGGGCTTAGTAGTGCAAGTGACTTCAGCTCAGCTTCAAAACCAATTCTCCAGTGGGAAAAACTTCTGTGGCGTTGTACAGTCTGTGTACTAAGTTTTTTGAGGATGTATACACAGAAAAGAACTAAGGAAACAATAACTGTGTCTGTATTATCCATGACAGTAAAATGATACAACAAAGTTGTCTGTTACCAGTATTCCTGCAATTAGGCTGTGAGATTGATAGCTAAATCAGTGTCTGTTGCCAGGAAGAGCTCTGAGTGAAGTTGGTATTTGCATTATGATTTTGAAAGTTGTTTTTCCAAATTTGCTATATGGCATTTGAAAACAAATTCCTGGAGAAGATGCTGTCAGTCATATTCAGAGAAACAATCTCTAAAATCAAGATAATTGTGAGCTAGCACTAATATGTGATATATGTCCATTTATAACTTCTTTAACCAAGATAATAATTCTCAGTGGATTTCTGTATGTTGACAGCAATATGGGAGTCCAGAAGTAGGTTAAAATTACTACCTTTGAATTAAAAAGAAGAGTTGGTTTACAGAAATTGTTATTAATTAATCTCTGCTTTGTTTGTTTTGCAAATTATGCGATTGGGAATTAACAGCAGGTTCTGTATGGATGATGCTAAAAAAATGTAGTAAGAGAAAATACTTTCCTATTGTTTTAAAAGCTTTAATGTATTTCAGTCTTACATATTTTTCCAAGGCCTTTTTAAATAAGAGGATAACTTTGTACAGTAATGTTCGATTTTCTGGTGCAAGGCATTTGAGGATTCTTGGATCAGATGGATAATTAATTTCGGCAATCATATTGAAATTGTTCTGTATGTGTACTGTGAGCAGCTGAGAATGCTGTATTTATTTGCTTTGCATGTGTGATCCTTGAGCCCTAGTGGTCTGCAGGTTATGAATGACACATAATACATTTTTGTTAGTTCACACCAAGGATTGTCCTATAAAACTGGCTTTCTTTTTAATTTTTACCAAAATTAAAAGGAGCTCTGGGATAACGTTGCTTTATTTCTGTTTTCTGGTGAATGATCACTTTTCTAAGCAATTATACCTTGATTCCTACAGTTACCCAAAACTAATGGCTTGCATCTGAAAGCTTTTTGCAGGCAGTGAGTTGAAACTGCTTTTGTTGATGGAAGTGCCAGAGTTTAATTCTGTATTAAAATGCTATTTATCACATATATAACTGGACTTCCTGGATCATGTTTGAAAAATAATTAGAATTGCACTTCCACTTTGCTTTAGGGTGTGAATAATAATGAAGTCTTCCATGGGTGTGTGTCTGGAAAGTATCATACAATAAATACAAGGAGACCTGACTAGGTGATTGTAACTGTAATTAGCAAAATAAGATAATGAAGCTGAAGAGGTGTTTTTCGTTAGCTCATTAAATTTCTGTTATCTTTCTGAGGTTAGCTTTGTTACAATTCCTATTAGTTGTAACTGTTTAAAATTAATAGAAGAATAACAGAAGCTCTGTTCTCCGTCTGGGAGAAACCACAATTCACTTCTAAAAATACAATTTAGAACACTTGTTATCAGATATAACAGTGCCTCTTAGAATTGCTTTCAAAATACTTTTTTCTTAACTGAATTAATGTCTTTCTGACTGTGTTACTATTAGGATATTGAATTAGATACTAAAAATCCGCAGTTCATCCTCCTTTTGCTCCTTTAGCTGTTATAATTATACTTTTGATTAACCTAAGAACATTATTAACACAGCATGCATGAAAGTGGCTTGAATTTTTGTCATTTCAAGTGTTCTTTACCAATTCCTGTTTCCATACTGAGGACAGATATATGGAAGAGCACTCTTTTCAGGACCCTTTCTTGTAGTTGTTGTCCCAAAAGGGGGTCCATTTACCTGGTGTACATTAATCCAGTCTGCACACATTGTCAAGGTATTTATTCCAGTTCTGCACTGGAAGGGGTGCTGGGTAGTAAATCCTCAAACCTCGCCCACTTTCCCCATAACACAGGGTTTCTTTTGTACACCCAAAAAGCAAAATTACCTGATTTCTAAGTATACCACTATAATTTGTCTACCTGTTTGGTTAACTAGTTCTTGGCTTCCACTTAAAGTGGCAGCACTTCTCTTTTTCACTTAGCACGCTCAGAGGGTGGGGCCTTCTGTGAACAGAGGGTCCTTCCAGTCTAAGAGAGGGTATGTTATGTTAGTATGTTAATGAAGTAAGTTCACAGTAAGTTTAGTCATGGTTTTGTATTATTTTCTATTTTCTGTTTTACTTACTGCTCAAGGCTAAAGACAGAATGGTTAAAGAATAGTTAGCGTTCAACTCTTTTCACACCAAGATAAGCTCAGTAAACACCCCTGGTGGTTATGCTGACCTGTCTTTTTCAACATCATAATCAAGATTTTGAATTTTCTGCTTTGGACGGGCACAGCATCACAGAATAGGTGAGGCTGGAATAGTGGAGGTTGGAGGGCACCTCTGGAGATTGTCTAACCTCCCTGCTTAGAGCAGGGTTGTCCAGGATTGTGCCCAGTCAGGTTTTGAATGTCATCAGGTGGAAACTTCACAGCTGCTCTTGTAAGAGGATGATCTTCACTATTATAAACCTTTTGGGAACCCAAACAAAAATTACTTCAGTTCAGCTTTTTAAAATCAGCTGGTTTTCATGTAAAATGTGATTTGGTATCTTTTTTGTACGATGTGCTTAAGAATTTATTGTTTAAATAATAATTTATTTTAAAATTCTAATGGCTATTGAAGGCCACTTAAACTCACCATCATATATACTTAATTCAGAAAAGAAATACTACATTAATTGCCATGTTTTGTGTAAAAAAAGGAAGTTAAAATGGTAAAAATGTTTTGACTAAATACATTATTAAAAAAATAGTTTTTCATTCAGTGCTACTTTAAAAAAAATCTCAGGTCTAGTGCAAAGACTTGAGTAAAGACTAGGGACAACATGTTCCTGTTTTGCTGCTATCACATAGTCAAAGGTACTTCAGGCTTGCCGTTGCTGGCAAAACAGCTGTCTGTGGATGAGCTTTTAAGGGTTTCAGGGTGTCCGTGGAAAGGAAGCGCATTTGGATACTATGATGTCTTGCTTAAGAGTCTGCTATTCATTAAAAATTACTGGGGTTTTGGTTTGGGTTGGTTGTTTGCTTGCTATTGTGACTGCCAACCAAAATTAATCATTCCCTTATTAGGATATAGCAGATAACTAAGAATATTATGTAAATTGTGTTTTCCTGTTACTGACTGAAATTAGGATTAAAATTGATCATGTAAATCTTTTCATCCTATTATGCAAATCATAGCTGCAGATCAAATCTAAAAGGCCAACTGGCAATTCTACCTGAAAGCCCAAGCTGTTCATTAGCTAGCATTTTGCATTAGCATCATGCTATGAGTAAGCATGCTTGGCATGGGGCTGAGCTCACTTCTGTAGTTTTTGCCTTCTTGTAGGTATAAATTTACAGTTGCAAGTAACCTTTCTATTTATTTTTCTAGGTTTCCAGCAAAAAAAAAGGCAAAATTCTGGTAAATTTGCCTCTGATATCCAGTTGGTATCAAAGAGTTCAAGAAGTACCTGGTGTAAAGAAAGCTGCTGGCAAATGCAACATGGAGTTTCTTCAGCTTCCAGAGTTGATGTCTGCTCCAGAGGAACAGCCCCAAGACCTCTCTTCAGTTCCTGATGAACTAGAAGAGGAGAATGAAGACAGTAATTTTATAGGTGGTCCAAGGCCAACTATGACTAAGTTAATGGTAATTTAAAATTTTCAATGAGTTAATTTTAATAGTAATATTCTGCTTGATTTGGAATAGCTGAAATGTATTTGAATGGTAGAAGCAAAATCTGACACCTTGAACAGTTTCATACATTTTGCCCATCTTCTGTCTGATACATACTGACTTGGAAGTGGTTTTAGGTTTTTGTTCTTTTATTTGCCCAATTCAGGAATTGAGCAAAGATAGAATTGCTAGAAGCCCTATCAATAATTCTGAATAATCAAAGTAAATTTTGTTTGAATTACAATGTTGTCTTCCTCTTTTAAGCATATTCATATAAATAATGACCAAACCCCATTGCTTTTATGTTTTGCTTTATTATTCTATGATTTCTGTTGTTTTTTTCACTGTTTGATTAGAGCTTTGAACATCTAGGAACCCTTTGTTAAAGAAAACTGTCCATCATGTTCCATAACTCTCTGTTGTTTTTTTTTCATAAAGGCTGATGGTGTTTCCTAAAGAAAATTAACAGGTTTTTTGTGAAAATAAGATAAATACTTAATTTGAATCCCATAATGTAGGGTCATCTGCCTGTGTAGTTTCAGTTAGGCTGAATGTTTCACAGGTTGATTTGTAGCCATTAGATCCAGTGGGAATTTTGCTACCAAATTCCATTGGTAAAGGATCAGGTTCTTAATTTTCACACTCTATTTCACACAGGAAAATGGTATTGAAGCAAAGTTTTCTCCTCATCCATGCCCCAGCTGGACCATAGACTGGGCCAATCTACCACCTGCCGTCAGTCCTGGAGAGGGTAAGATGTTTTATGTATTTGTGTTATGGATTTAACAGTGCCTTCTTCTGGTGAAGCTACTTAACTGTTTCATAGGAAAATGTCACTTTCCAGTGTATCCTTGTAAAACAGGTAAGGGGTTTTAAATCTGTTTTAAAATTCATCCTGTTTGGGACTTTGCTCAGGTCATCAACAGCTGATGAACAAACTGGGAATAAATGCTTGTCCTTGATATTTAACCATATTTTATCCCACAGTTTTCCACTTTCCCTAACTTTTCTTCTTACCTAGAGCAGTAACTTCTGACTATATGATGCTAATATAATAAGCATGGATGTCTCCAAAAGCAGCAGCTGATGGATTTATTCTGATGAAAAGAATAATTAGCAAAGTGTGGTAGCTGTATAGGAGTGAGTCTTTCCTTTTGTGGCAGTGTTTCCTGATCTGTAGGGGTTATTTGCTTTGCTTACCCTGGATGGCAAGACAGCATGTTGCCTAATGGCTGTGGTTCTACAGAGAAAAAAGGCATTTATCACAATGTTTGTTGTTTTCATTGTTGTTGTGAATATTGATTATCTCTTCCACCACACAGTAGGGTTTCCCCTAAAAGGTGTTATACATACTGGCCGAGAAGTTAGTGGGTGGTAACTCCTTACTTCCACTCAAGATCACAGTAATGCTGATGCCATTTTCTGATTTAGGGAAACTCCAAATGGTTGTGCTTCTAGCTCAGGTGCAACAGTTATATAGGACAAAAAGGAATTTTTCTGGTATGAGAATTAATTTTGCTTTTCAGTTGGATACATCTGCATGTTTACCTCTGATGTTCTAAATGATACATTTTTATAATTATATTGCTAGTAGACCCTAATTGTTGTTATATGACTTGAATTTTCAGTATTTTACTATTGAATTCTACCTAGCATGCTAAGTAAATAGTCACTAAAACTGATAGGGTTTTAAACTGGATTTGAGTAATGCAATAGAAACTTTCAAACAGGTTACCCCCATGTAAATAAATAAATTTTCTTCTACTGTTGTTCATAGCAGTTGAGACAAAGTAGATAATTTTTCAATTGAAACTCACTTTGTTTTTTATGCACAGTAAATGTAATAAATTTAATTTAATATTTAATTTATTTTTAAATGTATTGTAAATGCTGGTTTCTGTTCTACCGTACTATATAAAAATTTGGCCAGTACTTTAACTGTGTTTTTTCTAAGCCTGATTTCCAAATCTATGTTTAGATCAGAAATAAGTTGATTTTGTCTATTAAGTAAAGAATCCAAAACCCCTCAGCACTTTACTGTTTCTTCCAAATCACAGTGTATAAAGACTTAACCCCAAGCACATAAGCCAAGTCTGGGCATCTCATGGTATTGAAAAATTATTTTGTGCAAGATCCCAAAAGAAAATGTTGTATTTCTAAGCTATATTAGGGATGTATACTGAAAACTTGTATGCTGTTAAAATAATTAATGAAATACATGTTTGCAATAATTACTTCAGTTGGCAGTAGATACAACCCAGAGGTCCTAACCAAGCTTAGTGCATGGTTGTGTTGAGTTTTCTGTAGAAGTAAAAGTAGATATCAGTGTAAATATATACAGGTAGTAAAAGAAGGTGGCAGGTCAGAATGTAAAAGTAAAGGGGGGTACAATTTTTATCCTTTTTGGGACTTTAGGCAACTCTGATGTTGCTTATGTTCTTGATGCTGCATATGTGAGAAACTGTTCCTTGTTTTCAGGTAAATTTCTTATTAGCTGCAAAGGCTTTGTGAGTATCAAGACCAGTTTGACTGGTTATGATGAGAGGGGCTTCCTTTTGGTTCACCCAAAACACATCAAGGGGAGGGGGAAAGTGTGTGGATGTGGGGGCAGGGAGTGATAACCCTTGTCATTATTTTATTATTCTGATAATATATGAGGATGTAAGTTGTTGGTACTTCCATTTTTTCATCAAGCATTGTGTTCACTGTGAAACAAAAAAGGGCAAAGCATTATGTATGTTAACAGGAAGGTGGTTGGTTTTGTGTGTAGTTTTTTTGTGTGTGTGTGGTGGTTGTTTTTTTACAGGTTGGTTTATTTTTTTTACCCAATTGTGAAATGCAAGAATGAGAAATAACTGACCCACAGTCTCACAAACCTGTACTTCTCATAAGTTGAAATACTCGTTAAGCAGGAAGTACTTGAAAGAAGAAAAGTACTTCATTTGTGGTATCTCATTGTGAAACTGCCAGCTAGACTGTTTGTGCATGTCATGGTATTTACTTAAAAAGGTAGTGGTTAGCCGTGAACAGACTTATACTGTTCTTCCGAAGTGTGAAACTGCTCACAGAATGCTGTAGTAAGTAATAAACTGCATTCTGTAGGCTTGTGGATAATGCTCTCTTCCTCATAAAAGTATTTTTTCTTAAATGTAAGTTGTAGTAGGTCAGAAAGTGGTCCTCTAGCTGAAGTGTGACTTGCTGTCGAATGAATGTGGAAAGACCACTGTAATAAAAACTAGAAGTGCGTGCACAGTAGGAGATAGAGGATTCAATTACAGAATCCTTGAAGAGTCTGAGATGGAGGGAGTTAGTTTAAAACATGTAGGCAAATCAATAAAGCTAGATCAAAATAAATGAATGTATTTTACAAGTGCAGCTTGCTCTCACCCGATAATGGAAGACATGTAGCCCTTTAACTTTCTAGTTGATCCTATTCATAGGGTAATTTTTTCCTAAGCAAGTGTCTTTTAATAGATTGTGTATAAAGACAACTCCCAGTGAAGCTCGACAGTAAAATTAATAAACCTGAGTAAAAAGATACCTAGATTCATACTTGCCCCTTGTTTGCATTCAGGGCTTCGGACTTTGGAAAAATTTCCTAGATTTTTAGAATGCTGAGAAAAAATTTGGAAAGCCCAACATCTGCTAATCAGGGATAAGGCTGTCCCTTAAATGGTTGTTGAGAAGAGTTTTGCTACCTTCATTTATAAGGCACAAAATAACTCATAATATACTGTACATGTTTTTGTGGTGCTGTTTTGTTGGGGTTTTTTTGTGGGGGGAAGAGAAGCAGAATTCAGGAAGCATGGCTTTGTAATATTTAAAACCTTACCTTTATGTTGCTGTCTTTTCCGAGGTAATTTATGTCAGCTGAGAATTTGATCTTCAGTGCTTTTACTTCTTTTGAGAGGCCTGCTTTTATGTAACTATTACTAAAGTTACTATATTGAGTTATTTATGTATAGAGTACAGAATGTTCACATGAGAAATAGAGAGTTTGTCTGAATTATGGAAAGAATATTGACATGAGGATGAAATTTTTCTTACTGTGCCATATTTCTTTATGTTTGCTAGTCGTGATAATATTTTCCAAAAAGGAAATGATACATTTTTGGGATTGAGATGTTATTTTATTTGGCAAAAACATAAGTGACACTGAACATAATGGGCTTCTCACACCATTTGAGTATGATAAGAAATCACAAGTAAATCTAGTATGTGGCTTTGAGAATTGACATCACAATACATATGGCCAGATGTAGAATAGAAAATTTTTAAACAAACTGCTCATGAATAAAGAACATGGAAGGATGAAAATTTCCACTGTTTTTGTGTTTCACTGGGGGGGGGAAAAAAGATCTTGATGCTGTATTTCTGCAGAGGACTTGTTTATCACAACGTCTTATCCTCTTCAAAATATATTATTGAAACTTGCTTTCCTGAAGAACTAGGATTTCAAAATTGTCTCATAGAGCTAATACTCACATTTTCTTTGTGGCATTAATTATTTGCAAGTCAGGTTTTGTTTTTCACCTACTTTCCAACATAACATAGGGTTTCTGGCACAAATACAAATGAGTTGCGTATTGTTTGGCTGACACTGTGTCAACAGCATTAAATTATGTCAGTATTTTTTAACCAATTTAAAAGTTTGTAACTTTGGGTCCATATTAGAATTGTTTGTAATTGCTAACAGAACTGATTAATATAATAACCATGGAATAAATGCTCTAATAGATTTGGAGTTATTTGATTTGAAATTGTTGTCAAGATTGATTCAATATATCCCAGTTGCTTTTAGGACTATTTTGCACATATAGGTCACAGTTATTTTATTTTGTTCTGCTTTTTATATTGTTGCTACCTTTGGAATATTTTAGACTTAAGAGATGCTTTCTGAGATAAGAATACATGATGCTTTCAAATCAAAGGTGTTTTAGGGAATCTGATTTTTTTTTTTTTTTTTTTTGGCTAATCAAGAGATACAAATTACATGTTTATGTGTTAAAAGCAATGGTATTTCTAAAATGAGATCCAGGTGATCATTTATTCCATGAAACAAAGAGTTAAAAGAAGCACTTTAAAGTTCCCTATTTCCCTTCCAAGCCTGTCAGAACTTTTTGAAAGACTTTGAAGATTTTTATTTTTTTTCAAATAGTTTTGTAGTCTATTTCAGTATCTCAAGCATCCTGAGGCAAGAATTCATCCTCCTCCTTCAACAGATTTTTCCATATCAGACAGCTCTTTGCCTGCAAGCCACATGGGTAACAATCCAAGGGACACTCAACTGAAGCTGCTTCTCATTAACCTTTCCTTAAAGTTCTAGTTTTGCTGCACTCATTTAAATAAGTTTAAACCATATTTATGATTGTAGTTTATTTTGCAATTCAAGATCTGGAAAACCTGTGATGGCACTGGAGCCAGGTTGCCTCATGTTCTTATTAAGTACTAGAGAAGTAAGTAATTTTCAGTAACAAAGGGAAACGCTCGTGGATTGAATATAGGCAAGATCGGTATTTGAGGTGGTAGGTGTAAGAAAAAGGAAGCTTATTACTGCAATTTCACTCTCCATTTATGTGGCTTATCTTAGAGGGTTCTTGCAAAACTTTAGATTTCAAATGTGATGACTTTGGATCTTTTGACTATTCTGGGATATAGCATTACATAGTTGGCCTGAGGAACATTTTTATGGGAGTTTGAATGCAATGACTAAGTTTTAGACAAAAAAAAATGTGTTGCTGGAAGTAATAAATAATGCATCAAACCAGATAACTTGTCCATGGCAGTATGCACTGTTCCTACTATTCTTGCGCACTCCCTCCATTTTTCTTATGCGACTGTCTTGGCTACCAAACTATACAAGGGAAGGGAATGCACTACTTAATATTTTTAAGATACCTGTTTGGAGACAGGAGGCAAAGCTATTATATTACTTAAATTAGTGTGTAAAAATGGTTTTTAGGTACAATGTTTTATTGAAATGAATAATTTTTTAAAACATAGGTTTGTATGCCTAATGAAAACAGTGCATCTACATTATGAGGAATACAAGTTCAGTACATTTACATTTGCTTGAAGTCTGTTGCATGTTTTTAAGTGAAGTTTTGTTCTAAATTACATGCTAACAGCTTCTGAAATATTCACAATCTGCAAAGAAAAAACAGCAGTTGTTAGTGTACCTTACTGAAAATCATACTAAAGGAATAATACCAAGTTCTGAAAGCGGTATTTTGATTTACTTAGGACTTATTCTCATTGGTGTTTGGCCTGTTCTGTAATAAACTGTTATGGTGGTTGATGGACTTCCCATATGGCTGATAATCATGCTGGAAAGTGTCACATTGACTATGCCATATAACAGGAGTTCAATTTTTGGTGAAGTTTAATCCCTAGAGGCATGGCTTTACAATTCACAAGTCTTTGTTACTTGTGAGTTTATTAGGCTTCTGAGAGATTTGTTTCATAGACTAAAGTACATAAAGTTCACTGGAGGCTTTTTTAGTCCCTTTGTGGTTTGTGTTTGTTTACTGAACATATCTAAAGAGTTAAAATTACATACTGGAATTTGCCAGTTGAAATGTTTTAGGGATTTATGATTTGGGAACTGAAGGCAATTCTTAATGACTTGTTTTTGTAAATTCACAGTAGTCTTAGTTCTGACAGTTAAATTGTGTTCTTGATTAATCAGAGTGAACTTTTACGAAGTGTTTGCACTTAACAGTCACTGGCCTACACTGGCTGTATGTAGACAGAATTTGTATGCCCTAGATAGAAAAAGTATTTTAATATATTAGACTTTGTTCTTTTCTTTCAGTTTTGTCTCTAAAGTTCTTACAGATGGAAGGACATAAAAACCAAACCCATGAACTCACAGATGACTAGCAGATTTTTTTTTTTAAGGATTGTTAAATTAATTTTCCATGTTTTCTCTATAAACATTTCCTGATTGTTAAATAGCCTGCCAAGTTACTGACCTTTGTTTAATTTTAATTATTTGGTCTTTTTCTCCTCCTGATATCCTTATAGTAGAGTTTACTTGTTTCTTTGCAGCTTTTATATTTCTGTGTTCCTTGCTCATGGGGTAGTGAATGTCCAAAGTTATTTATCTCTTAAGCCAGAGAAGCTTAGAGGACAAGCTTCTGGTAAGTAGTATACAGCATGGTGGTACTGGTCATTATAGTAGATTACTATTGAGAAAAGAAGGATTGATGATCCATTCTAGCAATTTTAATTTGGGTCAATGTCTAGCAAAAATGTGGGACAGATGATTAATATGATCCAAAAAGATATTTCTTCTAAACATCATTTAAAATCATCAGCAGGAGTATTTTAAGGGAAGCCAGAGTATGTAGAATTCTATTTCCTTAATGATCAGGAAGGTGTACCTAGCAGTGATGCTGTGACACTTTGTAGAGAAGATGTCACTTTGCAGTGATTACACATTTCTTGCTCCTTTTTGCCTGGAAACTCGATATGGGAAGGCATTTAGCTATTTTTTTAATTTACTTTTTTTTATGATTCCTGTTTATTGTATTGTTATTTCATGCTGACTGATTCCATATATGCCATCCAGTCTGAATCACACAAATGCTGACCATTCATGCACTGTTGGCCCTCAGAAGGTCCTCATGGTTGTCAAAAAAGCCTTGCCTGTTCCAGAACTTCTGCAAAAATATAAACAGATAATCAGATGGAGGAATACTGACTTCCATTATTTTCTCTCACTCGTATTTGAATAGGTCAAAATAGATTTTATATCTGCCACTATGATGATGAACTAAATGCCTATTTCAGGAGTTCTGCTATTTGCAGTAGTAGATGTGAACTTTTCTACTGAGTTTACATAGTGTGCAAACTTACAGCAAATTAATTTTAATACCTTGTCCAGTTTTAAATCTGTATGTATCTGATTTTCAGCGTGCTTTTGTAAAGATGTGACTGTTTCTGAAATATGATTTTCTTAAAAAAGCTTTAGATATCAAGTAAAAATTTCAAAATGTGTGTAAAGAAATCCTGTCCTGTTTCCACGTAAGCAAGTGAAAAGATTGCTTTTATTTCATTGGAGTAAATATTTCCCTTTTTGAAAGATCTGTTTTAGCTTTCTAAATATGTTAAACACATATTGTAGTAATTAATTCATGTGCATTAAGCATATTTGTATTAATTGCAAAGATTGAAGAGGAGGGAGAGTTAATGCCTTTCTTTGTCTTCAGATATTCTGAATATGCTATTGATAAAAAATTCAATTGTTGATGGTGTAATTTTCCATAATTTTTGTACAGAATATACCAGTATTCCAGTTGCTGTATGATTTAAATGGATCTCTTATAGCACCAGTGTTGTCTTTAAAAGAGCTACTAAATCTGCTTTGGTGTTCTGGTATTTCCTGCTGTAAAATGTCTTCACTGCTTATTTGAAGATTGTTCTGTAAGGTTTCTCACTTATATTCCAACTACAACCACTGTAGAGCTCATGTTCTCCATCTATTTTGTGTGTCATCCAGTTGCTGTATCTCAGACTGTGGGGATTCATAATTCATACAGCTATGTAGCATAATCAACATAAGGATATAAACTGAAGTTTTTTCCCTTTCTTTGCTGTATTTTTGTAGGTCACCTACATTGTTGTTTTCTGCACGTTGTGACTGAGGGACAGCTGACTTCTAAGTTTATCAGCTCAGCTGTTAAGTGAGCATGACTGATTTGTGTTATTTCTGCTAGAAAGCCTAAGCAGTCCTTTCAAACAGAGGCATTGGGAGACCTTTGTTACCTTTGCAACAGCATTTTCGCTTTTTTACTTTTTCAAAATGTATTGTTGAGCTCTGCCATCTATCTTTCAAGACAGAAGTATGAACTGATCAAGTGGAATCAGAGTTATCTTAACTGTTTTGCCACTGCGCTGGTATGTGTGTGACTTTTGGAGCTTAAAATCTCCACAGGATGGCAGCAAAATCTGTTTGGATAAGGAACTGTACCTGGATGGATGGAACTATGCTCTGGGACTAAGAAGTCACTCAAAGGAAAGATACTTTTTATGTGGCAGATCTCAGTTCCGTCCAAAAACCTTTACTCCCAAAATTAGGGACCACTTGTTGGAAAAAGTGATTGAAAACATTTATTTTCCTCAGATTGGAGATGATGTTTTAACAGTTGACATATTAGTTATGTTGGAGTAGGACCTAATTGCAGAGTTAGTTGTGCTAGGTGCCCTATCAACACAGAGTAATGCTTTCAATGTTTTCTTTGAATTCTTTGAATGATGCCTTGAATGTTTTCAAGTCTAAGAAAAAAGGTAACAGCTTAACCAGGAGTGATCGAGGAAGAAAGTTGGTCAGTTCAACTTCTGCTGGAATTTTATATCTTTTGGGATAAAGGAGAATGATGGGAATATATTTGTAAGAGAATGAGGAGCTCAATTGAAATATCTGGGTATTTTTTCCTGGCATATATGTAACAGCATGAAAAGAATTGTGCAAGTGACTTAATTTTTTTTTTTTTTTAATTGATCAATAATGCTGCCACAGCTCATAGTTCACTTTGGTATTTGAAAAAGATAGTAGTGTTGAAGGATAGTTATGGCTGGAATTCAGAGGAAAGGACAATACCTGGTTTGATAAGTTAGAAGAAAAAAGGTAGGTGAATGAAAGCACATTCAAAGGTGAATTTTAAGCAACTAACTAGTTGGTTTTTTTTGTATCAGCACTCTGAGCACATGAGAATATGCGACCCACTTCATTAGGAGAGAAGGGTGGTAGTCAGAATGTGAAAGAGCTGTCTAGCCTATGCAAATGTTTGACAGTGCTTCCCAGAAACAAGTCAAAAACGTTCTCTCTCTTAATTGAACCTCTTACAACTTTTCTTCCTGGTATAATCTTGCTTCCAAAAAAGGAAATGTAGGCACTCAGGAATTACATGGAAGTTAAGATCAGAAGATTAACTAAACATGGGAAGGAAGGTATAGTTTCTGTGCTTGGGCAAAGAAGAGACTGCAACCCAGAGAATGACTTGAAACTGAGCTTAAGTGTGTCTGTCTTACCTCTTCCTTGGTAACAAATTGCTGCAAACATACCACAAAAGATTATATGTTGTTCTGACTCAAGTTTATTGACAGTCACTCTTATTTTGTTCTGGGGATAAGTTCTTTGAAAATGTTTGTTAATTGCTTTGGGAAAGAGGAAGGAGAGGATTTGCTGGAAGTTGAAATATTTCACAGATTATTTGCATTATCTTTTTTGTAATGGTCTTTGGAAAGTCCATTAGATTATTTGTATATTATTTGTGAAAAATAATCTAACCTATGTTCTTACTTTGCAGTGTCATGTTTTATGGGATGACTGAAACTCTATTAATCTCTCTTACTTAGTATTTAGTATCCTTAAGGTGTTACTTCTAAGGCTGCTGGTTGTTTCCAGAACTTGTGATTGCCCAGATTTTATGTCAATTCATAAATTATCATAATAAACAAAACTGATGTTTTTTTTGTGGTTCCTAAACTAGACATTTTCCTTCAGAAATACAGGCAAACATTTTTTGAACAAATTATTTTGCAGTGTCAGAGTTTTGTACGTTGGGGGGGGGGGGGGAATGCCTCATTATAATGTAAAAAACTTGTAATTGTTGAGATTCTGTCAAGTTCTGTGCAGCATTAGTTAATTTCTCTAAGATCTTTATAGACATTTTGCATGGAGGTTATCAGTCACAACATACTTAATCACAGGCTTGAAGGGAGGTTGGAACCTGATGATCGCTTTCAACCTTGACCATTCTATGATTCTATATTTGGGAACAAATTATTCTGTTAGAAACACAGGTGGTGTGTGTACTCTTGCAGGTAAGCACTGTACAAGTGGCTGCACATTTTTTTTCCATCACCCAATTGGTATCTGTCAGTATCTGTTGCAGATTTGAGGTACAGATCTTGTTTCCAATCCTTAAATAATTAGTGACAAAATATGAGATAAGGAGGATTTTTTCTGCCTGTTGAATTTACTTATGGTTTCCAGCTGCACTTTCCTTGTTTTAAGATATCCATGTTAAGAACTATGAGTGTGTTGCTTGATTTGGATACAATTCCATGTTGGGTGTTGGGAGTTTCATTTTAGCTCTTCCTTACAGTGAGTTTTTAGGCCATAGCGTTTAAAGTTCTAGTCGACAATTTCAAGGAAGACAGCACTGCTATGTTTAAGAAAAAAACACAAACAATAAAATTGGTTTGTTATGAGTGATTCAGAATCTGTTCTGAGTAGTCTGATACTTTCAAAGCTTTTAATTGCACAAAGGAAAGGCCAGACTACTGTATGTTTAGTGTTTTAGTCAAGGTGGTATTAATTATTTTGTACTTGAAATGTATCTTCTCCAGATGGTCTGGAATAGCTTCTGAAAAGTTAATTTTTGGCGCATGTCTCGTGTCAAATTTCTGGCATCTTACCATAGCAATATCAAAAGGAATCCACATCCTTTAAAAACTGCTATAGTATTGAAGAATAAAGGCAAGTAGGAAATTCTATTGTTTGTAGAACCGTCTTGAAAATGTAGAAGATTTGGAGTATAATCGCAATGTTAGTATAATCTGTAGCAATTAAATTTGTCCCTTGTTGTTGTTGAATATTAATCTAAAACTCCAGAGATGAGAGATATGATGGCTTTTATTTCCATTTGTTCCAGGACATTACTTTAAAACTTGTACAAATCTGTGATGGAGTTGTTGGTCTTTGTGTTCATGTTTAAATCACTTGTCTAAGTATTGTAAGTAGATGAGTTGAGATAGTGTTAATTTAGTTGTTCAGTCAGCATACTCTACCTGGAGTTTTCAAAGTACTCTTAATTACACTTAAATGCATTTAAATATCCTTCCTGTGTTCATGCATTTTTAGTGACAATAAGAACCAAAAAAACATCCCACCCCCAAAGATTAAGATATGTCTTAGCAGTATTAACTGTTCAGAGAGCTTCCATGAAGAAATACCTAACTGGATAAAGTTCTTATCTTGGCTCTCAGTTGCACTGCATGTTTTCTGCAGTTTTTCCTTTGCTAGGAAGAGCATGCTGGAAAAAATAGAAATACACTCAAACTTTACATCGAGATGTTTGGAAATACTGGTGTATGTCATGGACTTTGAGCTAGCATTTCATTATGCTTCCTGGGTTCATGTGTTTTGGTGCAAGATCAGTAAGATTTAACTAGCCAGTATCTTTAGAAAACAAGATGGTGCAGTTACTTGCAGCAAGACAGGCTTATTGTGTGCAAGAAATAATCTGTACAGATAACAGAATCATACTTGGTATTTCCATTGTGTTTTATAGTAATACTGGGTATATTTTGCTTGAAATCTCATTTATCTATATAATTCCTATACTTCTGTATCATCCACAGAAGCTACTTGTCTGTGTTGCTGGTTTTCAAAATGTATGTTTCAATAATTTGAATAGGGATTTTGTATTTGTAGTTCATTTTCCCTCGTACAGGGAAAAGAATGTAATTAAATCTTTGTTCAGAAACGGTAACTTGAGAAATGAACCAGGGTATCAAATACACATAGATAAACTTGAGAAACCAGACTTGTTGCACGAGATAAATTTTGTGGACTTTTATGACAAATTTTGCATGAATATGAATAGATACCTTACGCTTTTCATATTTTAGATCAATGATTTGGGCTTTTAAAAATTTATATTCTTTAGTCCTTGTCAACTGTAGTAGAAAGAATTATTGTTTTTACTTTCAACAGGCTTTATATCACTGCTACAAATCTTAGTGTATGTAAAATGTCTCTTTTTTTTTTTTTTTTTTTTTTACTGCTTTTCAGTGGTTGTGGCATCTATAGTAGACCACATTCTCTCAACATGGTTCTTTCTTTTTGATTAATACATTTTCAGATCCTATGGATATTTACTCTGGCTGATTGGTTTAAAACCAGGTACACTTGGTAGTGTGAAAAACTGAGATTTTTTTATGTTCAAGAGCAGAAGTTAACAGTTTGCTTGGAGGTTGTTGTTCACTGAAGATGGCCATTTGCAGTTGTTGATGTTGCTTGTTAAATAGAAGTGAATTATTTTTAATATGAGAGGAAAATCATAGTTTGTTCTTCAGTGAGAAGTTAAACAAATTTTCTGGTTTTGATAGTCTGATGTGAAGAGTGTCCTCCAGATCTCAAAGAGGTTACTTTTATATTTTGAAAATGGAAAATGGGATAAAGCAACAGTGCTAACATGGAAAAGTGTTATATTTTTTTATATTCTGTTTGTTCTTGTGCTATGTGTCTTCTTGAAGACTTGACTTAAAAACGTCCTCTGTTGACGAAAGCACTGCAATGTACTTCTACAGTATAATGCTGCAGAACAATCCAGGTAAATAAAAGCATTGCCTCAGTTCTATCACTGTGACTTTGGTCATGGATGGCTTTGGTGTGACTTCTCTGCTTCCACTTTGTGAATATTTGCTTATTTTGAGCTTTCTAATCATAGTAGGCATCTGTTGATCTGCAGAGTTCTGAGGCCAGAGACTTTTCTGTTGTTTATATTGCTATGGTACTTAAGTTACTCAACAGAAACAATGGCTTGACTGCCAATTCTCTGCAGTACAAGTCTGATCTGAATTAGGCATTGGCATGCTACTGTATCTGTGACAAATCAGCACACAGTTTGGAACTTGTGCCTAGATACTATTATGGTAGCTGTGAAAGGACACCTGAAACCTCACTTGCTTGAAAACAGTGCTACAGATAAAGAGCATGTTGTCTTTATTAAAGCTTTCAGCTCAAGTTAAATGTAAAAAAAAAAAAAAAAAAGGGGGGAGGAGGGGCAGAATTAAGAGTGCTGTTTAAGCCCCCAGGGTGATATCAAATGAATGCTTTGCAATATGAGGAGGCTACATTTTTTATCTCATAATAGTAGCAGTCAAGCATGATTTAATAAATTGTCTAGCCTCCACCTGTCCTAGAATCCTTCCTTATGCTTAATATCACATTTTACCTACTATCAGAGTCCTTGTCCCAGAAGAGCTTGCTGTCTGGAGAGTCTCTCCCTTCTTCTACAAGAGGTTGATTCTGCCACTGATTCCATACTTTTATTTCATTTGGTTCACTTCCAGAGTAATTTCCTAAGAAATAAAAGGTACAGATATAGAACTCAGCTCTAAGTTACAGGTATCTCAGTTCTAATATCAAGTCCTTCTTCAATTCCAACATGAAACATATGAAAGGATGTGTGTCTGTTCATTTCACCATGTCATTACTATTGATTTTTTTTTTTTTGCCACAAATTGATGACTAACACAAAAACAATGTGCTGTTCTGTTTCTTTTGATAGTAATTCAGCTGTATGGCTGGTTTTGAAATAATTCAGACTGAGATCTCTGCATCTGAGATCCCTGTAAATCAGAAAATTAAGAAATCCAAGGTCAGTCTCATCTCTGTGCCTGGCAAGATCCTGGAAAATCTGCCAGTGCACATGAAAAATAAGGTGATTGGTGACACTCAGCATGGCTTCACTAAGTGCAAATCAGGCTTGATCAATTTGGTGGCCTTCTATGACAAGGCTACAGAGATGGTGGGTGGTGGCAGAGCAAACTGATGTCATCTACCTGGCTTTGTACATACATTTGACACTGTTCCACATGATGTCCTGGTTTCCAACTGACAAGAAATGGTTTTGACAGATGGACCACTTGGTGGATAAGTAATTGGCGAGATGGCCCCACCCAAAAGAGTTGTGGTCAATGGTTCAGGAGTGGAGAGAAGTGATGAGAGGTGTTCCTTGGGGGTCAGTATTATGACCAGTGCTGTTTAACATCTTTGTTGGAGGCATGGACAATGGGATTGAGTGTATCCTCAGCAAGTTGGCTGATGACACCAAGCTGTGTGGTGTGGTTGACACCCTAGAGTGAAGGGATCCCATCTAGAGGGGACAGGCTGGAGAGATGGGCCAATGTCAACCTCATGAAGCTCAAAAAGGCCAAGTGTAAGCTCCTGCACCTGGGTTGGGGCCATCCCAGGCACAAATACAGGCTAGGGAGAGAATGACTGAAGAGCAGTCCCAAGGAAAAGGACTTGGCGGTGGCAGTAGATGAGAAGCTTGACTTGAGCTGCCAGTGTGTGCTGGAGCCCAGAGGTCCAGTTGTGTCCTGGGCTGCATCAAAAGAAGAGTGGCCAGCAGGGCCAGGGAGGGGATTCTGCCCCTCTGCTCTGGTGAGACCCCACCTGGAGTGCTGTGTACAGCTCTGGAGCCCTCAGCACAGGAAAGGCATGGAGCTGTTGGAGAAGGTCCAGAGAAGGGCCACAAAGATGATCAAAGGGCTGGAGCACCTCTGCTGTGATGACAGGCTGAGAAAGTTGGGGCTGTTCAGCCTAGGGTAGAGAAGGCTCTGGGGAGACCTTATAGCAGCCTTCCGGTACCTGAAGGGGCTACCGGAAAGCTGGGGAGGGGCTTTTCATCAGACAGGGCAGTGATGGGACAAGGAGTAATGGTTTTAAACTGAATTCTTAATCATGAGGTTGTTGTGGGGGTTGTTGATGCCCCCTCCTTGGAGGTGTTTAAGGCCAGTTTGGATGAGGCTCTGTGCAGCCTGGTCTAGTGTGAGGTGTCCCTGCTTGTGGCAGGGAGGTTGGAACATGATAATCTTTAAGGTCCCTTCCAGTCTTAACCATTCTATCATTCTATACTAAGGGGTTTTATTTTTTGGTTTTATGTTTATTGAATGAAGTGTATGTATGATGGCAACAAGTCTTCTATGCTGTGTTTATCCAGGTACTTGCAATTGTTTGCAAGACAACTGTATAGATATCTCTGTCGATATACAATTAATACAATTGTAGGGAATTGCATTTTTAATATTTCTCATTACTGACTTTTCTCCAGAAAATTTCAATTGGATTTGGTCTAAGACTAGTTAGTGATTTTTAACAGAAGGAGAAGGAAGAGGTAGTAGAATAGGAGAAGGTGTATTAATATGTTTAGTCTTTTAGCATATGTTGAGAGTAAAGAAAAAATTAATACAAGAAAGCATTTGTAATGTTCATCTTAATCTCTTTCTGTTTGCTTTGTAGAATCAAATTATTGTGTTTTCCCCCCTTGTTTGTGCACCCCTGAAATACTTGTCTGTACATTAAAAATCTCTTTTGTTGAGTGGATTGTTGCTGTGTGACTTTTCCTTGGTTGTTTTTCCCAACATACCACTCTTTCACGAGTTTCTTCCAGAAGCGGCAACAATTTTAATTGTATTCTTTTATCACAGAAGTTTGTCACTGCTATTGCTGTCCTATCTAGTTTACAGCTTCTCAGCTGTTGAAATTCAGAGTAGACTTCTGACATGGGTGGACAGTAATACCCACATAACAGCTGAGGCACTGGGCTCAGCTGATGTGCTTGAGGAGGCCTATAAGAGAAATATCATAGAATCATAGAATCCTAGGGGTTGGAAGGGACCTCGAAAGATCATCTAGTCCAACCCCCCCTGCTGGAGCAGGGTCACCTAGAGTATATCACACAGGAATGCATCCGGGTGGGTTTTGAATGTCTCCAGTGAAGGAGACTCCACAACCTCCCTGGGCAGCCTGTTCCAGTGCTCTGTCACTCTCACAGTAAAAAAATTTTTTTGGATATTCACCTTGAACCTCCTATGCTCCAATTTACACCCAATACCCCTTGTCCTATCACTGGTCATCACTGAGAAAAGCCTAATTCCATCTCCCTGACACTCACCCCTTACATATTTGTAAACATTGATGAGGTCATATGAAGTAGCCAGAACCTGAACTCTTCTTCCATGTTAGTATACTAGCTGATGACCCATCTTTTTCTCCTGAAATAAAATTAAAACTTCAGGTATAATTTGTAGTAATGTAAAAATCTGTGTATATTAGTCAAGCTGGACTCTTAATATTGCGTCTGGGCTGATGGGTGAGATTTGTTTTTAGCGTAATTTTTCCTTGCCTATTTTTTTACCTGTAAGGGAAAGGAGAAGATTCAGGAAAATCTGGGCAGTCCTAGCAAGTTCAGTCAGTGGCTTAATCTGAAATGCACAACTGTTTAATACTGGAATTTATAGATCTGTCTCTACAAAAGCACATAGCCTGAGAATTCAGGCCTTGCTTGTTGAAGGCTTTATGGAATTCTGATAATAATTAGAATGGTTTCCAGATTAAAGACTTGAGATTTCCAGGCCTACTTTGCCTGTAATCCAGAAACTTGTTATTGACTGGTGCGGTGATATGTTTAGCAAGTAGCAAAACCTTATTTTTATTATAGAAGTGTATTGTAAGGTATTTATGACCTGCCTGTAAACAGTTATGTCTATGGGTCAGTGTATGTGGATATGTTCCATTCTTACTGATAATGGAAATAAAAAACTGTAAGCAAGTTATGTGAAAACTCTTGTAGCCAGGGGTTTTGAAGTTATTTTTCTGTATGTAGTATTTATAACCAAGAGCTAAGAGAGACTATTTACTCTTGAGCAGCTTCTTTATTTATACTTGTAGAGTTGATTAGGCCCTTTACTTTAACCATGAACTAGCGGTACAGCTTTTTAATGTGTGCTAATCCTGAAATTGTTTGCATTCTTTGGTGGTTTCTATAGCAAACTGGAAATAAGCAAAACTAAATGTCACTGTGCTTTGAGTGCAGGAAATTTTTAAGTAAAGCCCAAATTTTACATCTATATCCTGTAACTTCAGAGTAATAGTTCCCAAAGAAGATACTCCCTTTGTTAGTAACTTAAAGTTTTATTTTCTCTGTCACACCACTTGACAAAAATTGTTGAAAATAAGTCTGGCACTTAAAATTATGAGGTCTTTGTAAAACATTATTGATGGTCCTAGTTTTTGAGGGAGGCAAGTGCAGTTTGAACTAATTGATAAGTCAAATGATTGCTTCATGTGTTCTAAAATTAGCCATTGTTGATTCTAGTGATTTTTATTTTTTTAAAAGTATATAAATGTAAACAGTAAAATTATTTGTTTGAGCACTCCATTGCTTGCCTGTTTCAAGTCTCTCATTCTTTGTAATTCAGATTGGTTTGTTATCCACAAAATGTATTTCAGATTTATGTCAAGTAACCAAAGCCTGCTAGGCATTTATCAGTTTTGAGGAATTTTGACACTAGAAATAAATGTTGTTCATGTGGTTACTTGATTTAAAATATGAAAGCCAAAAGAGTATATAGTCATCTTTCAAAGTTGTTAGTGTCCCTATATTCTGTATTGTGTTTGTTTTGTGCACGGTATGTTCCTGTACAATTTTTGTGAAACTTCCTCGTATTTTTTTCATTAAACTAATTTTTTTTGAAAGACTGGATATGATATCTCAATTAAAATAATATGTTTCTCTAAAGCAAAACAAAACAAAAAAACCCTTAATTTGAGCTGAGATAGAACAGTTGTTAATACTGTGTTTTATGCTGTTCAAAAAACATCTGCCAAATGGGTTATTTTCCATCTTATCTGCAGCACGTCTTTGGCGTTCCTCGGCTTGTGCTTGTTACTGGATGCTTTGGCCCAGTTGTGATCTCACTTGGAATTGGAATAAGTTCTCTGTAACTTGTTTTGGATGATAAGTAAGATGGGATGCAAAAAATATATCATGAAGAGTCGAGCTTTCCTGACGTGTTGGATCTTAATTGCTTTGTTAAGAAAGGTTAGATTGTTCTTTACATATTTTTATCCCCCATTTTTTTCTGGTTTTGTGGTTAATATGTGCATTTTACTGTTTTTACTGTTTAATTGGGTTTTATCTGTGGCATGACAATTACAGCCACAATTGGTTCTTTGCTTGCAGGCAGCAAGTAAAGCATATGGCAGACATTATGAATGGTTAACTCCTAATTTAGCCATAAGGTAAAATATTTTGTTTGTAGCTGTTGCAATGGCAAACAGTAGGGCTGAAAATTGCTGCTGATTGTAGATTCAGCTTCACCTAGTTTTGTGCCAAGTTCATAATGTGCAGGTCTATAGGAATGTTTTGGTTCATGATTTTGTTACCTGGGTGGTGAGCAGATTTTGTGCTATTTTTTTTCCTGAAGGTTCTTCAAGGATAAGTTAATCTCTAATAATTAGGTAATACCTCATAATGAGTTAAAGGCATTTTGTTAATGTAGAGCTTTTTTTATTTTGCATAAGTTGTTCTTCATTTTAATAAATACCTTAGGGAAATGCTTGTGTATAAAACACTAGTTTCTTAAATTAGTGAAGAAGATAGAAGGAAACTTCCTTTTGGTTTTGTTTTTTTGTAAGTAAATTTAATTTTTATAGTGACTCATAGAGCTGATTTGGACCTGCTGCAACCATATGCTCACTTTGTGTAAATGTAATATTCCTGTTGAGGTCCTGTAAAAACTGAGCAACAGGAGCTTCAAAAGAATCACAGCTTAAAATTAAAGTTGTTCATTAAGCTGATTCAATTAGATTGCTACTGCATGTTATGCATAAAGCCAAAGAAGTAAACTTTTAAGACTTATATGTAGTGTATTCTTTCAGTTTTGTATCTCAAACATCTTGTATACTCAAGTGCTCCATACTGCATTAATTTCCAATTTGATTTAATTTTGTTGTGTCAGAGAGGGACATAGCATAGTGCTCAACTAATTTTTCTTTTTTCCAATTACTTTTCTGAAGTATTTTCAACTCAATAATCAATTAAAAAAATGAAACAAACCTAACCCTGTAATATTTTAGCCATTAACTCAAAACAGCTTTATGGAGAAGACGAATCTGGTGGCATGTGGTCTGTAGTCCATTCATACAACAACTAGCGGCTGCTGCATGAGTAAGATTAGAAGCATACTTCATTATTACATTTTTATATGAAGCTGCAATCCAAGAGAAGAAATGGGCCTTGCAACAGCCTATTATTATCAAGGGATGTTGAGCTCCTTTGTTCTTAAGGAAGGAAAGGGATTGAAAACCATAGATTACTTTATCTTTCATCCTCAAATTTTGGTGACTATTGACTGTTTATATTGCACTTTTCTGCTAATGTTTACATTACACAGGTACATAATGGAGGTTGTGGTTAAACTGAAAGTACTGCTGTTTGTCCAGTGGCCATCAGTTGAAAGTTGCTTGCCAAGGAAGGGCCAAATGAAATCATGTCTTTGTTTCCTAATGTTCTTTATATGTAAAGCCATGGGGACTGGAGTACAGTACTGGGCTGGTGCCCATGGTTTCATTAACTTTTTTTCCCATTTAAATCCCTATCTCTGCTTCAAAGGTGATTTAAGGTATTTATGGATTTTCCTGTTTATTTGCTGTCATTAACTATGTAAGAATAATACAAAAGGCCACCCAGGAAAAGGCTGCTTAAAACCCAAGTAAAAAGAGCTTTTTGTTATTAGAACCATTGATTAGGCAACAAGTGCCAATTGTGTATTAATTGTCCTGGAAAGTCAGTTTTTTTCTTTGCTTTGGATTTCAGGAAAATGAGTTAATCTGTGACAATCTTTGCAAACTTGGAGTACTTTTATTCCTTATAATATCAGTGAAAGACTTTTGTCAAAGGCATGTGTGTTTGTAGTGGAGAACTGTATGCACAATTAGCTTTTCAGCAGTGTTTCTGAAGTGTTTTTACATTGGATCAGCCAGAATTAAAATATTTTCTCTCTTTAGGCAGCTTTCTGAATTGATACATCCAAATAGCTTCTAATTGGTATTATATACTTTCTCTGAAAATCTTCTTGGAATGTATTTATTTGTAGGGGCTGTATAGCATAAGCTGACACTTCAGTTATTTGAGAGGCAAATCCCCTTATGCATAGTCCTTCAAAACTCATTAAAGCATGTTGACATTTTATTACATTTTTCTTTTTATAAACGTGATGTAAAATGTTATTGTCTGCATGTTGCATGTTTTTGACCCCTCATGAAAAATTTCTATTTAAGGCAGGATTGTGTAACTTCACAATCTTTCTGTCATAAAGTGTGCAGTAAAGTAGCAGTTGTTCATAATGACTGACTATAGCTACGAAGTACAATCCAGATGATCATACCATTATTTTTCTTTATTAAAAGGCAAAAATTAGATATTTATTTTGTTCATTTAATTGATTTGTCTTCCACTGCATTATAATTAAATTGTGCTCATTATAGTCAGGTTGTGCTTTACCTAGCTAGTTTGGGAGGATTTGAATGGGTGGTTTGGATTACTGACAACAATTAAAAGTAGCAGTTTGAATAGGAGCATTCTGCAAAATGCTCTAATTGTTTTACTGTGGATAGATAACACATCTATTACATACAGAAGTAAGAGTAAATTAGCTACAAAAACAGTTTTGTTTTTTTCATAATAGGAAAAGTTAAAGTTGCTTAATAAATGGTCTGGTTTTACATAGTTAAAGAGTGCCTTGAGGGCAAAGCTGGGAATGCTGAAATACATGTTGGTTCTGACCCAAATTTGTTACCCAGAGCACCAAAAACATATTGAAGTACCTACTTGGCTGTGGTGTGCTACCTGCACAATTGCACAGCTAGCTTTCAGTAACAGGAACTTAATTATGGCTAAAGAACTGCCATCTCAGCCACTTCTGGCTTACTCATTTTGTGCTTGTTGTGTGGGAAAGCACTGGAAGGAATAGACTGTGGAAAGAGAAATGGTAATTGAAAATAACTTCTTTTCTAAATCTGTCAGATGTGCTTCTTATAACAAAAGTTTGCTTATTAAAGGATGCAATTTTGGAGGTTATACCAAATGTTTATGCTTATCAGCATTTACAGTGGTAGACTGGTAACCTGGCAGAAGCAGATACTGACCTCCAACATCAGAGATTAAAAGAGCACTTAGCCAAATGTGGTGACTCACTTCATAACTGTATAGAAAACATACTTGTTAGCTAGGTATTCAAAGAAATTAATTGTTTACTGTCTAAACTGCAGAGAATTTTGATTCCTCCTCTTCCCACTTTGCTAAGAAAAGTCTTTAGAAAAAAAGAAGAAATTAAAGGAGAACAGTTAAGTGGTCAAGCAGTTACTGAATTAAAACCTTATGATGAATTAATATAATTCCTATATTTTGTTTGAACTCTTGGATGTTTTTTAATCTCTTTTTACTAACATAAACCACATAACTACCAGAGATGTTTAAAACAGCAAAATTGATTGAATTGACTAGAATATTCATTAACTCCAATGTTATACAGGATCAGGCTATAAGTGCTGTGATGATTGCAGTGTGTATCAGACAAGGTAGAAGTCTGTAACCTTGGCCTTTCCATGTGCAACTAGAATGCTTTTGTTTGGAAGTGATATCCAGCCCGCATGAAATGATGAGGTTATTTGCATATTAAAATGGCAATGAATTATGAATCAGTCATCAAACCCTTTTCAGTGTGGGTTTTAATTTTTGTAATGACTGAAATGCAGGATGCAAGTTCAAGGATGAAATTCTGTGTCATAAGGGTGAGTGTTTTGGAGGGATTCCTTCAGCCATTAACCTTTGTACAGTAGACAGATATGGCGTGTAAAATTAAGCTGAAAGTACTGCTGTTTGTCACACAGCCAGTTGTTCAATTGTTTGACACATAAGGGCCAAATGAATCATGTCTGTATTCCAAGCCAACTTTTCTTGTTTCTGAATTATTAGTTCAGGCTCTCTCACTCTTTATCGATAAGCAAATAAGAGACAGGAATAATCCAAATTATTAATATACCTAATACTTACTTTTTCCTTATGTAGCTGTTATGGTGGGAATTAGTAAGATTATAAATATTAGAAGGTGTCTTTCAGTCTTTCTTCCAACTATTTGTGATTCACTATTCCTTACTGTACAGAGGCATTTAGCTCTTATCTTATCCTTAACAATCAGTCAGCGATATTCAGTGAAAGTAACTCAGAAAGGGAAATCTGTTATGTTCCTGCATGCACTGTGAATAGGCTGCCTCTTAACCACCCAAAATTGGTCCCTTGGAGGCAAGATCTTGTTGAGCAGCTGTGAGTGTGAATGACAGGGTCTTCTGACCTTAACAGGGGCCCATCCCTGGTTCCTTCTGGGACGGAGCTCTCCGATTTCTGCAAGGGTTGACTGCTCTTAGCCCCTGGTGAGGACTGAATTCAGCAGAAGCAAGCTGATCTTGGTTTTCCGCAAAACAGTAGCTGTCAATCAGTGTATTAGGCTTGTCAGAGGTAAAGAAAGCATTTGATTCTTTACGTCGTCAGGCAGTGACATCTTCATCTGAAGAAATTTTGCAGAAGGTGAGCAGTCCCTACCCTCATAAACCTGGATCTTGCTGAGATTTGCTATAACATTGTGCATAGGTAAAAAAGCACTCCTGTGGGGGTTAGAAACCTTTTTCCACATTTTACTCAGCAGAGGTTGTTTTTTTTCTTTATTCTTCCACAAAAGTTTTATCATCTTTCCCTTTGTAAGGGGAAAAAAAAAATTAAAAAATGGGCTTTTCTCATCACATCTTACTCAAACACTTTGCTGTAAGTGATAAATGGGTTTGGGCACCTAAGAAGAGGAAGATAAAGGCAAAAGAGCTGACTGCTTAGGTAGCAGCAACAGAGGAGTTAAGCTGAGGACAGGAGATGAACATGTGAAGGAACAACACTGTGATGCTGTTAAAAATCTGTCTGCTTACTGTGTTTGCTTTGACACCTGTTCTTTGAGCAAGACGTTTAACACTCTTACTACCTGTTACATACCCACTTGCAAAATCATAAGATAATTCAGGTTGGAAGGGACCTGAGGTGGTCATGTAGTCCGGTAGAGTCAGTTATGAGGTCCTACAACTGCTCATGAGTTCTGAATCCATTGACTTCTTTTTGTGGTATCTCAACCCTAAAGAAGTGAAGGTGAGGGGAAAAAAATATAGGAGTGCAGAAGAGGCAAATCATGAATATATGTGAGGAAAAGAAGGGTAAATGCAACATCATTTTTTTTCTCATAGTTCTGTCATGACACTGTGTTTGATATCTTTCTTGAAATTTTGTTATGATATATAATGTTGACTGCTTTCATTTTGAAAGGAAATTATTCCCCAATCTTTGGGATAATGAAAAAAAGCTTAAAAACATGAATGCAAAGGCTTCAGAATGAGAAGAAGAAATAAAGAGACATTGTTAGTTAGCTTAAATATGTAGTAGCTCAGAGTTTTGGAACTCATCTAGTGTTTTGAGAGACGTGCTAATACATGATTTTTCTAAAGATTGCTGTTGGTAATATTATAATATGAAAAACTAAGATGAGCACGACACTGACTTCTACATACTCGTGTGTGTAACACTCACTCATTTGAGTATATATAGAGCCTGCGTAATCTGGTACAAGAAAATTAAAAAATAGTGCAAATACTAGATAAGATATGTAAAAATGATGTTAGCTGTTCGTGTCTGGATTGCTTTTTGTTGAATATTCAGAAGATGGATTTTGAAGATGAGCAATTGGGAAAAAACCCAAAAGCTTTTGTAAGTAGGACATAGTTACAGTCAAGGGAAGCCCAACATTAATTTTCATTTATTTGTTCTGGCATCTGTTGATCTTTATTTTTTAAAAATGAATTATACTTTTGTAGTCCTCTAATATAAAAAAAAAAAGCAGACCAAATTCCTGCTTAGGTTGTCAGAGGTCAGTTTTTGTAGCTGTCTGACCTTTTCAGACTACACCAAGATAGCATATGTGAGATGAAGGGGGTTTTATGCCTGAAGTGATAAAGCTATTCTGCAAAGCTTGGCTTAATAAAGAGCAGATTGGTTAGTAACATCAGGAGAGAATCCTATTTAAAAAACCCATTAAATGTTCTTAAGGAGTTCAGTTGCCTTTCCTGTCTCTTTTATTACTGCTCTATATCTATATATTTTAAACCATGCATTGCAGCATTCGCTTCTTCTACTCCCTCTACTGTAGCTAAAATATCACCACATTTGATTATAGAAGACTATGTAGTAAAAAATAATGCATGCTCTGAGGATTTTTTTTTCTGGCCTTATCTATCGACTGAAAGTGCATGTTATACTTTCTCCCAGAAGCATAGTTTATAGGCTTTTATTTATTATTTTTAGCGGTTGTTTCTTTTTGTTTATTTGTTTTTTGTTCCTACTCCAGTGAATGCTAAGGCTGTTGTTTTACATATGTGCATATTAGTAACTTCGTGATTGCTGTTCTCTTCAACTTGCCAGGAACGTGCAAGTGTGCAGAGTCTGGTCTTTGCAGAATGCAAACTGATGAATTTTGAACTGCAAAGTTCAGAGCAGCTGTGTATTCTTAGCTGTAATGAGGCTCTGACCAACAAATGGTGTCATTTGTCAACCCATTTGTTAGTCACATCCTCCTCAAAGATTAGCTAAAATAACCTAAACCAACACAACCTTCCTGAAAATCTTGATTATTATTGTGATGACCTGGAAAAGATAAGAAACACAAGAAACAATTAAAATATTCAGTGATCTGGTAGGAAAAAAAGAAAAATAGACTCCGTGCCAAGCCCACTTAATAGCAGTTTTCTTCATGTAAAAGGGATTGGTGCTTTTAGAAATATAAGAAGCTGTAGAGTTGGCATATGTACCTGTTACCTCTTTTTAAAAGTAATCATTTACATACCCTTTCACCAAGAAGTAAAGGCATGTGGGGTGTTTCCAGACCTCATAGTTCCAGAATATGTTTTGATAAACATCCACTCAGGGTAAAACAAACAAACAAAAAACCGCTTGGTTTCCTCTGAACTGTTTGGATAAATGTAGCTACTGGTTATTTCTATTTATAAGAATGCATTCTGGGCAGCAGGATATCTTTCTGTCTGCTTCAAACAGCTATATTGTAAAACAAGTTATTTTATAAAATGTTAATAGTAAAAATAGAGGAAATGAGGTTTTCTCTGTTGCAACCTGATCTATAGAAGTGTGTTATCTTTAGCTGATACTTTCATTCTCCAAGACTGAATGGAGAGAGACCTTAAAAAGGGAAGGAGGTAAGGTGTGGACAATAATAATGATAGATTGTCTTGAGTCATCTATGTACAAGATCTAAGAGCCATTTTTCAACTCTCTGTAAAAGCTGTCTTCTGTACCTTAGGATTGTCTTAATATTACACCCAGAATTAGGGAAAAGAATGGTTAAAGTTGTCTTTTGGTGATGCAAGTGGTAAAGCTTATCTTCTAATCTGATTTTTGTATAGGAATTTATACCTGGTTAAATAGAGGAAGTGATTTACACTTCGGAGGCTTCAGGTGTGGCGATATGCATCAGAAAGCCTGCAAGAGTTGTTACAAGCATTTTTGTAAGTGCAAAACAATTCTGTTCTGTCCTAAAATGCTGTTTTGCTTTCAGGGACAGTGTCACAGTGCCTAGAGAAAGCCAAGGAGGGAGCTCAAGTGTGTGTATACCATGTAAATGTGGAGTAAATGTCTAGGATGTGCTTGAATAAGCAGTGAGTGAGACCTATTTCATATGGTACAGTGTAGCAGCTTCCAGAGAAGCAAACTCTGGATCTCTAGTAGTAGAGACAAAGGAATAGTAGACAAAATAGTAGTAGAGGCAAAGGAATTTGGGTTTAACACTGCACTGTCAGACTGTTACCACTCAAAGAGCCAGTACAGTTGCCATCTTCTTGTGCTGCACCTTGTAGATGTGTCTCCTGAAAGGGCTTGAGCATTTCATTCTCCCAGTGGCCTTTCAGAGGTCTCTGGCCCTTCTGTCTATCACATTACACTTCTATGAGACTGAATGCAGAGCCAACAAGCTTATACTTTCCACACTGGCAAGCTACCTTTTGGATATGCCTTAGGAAGAATGTTTTGGAAAGGCAAGAAGATCAGAGGAATGAAATAGAAAAAACTAAGGTTTGTTGTAGTTTTATCTACAATAAAACATAATTTACAGCATAGAGCTTCAGCTGCAGAATGACTTGATATGTTGTGATGCTTCAAAGTGTGTAATCTTTTTTTCTGATGATTCTTTTTCCTGGCTTTCCAAAATGTGAATTAGGTTGTTAGTCTTCATACATTGCTGCAACATAGAAATATCTCCTCAGTATAACAAAATGCTAATCATAATACCTACTTTAAAATTCCGTGAATCTATTCTGAAGTAAATGTTTCCATTTACTTTTCAATGAGGGTGATTTGAAAAATGCATCTATTGTGCAAATAAACTGTACTAGATTGTGAAAGGGAACTGATGTATGGAAATAACAAAAACAGTGAAGCTTTTTTAATATATTGCTTGACAGATGTTTTCTTTGTCCCTGTTTTAGCAGATTCAGTATCCCACGTTGTAAGAAATATTTTTATGACCTAATTCAGCAGCTTCAGCCTTTCTTGAGTATTTTCCGCTTTACTTCTCAGTCTCTTTAGTATCCTCATAAGCTTGTAAAATTTAATTTTAACATGTCAAATAATTTGTTTTACTGCTGGCCTGGATCAAACTTCCCCTTTTTTGGGTGGACTCAAAAGTTACTTTTCAGGCTTAGGTGTTGCTTTATTCTTTTTCTTAGAAAAAGAAAGAGAATTCTTCAAATGAAGAAGCAAGATAATTGCTAACAAATTACTTTGTCTTGTATGTCAATGTAAAGTAGTAAAATTAAATGCACAAAATCCTTTTTCAAAACTACTCTTGTTTTAGAGGCCAGCCTTTGATTACTGCATTCATGTTGGAGCTCAGTGTCTGTGACCCTTAGACTTAAAGCACTTATTTATGAAGAATGTACTCCTTAACTGAGAGGCAGGCTTCTAGTGACAAACACTTTTTTGTCCAGCATCTATGGAAACAGCCAGACTAAATTATTTCACAAAGCTATGCAACAATAAGGGATTTGGACGTAAGGAAAACAGTTTATACGGAGCTTGGCAAGTGGAGGGCCAAGGTTAGAGTCATTCTACAATCTAGACTGTGATGAGAAATCAATTAGGGACATGCTGTTGTATTAATTGTTTTACAACTGCTGTGGAGCCTACTTTATTCCTGAAGCTGAAACATACTCTGAGGAATGTAACTTTTTGCTTGTAAGTGATTTCTATCCATTAGGAGATAATAAAGTCTAAGTACGAGATGTGGTCAGACTTCTGTCCCAGCAGTCTTACTTTCTTTTCTGGGTTCTCCACTTTGAGTTATACCCAAATGTAAATGCCATGAACACTATTTGCTGTATTGAATTCATACAGTGCTCAAAAAATATAATCATCTTACTTGACTGATGAAAATTGTCTCCCTCCTTTGCTATGAAAGTGGAATGAAAGGGGAGAGAAGGACTGAAATACACTTGCCTCTCACATAACTTTTTGGCAAGTTTGCCTTTTCCTGTAGTATGTATTTCAGACTGTGATACAACTGGGCCTTAACTATGACAATACTTGTAGATAATGGTGAGACTGGCTGGCCTGTCTTCTGCTGTTTCTCCTCTCTCCTGTAGTGTGGTCATTCAGTAGGAGTTGGAAACATGTGGCTGAAAGCAAAGCTCCTTTCTTGTGAGAGAGGGAAAGGGAGACATGTCAGTGCAGTGAAAGGGGACATCTGTAAGGTGGCAGCCCCAGGCTGGACAAGAGGAGAGCATATTTTCAACTGTCAGCACTGGCCCACACAGATTAAATTAAAGCAGCTGAAGTCAAAGAAGAATGCTGTTCAAGTAACCAAGGTGACCATTGCACTATGGCAAAGTTATTGTCTTTGCTAATTGTCTTTGTTGTGAGATTTGGCAGAGTTCTTTATAAGAATGTATTACTGTTTCTGACAAGAATATTTCTTTCTAAATAAATGTCAGCTGGGCTGGCATCCTTCACCTGTTTGAATTCTGGTTTTTCTAGCAGTTGCATGGGAACCACTGTATGGCTTTATTAATCTGGCAAATACTGTATTGAAAAAAATCCCACAAACAACCCATAAGGCAAACCCACAACTACCCTCAAAACAAAGAAATAAACTACCCCTCCATCCCTCAACAGGTGCTGAAAATACTGTAGCAGGACATAGCAACATGAAAGTGAAGGAGAGATGACCTGAGTATTAAGAAATAATTATCGTAAAGAGCTACTAGGAAAAAATGTATTGCTTCAGAAAAAATGTGTTCAGCTTAGTATAAAATAATAAAACTATCTCTCTGGCTTTTGCCTTAGAATTACTGGGCCTTTTTGCTGTACTAAGATTAAATTAATATAGTAATAAATATCCTCTACTTGAATTTCCATGAAAAGTAGACTCTAATTATCATGATTTAGTTAGCTGAGACTTATGGAAAACCTGATTAGCAAGATACTTGTGCTAAAGAAAGTATGCAATTTTGCTGTATGGAATAGCAGAATGCATGCATGCTGTGTTAGGTGTATGTTTTGATCGCTGTATGTTCTGTTGTACTGTTATGACTTTAAAATTGAATAGGATTAAAAGGGAGCCTTTCAGTGTATTATAGGAAAAGGTCATGTTCTTAAAGGTTTTGCCTTGTAGGACTACATTTCAAGTTACATCCTCTCCTATTGTTCTTGAAGATAACAATTAACATTTTTTACCGTTATGAAGCTTGAGAGCAAAGTGAGCTGTAGTATTTTTAGACACACAAGTTTTAGTTGAAATTATTGCCTATTTGTTGTAATGAAGGACTAGTGTGCCCAGCTGTGTTACCTAGCATTCTCTAAAGGCTATGTGACAACTCACTGTGTTTCTGTGATTCTAGCTACCAAGCTCAAAATAGAGGTAAAGCAGACAAAGATCTATTGATTTGAGCGTGGTTTACTCTGTCTTTCAAGGGAATGTATGATTGCCTGCATAGTAAAAGCAGGATGTCACCTTTTTGTTGGTGACCATGAAGAGCTAATTTTTAGGAAGTTTAAAAAAATTATAGGCTATTTAAAAAAAATATTTCTTATTAATTTAGTACTCAGGAGGTTGACTGAATACTAAACAGTCCATCTGTTCTTGCTGACAAAACCTGTTATCATTTTACTTTTTGATTTTTAATGACTCGAGAATTTATTTGACTTTGCATAGTATACACATTTGATGGCTTTTTTTCAGGAGTTATACTTGATATTAATAAATCCCAGACCTCTCAGGAAAACCTTAGGCAAAATAAGAACAGAGAAGCTGGATAAAGAACTAAGAGCATTTGCTTGGATTTTTGTGCCATTTTTAGCATGGCAGCTGTGGTCTTTATTTCAGTTTTGTGCAGTAAAATGGCTCAGAATATCTGTGCTAATGCCTGTTGATAGGCAGGAATCAGAACATTTTCTGCCTGGTCCCTCTCATAATTACAAAGATTGAAGTTGAAAGTGGATATAAGTGAGTGATACAGAAGCTACATTTACAACAAATGCCATTAGATTAATTGTGGTGGTTACCACAAGGTAACCAAGGCTCAGAAAGCCTTGGATTTGGAAGGCTTTCCACTAAGGGAGCTTGCAACTTTATACTGTGAATGAGCTTTAATTACTTTAATTACTTGTTTTCACTGAATAGAAAGGAAGAAAATTTGTAAAGGTTGAAGTTTTGTGTGTGATTTTTTTGTTACTTAGTTTGGCTTTGTTTTGGTGTTGTTGGTTTTTTTTTTTAAGGTAATGCTTGTGAGAACCGACCACTGATAAAAATTAGTTGCAGTGTAAATTATGCCACCAAAGCTTATGAGCCCAACTTTGTTGCTTTCAGACTCCTTTTGGAGAACAGAGCTGGCCTTTCATCTGAAATTGTATTTCTAATGAAGAGATTTTGTGTGCAAGTCCACACTGAATTATGTAAAAAAAAAGCCCTTCTGTTTATGTTTTTATCATGCTGTTGGAAAGCCTGGTTTTCTGTTTTTTTTTTCTGAACTTGAGATTTTATCCAGTACCATTCAGGAGTTATGTCTCCACTTCCTTCTTGCTATTTGTGCTTGCTGCTGCTACCCAGTAGTTCTGGACCTGCAGTATCATAGGAGTAGGCTCATACCACAGTTATAAGTATGTCTGCAGTTTATAGATATAAGCCAAGCTAATTTTAAGCTGGTAGCTTTGGTTTTAGCAGCCTATGAGCTGAATGAGTTTTTGGAATGTTAGCTTGCCATAATCACAGAACTGTTGTAGCAGTGTTGCTGTGTCCAAACTGGATTGTTCAAAGCAAGCTCATCTTTACCAAGCTGAGCTGCAGTCACACTTCTTACAGCTATGTAATCACAGTCAGATGTTGATACTGTACGTGGATGGCTCCTCTTGGGCTGCTAAGGAAGCTGTATCTGTCAGGAAGTCTGGACTTGGCTACTCATTTTCTTATTAGATAAAAGAATTCAAAGGTGACTCAGTTTCTTCCTGCCTTCATGAAAGTGGAAGACATCTGGTAATTTATTTTTTCTTTTAGACTAACAATTATTTTGTTAAGTGCTTTTCTAGGGAGAATTGAAATGAAACAAAAGTAGTAAGATCTGTTGATTGGTTAAAACAAACCCAAGTAGTAGCCTGTTTTATTATGGAAAAAGTTTCTGTTAATTGTGCTCCCCTTGCCACAGCTGTATTTCAGTTATGGGGGATGTAACAGACAAATGTAAATTATATTTTCTGATTCTTTTCATTTGTTGCTTAGGTAGCCACAAATAGGTTAAAGCTACGTGCAGGACAAGTACTACTTGCATACTTTTAGAACTCAAGCCATCCTTTGTGACTGTGTATGCATGTATGCACACACACGCATATATGTACACAGAGAACATACTTGTATGGTTTCTTTAGGTATAGGATATTCTAGGTTTTAATATCACAGTCCTTGTCTACCTATCAAATGGTAGCTGAATTTCTAGGTCAAACACCATGACAGCACATGCTGTAATGTGTGTATCTTTCATTGGCTCCAGTTAGAGTAGATGTTGAAAATGTTTGAACATCAGTTTATGAAATGGAAGCATGAAAATTGAAGGCGAGCTATGGATCAGTTCACATAGAGATTCGGCACACAAGGAATTAGGGTTTCCAGTATAGTCTTTCAGAATTTTTTTTTCCAAGAGTCTGCTTATGTGAAAGAGATGATTCCTTAAAATGTATTTATCATTTTACATAATATGGTTAAAGTTTCATATCCACAGTCCTTGTATACATTTTTGCCACTAGGAAGTTTCATTTTCTGGCACTCTTCCTTATGGTAACTTTCACAGTTCACACAACAAAATATTTGAAATGTAACAGTGGTTTGATTTTTATAAAAGGTGCTATTTTATACTTACAAAGCTGATATAAGTGAGGAGGTTGTGTTCACTCTCTTAATTTGCATTAAGAAGTAGTAAATAGTTCAAAATATCACCATGCAGTGCAGTCGCTTAGGAATGTTTTTTTATAAATGTCATTACTTTGTTTTTTTAAATGACTGTGCAATAACTGTGCAGAACGAACTCTGCCCTACTGCCTCTGCCTTTTCTTGTCAGCTTTTTCTGTTTTCTCTGCTCTGATAATATAGATTGTAGTATCTTAAAGTGAATTTTTTTCTCACTCTGTCCAGAGCAATGTGACAAAGTTATCTGACAAGTTATTTTATTGTAAAGTGAAATGATATTTCCAATAAAATATTGTACAGAGTAATGCATTTTTAGAATAGAGATTTAAGCAGTAAGCTGTATAGTAAATGCAATAATTTATGATGTTGATGAGAATTGAATAACTTTTGTATCAACCAGGAAACTTCACTGATTTGTGGATTTTTTTCTAAACTACTCCTCAATACTGAGGAAAATATATTTTTAATAGAAAAATGTAATTAATTTAATAAAAATTGGAAAGTGCCCATACTCAAATATAATATGGTGCTCCAAGTAGGAAAGGTGTTCATATTTCAGAGAATATTAGGATTGCTTTGTTCACCTAACCTCCTTCATAAAAACACATTCAAGAAAGTTGTTTCAGTACCCTTTTTACTATTGTAAAGATGACTTAATGAATATTTTAACTGTCAATATCTATGTCAAACTCTGCTTTCCAAACAAACAAAAGGAGTATTAAATAGGTCTGTGAGCACCATCTGTTAGCCTCACTGAGACAAAATGCATCTTTGCAAAAAATACCTTTGACGAAACAAATTCATTATCTGTGAAGCAAGTTCTCTGAACCAGGCACATCTGAAATAAATTAAGTTTTTCAACTTCTGGTTGTGTGACAGATGTGATAGGAAGCCAGACTTTGCTATGCAGAAGTAGTTGCTTTGAGAAGTGCCTCTTTACAGTCATTGAAATAAACTAGGCTTCATATTATGAAAAGTTAAAATTGACAGAAGAGCATAAGCTTTTAAAACAGGATTCTTAAACATAGTATATAGATTTAGTAAGTAGGGATTTGTTTTGGCAATCTCACTATGAATGTGTTTGAGCTCTGTTTCTAGGCATGATTCACAGGTTTGCTATATAAACAGGTTAGAGCTTACACTGATTTGATTATTTTATATTAACATTGCTTCCAGTTTCTATGAGTCTTTTCCTAACAAAGCAACAGCTTGAAAATGAAGTTTTAAATATACTAAAGGTATAGAGAAAGCTCTACCAAGTATTTGTGAATTTGGCTCAAAGTGGATTTCTATGCTGAAGTATTCCAGCTAGTTTTCCGTCTTGGCCATAAATTTAATTTGCAGTGCTTTGCTGTTACCCATTTAAAATTATCAATGTTGTCAAATGCTTATCACTGCTTAGGCATTTTCTTTGTCATCTCCAGGAAAGATGTCTAGAGACCGGGCTCTGAGGAAGCAGCAGCAATTGAATAATTTGGTAGCAGCGGTGACAAAGCTTGCTAAGCCTGGAGATGTGATAGTGGATTTCTGCAGTGGAGGGGTAATATATATAAATTTTTTATTTTTTTTTACATGATATAGTTTCTTTCACCTTTCATCTTGGCAGTGCTAGGTGGTTAGTGACACAAAGCAAAGCCAAAGTACAAATTCTTTCAAAGGTTTTGTTGCTCATTGAGAAATGAATCAACAACAGGGACACTGAAAAGTCACTCAGAATTTGTTTTTTGTTTTTGCAGGGCCACGTTGGAATTGTGCTTGCTCACATGATGCCATTGTGTCAGGTAAATTGCAAACATAATGTTTAGATTGTATGAGCTTTGGGTCTCTGTTAATCATCATAAAAATATGCATGTAGGGAGAATAAATATTAAGACACAGTTGTCTCATCCCCAGTAGAGGATTTATATTTGAAGCATAAAAATTTTTAGCATAATCCCAAATGTGTGCACTTCTTGCCTGAGAAAACAAAAGTTATAGGAAAATATTTGCAGGCTGATGGAAATTGTCAAGTATTAAATGTCCTCCATTGTTGTTGGGTTTCCTGCTAATAATTTCGGAGATCTCAAGCTGTGTCATAAGTATTTTAGAGGTTTTCTCAACTAAACTACAGAGTTTTGTGCTTGTTGGTGATGTTGTATTTTGATGTCTTGCTATTACTTGCCTTTCTCCTGTGTATGAAATCTAGGTGGTGCTCATAGAAAATAAGGAGTTGTCTCTGTTCCGTGCTAAAGACAGAAGTGATGAACTAGGTTTAAACAACATTTGGTTCATTCAAGCAAATTTGGACTATTTTAATGGGACTTTTAACATTGGGGTAAGTCATTGTAGCTTTTCCACTTCAAAACCTCAGTGACTGATTAATTATTCTTAAAGCAATTAAAATAGCTGAGAAAACAGAATTTTATATGACCTTACAGACTGGTATTTTTGATGCTAAGACAAGCACCCTTGTTACAGTAACCTCTATTAAGTTATTTTTGTATTTATTATTTGTTGCAAGTTGGCATCCCTTTTACATTACACGAGTGAACAAAGAAGTGTCTGTTCCAATCAAATACAAAATTAAGAGTGCTGCCTGACCATGTTGAAGAAAAAATGAGGTATATTCTTCGTTTAGTCATGTTTTAAAATCAGTGATTTGTTAGTGGATATTCTCTGGAGAAGGTTTTGCAGATGGGAAGAGAAGACTACTGTTGCTACTGTTCCCCAGGATTCGGTATTGGGCCAATTCTCTTCTTCTCTTTACAAATTATCTGGGTGAGGGCATCAAGTGCACCATCAGTAAGTTTGCAGATGACACTAAGTTGGGCAGGTGTGTTGATCCTGCCTGAGGGTAGAAAGACAGTGCAGGGGGTCCTGGATTGATGGGCCAAAGTCAATTCTGTGAGGTTCAAAAAGGCTAAGTGCAGAGTCCTGCACTTTGATCACAACAATCCCATGCAAGGCTACAGGCTTGGGGAAGAGTGTCTGGAAAGCTGCCCAGAGGAAAAGGACCTGGTGGTGTTGGTCAACAGTCAACTGAATATGAGCCAGCAGTGTGCCCAGATGGGCTAGAAGGCCAACAGCATCCTGGCTTGTATCAGAAGTAATGTGGCCAGCAGGAGAGTAGGACAGTGATTGTCCCCCTTTGCTCAGCATTGGTGAGGTCACACCTTGAATTCTGTGTTCACTTTTGGGTCCCTCACTTCAAGAAGCACATGGAGGTGCTGGAGCAAGTCCAGAGAAGGGCAGTGAAGCTGGTGAACAGTCTGAAGAACAAATCTTATGAGCAGCAGCGGACGGAACTGGGGTGGGTTAGCTTGGAGAAAAGGAGGCTGAGGGGAGACCTTAATGCTCTCTGCAAATACCTGAAAGGAGGTTGTAGCAAGGTGGGGGTTGGCCTCTTCTACCAAGAAACAAATGATAGATGAGAGAAAACTGCTTCAAGTTGTGCCAGGGAGGGTTTAGATTGGATATTAGTAAAGATTTTCTTCACAAGGGTTTTCAGGCACTGAACAGCCTGCCAGGGGAGTGGTTGAGTCACCATGTCAAGGGGTATTTAAAAGATGTGTAGATGTTGTGCTCAGGGACATGGTTTAGAGGTGGACTTGGCAGTGTTAGGTTAATGGTTGGACTTGATGATCTTCAAGGTCTTTGCCAACCAAAAAGATGCTATGATTCTATATTTATAAATGCAGAATCATATCCCAGTTTTGTAGGACTCATGCTGAGCACTCTTGTTGCAGTCAACAGGTGAAACTCTGACTCCTAGGTAACTGTAAATGAGTGGACCAAAGCAGGAATCCGAGTACTGAAGGAGTGAAGTACATTATTTGAATACTGATTTCAAGCATCCATGCTAGACCCTAAAAGTAAACGACATGAATGTCCTCTCCAGAATTCTGTAGCCCTAGTGAAGGGTGGGACATAAATAGTATTTTGTACTCTGTAAAGATTCCTGTCTTCCAGTGTTTTTTTCTCATAATAGAATATCAAATTTTGCAGCAAGCCCCAAGCTTTCAGAGATAGTCTGACTGTTCTTTAAATCATCCATCCAAGGCCCTTTTTTGGCTGTAGCTTAGGATATTTAATGCTGAAGCTTTATGGTACATGGACAGTGCTGTTTAAATGTTTGGCTGGTTTATTTAATAAAGGAAAAGAAATATAGTGCGGGAGAAAGAGGAGAGGATAAATTATTTTAGCCCAGTATAAATTTCCAGTTCTCTAGCTTTATTTTCTGTGCTGCATAGCCATATAAATTTAAGTAGATGAACTAAAGATCTATTTCAAAAATACAGGAATTCATGAATAATGTATTGACATCTGTGTGTGAAATGTTTAATAGTTTTTTAGTGAAATGAGTCTCCAATTTTATGATCATTTGAGTTCCCATCTTCATTTTGTTTGGGTCTATTTTTAATAGTAAGGTAATACTAAGTTAAATATCTCTGTGGAGAGTTTTAATTTTTTAAAATGATACATATAAATTTCCAACCTAAATGATTCTGTGACTATGTCATAAACACTGGTCTGATACAAAAATGACAATATAATGCTGTAATACACAGATTTGTACTAAGTTTGGCAATGCATAATTTCTGAAACCATCTTCTGAGGCTTGTAAAGCTATTCACCCATTGCATGACTCCATCATTTTCAGTAAAACAATACAATGTAAATGAGAGGGCAGATATGATAATAAATTAACTGGTTATAGTGTTAGGAATTTAAAGAGGTATTATAGAAAAATGAACAGGGCAGAAGTCTTCATCTGTTATATTTTTATATTAATTTAAAATGTTTATATGCATTTTAGTTACCTTGACATCAAATCTGAATTACTTAGCTATTTTCTTATCCGTTACCTGCCAGGAGTTCAAAAGCAGATTAAGAAAAATGTGTCAACTTTTTCCCTTTTGCTCCATATAAAATTTCCACCCTTATGAATTGTTGGGGTAAGAATGGATCAAGGTTCTGAAACAATCTATTTGAATGACAGACTTACTACTACATTGTAATATTACATGTTGTAGTACAACTGCCGTAATAAGTAAATTTATTATATACCATCACCATAATAAAGAATTTCAATCTAAAAGAAAGCTTTCCAAATATTTACATGCACTTTTCATTTACGTGCCAACAGCCATAGGATCTTAGTTGGTTTTAATACTTCATAGTGCTTATAGTAGTATCTCAGCTATTTATGGAGAACAAGTTGTAAAGCTTAAGGTTTTACTTGGAGATGTATATTTTTCAGTGTGTTGAGTTTTTATCTTTTCCCCTCACTTTTCTGTGTGCCCTCAGGAGCTGCAGCACTGGAGGAGTAATAAGGGTAGTGCCCTCACACTGCGTTAGCTCTGTTGTTCTCTTCAGGGGCCACTTTGTTTTCTTCTCTCTACAGATGTATGGATTTGTGAGCCAAATGCATTATATACATTATTTATCACTTTTTATTTTGTTTCAGGTAGTGAGTTTAATATATAGGATATCTTGAGAAAGCTTTGTCTTTCACTGTGTGATTTTTTTTCTTCGCTAAAATGATTCTGAGTAAACCAAAGAAGGAATCAGTTATTGTAACACTTCATACAGGCTCAGTAAGTTACTGGTTTTATCCAGTGCTTTTTTAAGGTCTCTCTTCAAAACGTGCAAGCAAATCAGAGGTCTTTGTTTTCTGCTTGGATAGATTGGAAAGTAACTATAATTCCATGATAATCCAATAGCTGTAATATTAAGAATATATTTCTGATGTTAAGCTGGTTTGTTGGGTTTTTTTGTTAAATTCAGATGAGCAAAAAACTTCCATTGCGGAATTATTTTCTTACTAATTTTTTAATGTTCTGCTTGAGACAGGAATATATGTAAGCATCTGTATGCAGTTACAGTTCAATTGATGATTAATGGTGTGCTCAGCTGAGCTTACATCAAGCAGCCTGCAAACAAGAAAGTCTTTGTTTTAATCTGTATCTGAGAGCATAGGTTTTGCCTTCCAATTGCTGTACCTTGAAAAACAACTTTGAACCCTGAAATCTGAGCCTTGCAGTTTTAAGCCTTTTTCCTAAATTTACTGTGAAAAAAAAAAGAACAAAACAATGCTGTTTTGCAAATCCACACCACTGCATAAATTTAAAAATATGCCTCAAAAATGTCCTTAATTTAATGAAAATATAGATCAATGTATCTATGTGTATGCACCTGGTATATGCACCAGGCCTACTCTTTGATCTACTGAGTAAGAAGGCAGAGAAAGTAGTGCCTCCATTTTGGCTGCCCCATTTGCTGTCACAGGTACTGATAGGAGAGAGCTGAATGCTTTTCCTTGCAATGTATTGTTTACAGCTGTAACTGGCCTTTATGTAGCAGAGCATAAATAATTTGGGTACAACCTGTGTGTTGCCCAAATACATAAATACTTGCAGGTAGCTGTTGTGATTGAAAGTCATTCTGGTTTTAGTTTGAGTGTCCATCACTAAGAAAAAGGTCCCCGCTTAGTCTTATCAAGACTGGACAGCCCCAGGTCTCTTAGCCTTTTCTTGTGTGACAGATGTTCCAGTCCCTAAATAATCCTTGTAGCCCTTGGTTGAACTCTCTAGTATATCCCTGTCCCTCTTGAACTGGAGAGCCCAGAACTGGACATAATACTCCAGATGTGGTCTTACAAAGGTAGAGGGGGGGGTAGAACCTCCCTTGAGCTGCTGGTCAGTGCAACACAATTGTATGTAGAATATTGCTATAAGGAATTTGCATGCTTCTTTTGGTTTTTTTGTTTGTTTTTAACACTTTAGGTGGCTCTGCATGCATGTGGTGTGGCAACAGACATGGTAATCGAACACTGCATCAAGGCAGGAGCAGCCTTTGTCATCTCCCCTTGTTGTTATGGCTTCATTCAAAACACAGTGAAGTTTAAATATCCACAAAGGTAAAGTAAGGCTAACATGATAAACTTTAAAATACCAACTTACCGAAGGAAGAAAATAATAAAAGAGTACAGAATTTTCAATTGAAGATAATTGCAAGTGTCTAGGCTATATTAGTTCACATTTATAGTGCAACTGTTTGCTCCTGTTTCACTTTGCAAACCCATCGTGAAAGTGAGACAGACTGGTAATACCTGCATTTTTTTTCTCTGGATTTATCTATTCACAAGACTTTATATCATCAACATAGCAGATACAGTTTGAGGGAATCTATGTAATATGCAGACCTTTCACCTTAAAATCACAAAGTTAATAGAAAACTCATATATTGTTGTAGAACTATTTTAATGTTGGAGAAAGATGTAAGCAATCAGCCTAAAGAAATACATCTGCTTTATACCACAGTTTACTGCTTGTGAAACTCTTCTGATTTATTTTCAAGCAGACAAGCTCTCCTGTATTTCAGTTCAAACTTTTAGTACTTTTCAATGGGCTGTGTAGATATTGTTTCCTCCTAATCTGCCATGTTGGAGATACTTATCTTAGGCTCAAGAATTTTAATGTTTTTGATACAAATAAAATGTAAAAGGTAAGTATGAAATGAACAAAGATAAGAGGCTAAGAGCTTTCTGAGGCACAACTAGGTTGGGAAGGAGGATTGTTTGTTTTTTTTTTTTCATAAAGCTGAGCTTTGCATATTGGATATCCAAGATGAATCAGATTTAGTTCTTCTAGGAATTACAATATTGCCTTAGGTATATATTTGTGAAAATAAGAAACTGAAACATGGTGTCTTAAAAGGAATCAACAAATCTAAAAACCCGTTATACATACATGTTTAATAATTTTCAGATTTTTCTGTAACATCGAAGTGTGCTGTCTCAGAAGTGCTTGGAGGGTAAATAATTAGAATTTGTCAGTTTGATAAACTCTCAATTTAACAGTCTTTTTATAGACAATTTGATTCTTCCATCTCTTTATGGGAGTCCCTTTTTACTTTCTCTTGTGAAACAGTAAGTATTCTTAAAGAAGAGGCAATCAAATTTTAAGCCTCCAAAAATTAGCAGGCATATAACCTTTCTCTGTCTAAAATTGATCAGATACTATTTAACTTTTGTCTGGTTAGTTTTCTAGATCATGAAGACTGGCAGTGCTCACTCTGTTAGAAAACTTGTTTCTGTTTGATCAAAAAACATGATAGCCTGCCCAGAGCCTCATATCGCCTGTGTTCTGTACTCAGTTCCATTGCAGAGGCACCTTCTGTGATACAAAAAAATATTTGTGTACATATAATGTATAGTATTTATGTGACAATGTGGAAACACCAGTAAATTTGTATTAGCATTTCTATTTAAAGAGAGAATTTTAATTAATAATATAATTGAAAAAAATACACTTTTCCTTTTCTAGTGAACTGAACTGTAATGGTTTCTGATTTTCTTGCTTTTTTTTGTAGAATATTGTTAGTGTTTAAAATGAGATCAAAATATGTAATGATTGCTTCTATTTTCTATTTTTAGATGCTAATTGAATTGCTTTTTTTTTCCAGTCATCAGTTCAAAGAAATTTTGTCTTACAAGGTATGTAAAAGCACTGGGGGGGAAGGGAAAGGGTTATGCACCGTTTTCTGCGTTTCACTGGGTCTTCTTAGCAAACGAAATACAAGTGGTTATATTTTAGTTGCCTGCAGCAGCATGTGTTATGTGAAATGTTAATTAGTATTGCAGATTTGATTGTGTTGCTTTCTCTCCCCCATCCATTTTTTAAGGCTTTTTTCTTCAATAAAATAAAAGTTTCTCCATAAAACAACATTTTTAATCATAATGTATAAATGAGCCACTTTAAAGATACTTCAACGTGTATCTGTTAACAGTTACAGGATACCAATTTGTTTACATCCAAAATACAATTCTTTATACTGTGGAAATGTCTGATCATGTTTTAGGTAAAATTATTGCTTTTATAGAGACTATTTTCTGATAAACATTAGATTTCTCCATCTAGTTTATGTCTAGAAGATGGAGCATAGTGAGTAGGAAGAGCTTATGCTCATCAGGAAGCATTTTATAAAAAACTGTTTAAAAAATGTTATTGAAAATTATTTTTAAAATATTCAAACGTGTTTGGACTCTGGAGCCAGGGTCTGGGTGGCAAGTGTGAGAGAAAAGTGGGAGAAAGAATCAATGAGAATTGCTGGTCTGAGAGGATGAAGATAACTGGTAACAGGAGTGAAAAAGGACAAGAGCAGAGAGATGGACAGCAGGGAACTGTTACTGATCTGCTAAGCTTTGTCTAGTGTGTTTCGACTAATTAGTGATGATCGATCAGAAATTTGAAGATTAGATGCACTTAATCTGACATGGAAAGAAAATGTTTCCATTTGAGAGAAGCAAGATTTTATAGAAACTTTACTAAGATTACATGCCAAATCCTAGACAAGGTTTTGGTGTTTGCAATAAAAAAAATAATTTTGGAGATGCAGTATAATGCTTTGTAACAGATATATGAGAGAGAGAGATGGTATTTCTAATGTGCAGATGTTTTGTGACAGTGAACATAGCAAAGGCGCTACATGTAGCAGAAAAATTGAGATTATCTTTCTTTAATCCTCAAGTAAGGGGCAATTAAAAAAATCAAGAAAATTTCCAGGCATCTTATATAGGGAAGTTCAGTTATCTGGTAATACATTAATGTTATCTTCATGATCGTCTGGTTTATGTAGACTTTACTAGCTTACATGGAAATAAATGTCCGTAGAGTGAGATGATGAAAATAGTGCAGTGGATTGGACCTGTAATTATTTTTACCTTGATTTAATATTATTTTCAACACCTGTACGTTTCTAACACAAAATCATGAAGAACTTGGGTTCCAGTTCAGAAGAAGATTATTTCATATTATTAAAATAGACCTTTTGACAGTACAGAGGGACATGGTGACAATTATCAAGTCAAGCATGCCTAGGTTAGGATAGTGTGTATAATCTCATTAAAGACCAGTAATTTTTTTTCTTGATCTATTAACCCATGTAGGTTTAAATCACAGGGCTTGTCATCACTATAGAAGTTTCGATTTTTTATTATTTGTGTTGCTGAAGGGCACAGGGACCAAGGACAATGCTAAAAAATATTGCTGCTCTTAATAATGTAAGAGTCTGTACAAACAGTCTAGGCTGGTTGGTGCCTCAAATAATCCTTGTTATAAATAACTTCTGTTATACAGCTAGCTATATGCATTTTTATATTTCATATTAATAAATCATTACAGGTTATTGGCTGGTAGCCAGAGCTGCCATGTGTTAGCCAGATGTTGTCTGTGTCACCCCTCGCCAGTTCTCATTTTAAATTAATTTTTCTTCTGTTTCATTTTATTAAGATCTAAAAAGACATCCAGAAGTCTGGCATTTCCAAAATGTTTTTGTTGAGAACATTATGCTGTAATTCATTAGTTTATAGCTATACAGAATAAGGTTATGATCACTGTAGATTTCTACCATGATACATTTTGAGGTACTATTTGTCAAGACACTATCCCTATAGGAGAACTGGAAAGCAAAACTGAGTAACTGCACATACAACTTTGAAAACTTAATGGGAATTGAAGGTGGCAGGGGGAAGGGGGTCCAGTAATGATGTTAACTGCTTATGGACGCACAAAGTTTGGACAATTCAGTACCTTCATTATTTTAGAAATGCTTTTCTTCTTTCTGCCAACAGGGCATGTAACAATTTGATGACTGTTGGGGAAACTATGTAGTCGTAGCTTAGGCTCTGCTTCAACTTTTGGGTCATCTCTGGAGGAAGCCAAGGCATTAGTGTCAGTCCAGATTTTCAGGTTAAGTGGTGAGGCTTACCTTGGCTCTGGTCTAGTTGGATGAGCTGAGAACTTGATCTTGCAGAGAGTTGGGTTGTGTTGGGTTCCTGAAGGCTACTGAGGGGGTTCTCTGAATCCCTCTTTTTCTCCCCAGGCTGCCTATCACTGCTGTTTCTTTCCTTAAAGCAGCCACATTGACTGTGGCTCTCCTTCTTCTCCGTTCTCCAGTAGTCACATTTGGGTTTAGCATTTTCAGCTCTTTTGTTCTACAAAAATAACTATATTTGAACTGAACTGACTGGCTACATTTTTAAGTCCTAAACATGTTTTAACATGTTCTTATTTTCCTTGCATATTTCTTGCAAAGCTGTGAGCTGAAAACCTTCATGCATATGAGCTGTACCAGGGAATAAATATCCCTGACTTAAGATACTGTAAATTTCTTTCAATTGGTAGTATTTGAATATCAAGTAACAATAATATTGTATAATTTATAATACTTGGGTAAAATTTTTTTGTGGTGATGTGTCTATTAAATTTATGAATTGGAGTTTACTGTGGAGGGGGTTACCATCTTGATTTAATATGACATTAAATTTTATTCAGGTTTTTGTGAAATTTCTTAACTTCTGTTCTTTTTCTAGGAGCACATGATCCTTTGCAGATTTGCGGATCAGACTGCAGTTCAGCTTCCACCTGAACGCAGGCTAATTGGTATGAATTTCCACAGCTGTTGTGTAAACTATCTCAGTAGTGTATTTACCTTGATATATAGAGGAAGAAGTAATACATTTATGAACAGGACATTAAGTTGCTGTCTTCATATAACGCTTGAAAATTTGAATTTCTTTATATATTGCCTCTTGCTGTTTTGAACTACGACTAGAAATTATTTTTGTCTTTCAGAATTATCAGTATGAGAGAGGGTTTGCGTTTTACTGATGTTCTTGCTTCATCCTTGATTTACAAAAGGGTATAACATGCTCCTGTCTTGTATTAATGTTCTGATGAAAGCTGTAAACTAGTTTCCAGGTCAGAAAAGGTAGAAGGGTCTGGGAACTCTCAGGATATAACTGCATTCCTGGCTTGTAAGGAACGCTTAGAAGTGTATGAAAGCAGTAGTAGCAAATAATCATAATGTTTTTAAAAGCCTAATTTGAAGAATTCAAAGTATTTCTTGTACTCACTGGACAAAAAGTCCTGCTGATCAAAAAGGAAAAATGGAACTACACAGGCAGTGGGAGCAGGGACAGGTATCCTGGGAAGAGTACAGAGATGTTGCCCGGTTGTGTAGGGATGAGGTCAGAAAGGCCAAGGTGCAGCTGGCAAGGGTTGTAAAGCAAAACAAGAAGGGCTTCTAGAGGCACGTAAACCAGAAAAGGAAGGTTAAAGAAAGCGTTACCCCCATAATGTGCAACAGTGGTGAACTAGTAACAACAGATGAGGAGAAGGCTGAGATTCTCAACTTGTTTGCCTCAGTCTTCGCTGGAAACCCCTCACCTGACAGCTCTCAAGCTGATGGCCCACAAGATGGAGACCAGGGAGACAAAGTCCTTCCCACTGTAAGCGAAGACCAGGTTCGTGACCATCTGAGGAACTTGTACATACACAAGTCCATGGCACCTGATGAGATGCATCTCAGACTCTTGAAGGAACTGCATGGTGTAGTTGCCAAGCCACTCTCCATGCTATTTGAAAAGTCATGACAGTCAGGTGAAGTCCCTGGTGACTGGAAGAAAGGAAACATTACGCCCATTTTTTAAAAGGGTAAAAAGAAGAACCCTGGGAACTACTGATCTGTCAGCCTCACCTGGAAAGATCATGGAACAGATCCTCCTAGAAGACATACGAAGTGACATGGAGAACAGGAAGGTGACTCAGGACCACCAGCATGGCTTTACTAGGGGCAGATTCTGCCTGACCAATCTAGTGACTTTCTACAGTGAAGTGACTGCATCAGCAGACAAGGGAAGACCTATGAATGTCATCTATCTGGACTTCTGCAAGGCCTTTGACACAGTCCCCCACAACATCCTTCTCTCTAAATTGGAAAGATATGGGTTTGATGGGTGGACTGTTCTGTGGTTAAGGAATTGGCCGGATGGTGGCATCCAGAGGGTAGTGGTCATGGCTTAATGTCCAGATGGAAAACAGTGACAAGTGGTGTCCCTCAGGGGTCTGTACTGGGACCAGTGCTGTTTAATATCTTTGTTAATGATATTTACAGTAACACTGAGAGCACCCTCAGCAAGTTTGCTGATGACACCAAGATGGGTGGTGCAGTCGATACACCAGAGGGATGAGATGCCATCCAGAAGGACCTGGACAAGCTGGAGAAGTGGGCCCAGGTGAACCTCATGAGGTTTAACAAGGGCAAGTGCAGAGTCCTGCACCTGAGCCAGGAAAACCAGGTATATGAACACAGGCTGGGGGAAGACATGCTAGAGAGCAGCCCTGTGGAAAAACTATGGGGGGGTACTAGTGTATCAAAAGCTGGACATGAGCCACCAATGTGCAGTTGCAGCCCAGAAGGCCAACTCCATCCTGGGCTGTATCAAAAGAAGTGTGGCCAGCAGATCAAGAGAGATGATCCTGTCCTTTTACTCTGCCCTGGTGAGACCTCACCTGGAGTACTGGACAGCTCTGGGGCCCCCAGCACAAGAAGGATGTCGACCTGTTAGAGTGTGTCCAGACGAGTGCCATGAAAATGATCAGAGATCTGGAGCACTTCTTTTCTGAAGAAAGCTGAAGCAGTTGGGGTTGTACAGCCTGAAGAAGAGAAGACTCCAGAGGGATCTTATAGCGACCTTCCAATACCTGAAAGGAGCCTATAAGAAGGCTGGGGAAGAGCTGTTCACAAGGGCATGTAACAGTAGGACAAAGGGTAATGGTTTTAAACTAGAGAGGGGTAGATTTAGGTTGGACATTAGGAAGAAGCTCTTTGATATGAAGGTGGTCCCTGCTTATTGTACAGGGCTTGGACTGGATGACCTCTAGAGGTCCCTTCCAACCCACGACATTCTATAGTACAGAGTCTGAGCTAAAAATACCTATTTTATAATAAATTTGTTGGCTTCTTTACTATTATCACAGTATTTGAAAAAAAAAAAAAAGTAAAAAATTAGCAGTGTTCAGTTACCAGTGTAGCACCCCAGATTGTCTTGCACTGCTTGAGAAGTGGGCTGAAAATTGGAAAAGGACTCCAAAAACGTCAAAAACGTTTTTGAAAGAGTATAACTTTCATCTGTTCCCTGTCTCTGAAACTACCATTTTTTTATTTTTCCTTTTTTTTCTGCCCACAAATTTTAACTTCTGTCAGTGCTTTGCCCTGAGAAAAAAATAGCCGAAACATAAATCTTATTCCTTTCCCTTCTCCTATAGGAAGTATCACTGCTTTTCATGTTTTAAAGAATGCTATTTTTAGCTCAATCTCCATGTAATACTAATCTATTTCAGTGAAGATCATTCCCATTTCAGTGTTCTATTTGAGCTTTGAAACTGGTTTTATGGGAATCTTGTTTGGGTTCATTTAAATATTGTTTGCAAATAATTAAAGGTTGAATCAGATCAGTCTTACAGCCATGGTGAGACTATTTATTTATTTATTTAATTTTGTATAAGCATGATCAGGTATAGAAAACTGTGTGTAGATTTCCTTTAATGCAAATATCCATGAACAGACAGAGACAAAAAAATAGCCGAAACATAAATCTTATTCCTTTCCCTTCTCCTATAGGAAGTATCACTGCTTTTCATGTTTTAAAGAATGCTATTTTTAGCTCAATCTCCATGTAATACTAATCTATTTCAGTGAAGATCATTCCCATTTCAGTGTTCTATTTGAGCTTTGAAACTGGTTTTATGGGAATCTTGTTTGGGTTCATTTAAATATTGTTTGCAAATAATTAAAGGTTGAATCAGATCAGTCTTACAGCCATGGTGAGACTATTTATTTATTTAATTTTGTATAAGCATGATCAGGTATTGAGAAAACTGTGTAGATTTCCTTTAATGCAAATATCCATGAACAGACAGAGACTTTCTTTTGTAAATGGTGGCAAAACGACTCATGCTGCTACTTTTTGAATATTTTAGGATTGTACTGTAAACTATATTTCAGCAATTACTACTGAATTTAAAATAATTTTGTTTCCTTACTTACAAGCCCCTAAAGCACTGCATTACAGCATTCTGCCTGCGACTGTCATTGCTGAAACTACACGTTCCTTAGAGGAGTTCTCTTAAATGAACAAAATTCCATTTCCCATTTTCACTGCCCATGTGTGTTTTATCCATCGTATGTAGTAGTGGGACCTGAGTGCAGATGTAGTGAATGGATTTATATACATCACTACAACTCACCTGATTTATTCTGTCTGATCACTGAACTGCTCGGTGTATTTCACAGTCTTACTGAGAGCATCCAGGGAACCGGGCCTGAGCTGGGACAATTCCAAACCCCTTAGTGTGTACACTCTGAATAATAATTATAGTGCTGTCAGTTTTAGGGTCATGTACATGCCATTTTGCTGAATCAGCTGCAGAATGTGATTTTCTATGAAACCACCAATGAAGGAGAATAGAAGAATTAAGAATGAATTTATAGAGACTTATCCTTACTGGTTTATATAAACTGATGATTTCTCCCTGTAACATATAAATCCATGTAGGACTGAGCTGGATTACTCTAAATGTATCTCTAAATTGTCTCCTAGCCTATTATTACCTCTCTGAAATTCCAAGCCACCACCTGCATGAGTTTTTCTGGAGGTTTTGAGAATACTGAAAAATAGTTTTGCCTGTTCTATTTCTCCATGTGTAAAGAGTTAATAATCTTTCTCTAGATCTTTGTTAAAAATGAGGTACAAGTCACAGATATGATTTAGAAAAACAGAACAAGATACATTTCTAAGTAGTTTTGGAACTTGTTTACTGATTTGTTTTCTTGACATTGAATATTGAAGTGCACATTCCTGATAATGTTTCGATGTTTTTAGATTTTCCATGTTCTCCTTTGCTCTTTTTTTAGGAAAGCAGTGTATGGGGCTTGTGGATCTAGATCGGGCACAGGCTGCAGAAGAACATAATTACTCTGTCCAAGTTATATCTATGGAGCCAGAGAGTTGTTCTCCAAAGAACAATATGCTTGTGGGCATCCCTACTTAGAGTGTGAAACTTGCGTTTGGTTTGAAGTTGAACATAAATCTTCAGTGCATAATGACATCCAGCAGATACAAGCAGAGCTGGGAACCAGACATCACATGTGTTGAACCCACTGCATTCAGAAAAGGAAACAGCACAAAGTCTTAGAAATTGAACTGCCCCTCTGCTAATTGAAGCGCGTGTTGCTTCCCATTCTTAAAAAACTTCCTATCAGAAGAAATGTTTAAGAACGGTTCATGTGTCTTTATGCATCCTCTTCATTGATTTTATATTCACTTTAAAATTTGAAAAAAGGTGCAATTGTGGAATCATTTGAAAAAATTAGCCACAGCCATGTTACTGTAAAATGAAAATAAATGTTCCATGTTCTGACTAGTAAGCAATTTTCTACTTTAATTTAAAATTATCTGTTGACACTAACACAATGGAAAATAGCTTCTAACATTTTCTCCTGCACATTTATGGGTTTGACACATTTATGAATTCTGCCATGGATTGATTTAAATGTATCTGGATGTACCTCTACTACATGTGGCAACCAGAATTACAAACAACAGTAGATACTGGAGGAAAAAAAAGGGGTCCTGAAATATTTTATACTTTGTGAAACTTACCTCTCAAAGATCTAAATACTAGAGGGTTTTTTAATGTGAAGACTGAAGGAAGCTGCACACTTATTTGGAAGCACAAAGGTGGGTAAGTAGGTATGAATTCATACCTTTAGCCTGAGTTCTTCTGTCGATAGTGATTACTTTTTCTGCAGCTTTTTATAGGTACAGGAGTAGCTGGTGTTTGGAAGAATATATAGCAAATATAAAATACATGGCAGTACCAGTTGCCTCCAGGGTTTGCTCTCATACTTGCCTAAAGAGAACTTGGTTTTCAAAATAGTAGTGTGTCAAGTCTAACGTTATGCATGTTAAATTACTTTATTTAGGACTCCATATTTTATGTCTGGGCTAAGAAAATGTCTCTTCATTACCTTTGTGCTGATGAAACAACTCAGGTGAGACACCTGATGCAAGCTTTGATGCTGCTTACAGTAGGGATCTTCACAGTGCTCTGCTTCAGGCAATGGGTGCTAGTTTGTTTTTAATTATGTTGATGTTGAGTATTTGGCATGGGCTGGTATTATGCAGTAATAAATTGCTTTCAGTAGAGCAAAAATCTGTGCTGGGATATACATCCGAATTTCTGCAATATCTATTTCAGTAGTCTGTAATATTTTTTGGATCTAGCAGGAAACGGAGAAGGAATGCATTTGAGATGTGCCATAGGGAGCATGTGTGCCACTGAATAAAAGGGAAGAAATGGCTTTTTTAACAGGCAAAAGCAGTATTTTTTGGAAATGGAGGTGGAGAAGAAGCCTTATTTGGACAAATGTCCAAGAGGTTATTAGATACTTAGTATCTAATAAGAGGAGTAGCTAAATTCACACAAGAATCTGAATACCAGTCTCCGTTTCATTGGGGGGTTTTTCCCATTTTTTTACAGTATCTATTTTCATGTAAATGACACAGTTTTCCACAGAAGTTGGTTATTTGTAACTTAAGTAAATTACTTGGTATCTGCTGCCCTAGGTAGAACTACTTTATAGAAGCAAGAGAGAACCGTGCAAAGCTAGTGCTGTGTTTATATGCATCATGACATCCCATTATTAATTGGTGGCCAAACTATATAAAGTGTGTTTGTGACAGATTTTTTGTTTTCCTGAGTTCAGGGTTATTTTGGTGGCCTCTTGTACTATTCATCACCTTGATGGCTTACAAGATAGTGAGATAGCATCCCATCTGTAGCACTGCTTTGTGACCTTGTCACTGTTGGCATCAGTGGGTTGTGGATTCTTTTCCTCATATCTATGGATGGAGTTACCTTTCTATGAACTGAAACTTGAGGTGAATTATTGTATTATTTATTGAGAACTGAAGAGAAGCAGATGAAAAAAAGTATAAAAAGGAGAAGATATTTTCAGCAGTTGATAATAGCTAATTTATCACAGATTCAGTTGCCCCTCAGTGCCATGTACTTCCCTCTAGTAACGTGAGCTCAATTATCTTATTTTTTTATATATGTTACTTTGTTACATGTTTCCATTCACATAAATGGTATGGAATGAATAGAGCCTAGAATTTCATTAACAGTGTGACTGGACATCATGGTCCTGGTAAGTGAACAATTGCTGTTCTTCCAGCAGCTTGTTGTGCAAGGAGCAACTTGATGTCCAAGATGCAGACCTGAATGTTATCTGTGGTTCTTATGTGTTCTTCCCCATTGGAACCAGCTGTAGAGTGAACAAAATGTTGTCTTAGCACAATCCTAATTTTCCATTGTCTTGCCACTCTTATGTTATGCTTGTAGCCAGTAATGCTAGAAAAAGTAAGTTTGTAACAGTAACAGATGACCTGACTGAACTGAGTTCCTCTGTATGTTAAAGCTAATAATCTGTGTGTCCATGTATCTTTCTTATTCTTCTTTCATTTTTGTCTTTAATTAATGTTAATTAAATCTCCATCCTGTTTCAGGAGGTGTTAGTATTGCTGTATTTAGGCAGGGGTATTAATAAACAAGGGACATTCGTAGTAGGTACACTGTGCCCCCTAATTTTTCTGTGGCTTGATGTTAAAAAAAATGTATATGTATTAGTATTACTCTGATAAGTCAGTCTGTTGCTTTTTTAAAAATGAAAATTGCACATGTCAAAATTACCCATTGGTCATTTTTACAAAGACACACATAGAATCATTCACTTGTATGGATGCCATAAATTTTAGACTGAAGTTTTCTATTTCTGATTATTGCTTGACTTTCAGCTGCATGATGGATCTGTGGTTTGAAAGGCAATGACAGAAAGCGGAAATGTCTTTTAAAATAGCTGTAGTCCTAGGTGACATGCTATACCAGTTACTCTCCTTGAAAAAAACCAACCAAACCCAATTAAAAAACCTGAATGTACAACTATGTACACATAGAAGTTTGAGCTTTAAGTAATCTGTAGTGGCACACAGCTGATTTTATAATGGGATTATTTGGTTATTAGTTTGGCCAGATACTGGCAGCTGCAGCTATTCTCTGTCTACATTTTGGTTTAGGATTAGTAATTTACCCTTTCAATGAATATCAATGAATATGGTTTTGTTTGTTTGTTTGTTTTGTTGTTTTGGTTTTTTTGAGAGAATTGAACTCAAAGTATTGCTTACCAAGTGCTTTGTTGCTTAGTTGTCAGCAAAAAGAAAAGCACAATTTTTTCCTTTAAGTCTGTTCAAGCACTACTTTCAGTGGTTTTGTCTGGAACATTGACCTGTCATACCAAACTCCTGATGTGCAATGTCAGTCTAAGTTCCTATAATTTTATAATTACTTTTTTTTAAAACAGGAAAACCTAGTTACCATATGTGTATCTGTCTACATTTCTAGTGTAAAAAATGTTAGGTACATGCCTTGTGAATTAAGAAAACCTCAGAATTTCCACGCTCAGACTTGCACTTAAAGTACTCAGTAGCTTTTCCTTAGGGAAAGTGAGTGGTAGTTAACAAGAATACTCAAATACTTAAGTAATCACTGATTCTAGAAATTAAATTATGAACTAATTCTGTACATTTCACCTTCAGACTCTCTCTTACCTGATTGTTGTTGTCTTTCATGAATTTTCACAGCATCAGCTGGGATGGAACTCTTGAAACAGTTTTGCTAAGTGATAGTTTTAGTAATAATGAGTATGACTGCTAATTTTAGTGTTACTTTTTTTATTTAAAAATTTTTCAGGTGTCTGAGAAATAAGAATCTGTTGTATTAATTGCAATGTATGTGTATTGCTTCAGCAGTTTTATTGTCATACTCCTTGTGATAAATTTGTCATTCTTCCTTTAGGGAGAGATTTCCCTTGAGCTTTAAGAATTAGAAGAGCACTTACTCAGGGTACATGAGGGCTCACTGAAGATGGCAAGCTCTCCATGATGCTGAGGACAATAGATTTTCATTCACTGACATCACTTTTAAATTATTTTTGTGTACTGAGCCCCATCTATGTTTAGACTCCATTGTTGTAAGTATTTCAACACTTTAAAGGGACTTCTATTCTAAAAACATTAGCTTTGTTTAGCTTCAAAGGTACACTGATCTTTTTGGAGGTGTTAAATCAATCTTTTGAGAGGTCGACTGAAACGTAGGTAATAGAATCTGTAATACTATATTGGAGCTGTGACCTCCTAATGAAAAGATCCTGAGCTCTTTTATCTGTACCGAACTTGAGCAACAGCAGAAATCTTGTGCATTTCTCTAGGTTACTACAATAGACATGCAGCAGAATGGAGAACAAGCATGGAAGGCAGAGCTAGAAAAAAAATACCCAGTGAGCTCTTTGTACTTTCCTAGAGAGATACAGCTGATGGTTGCTGAGTGGAGCAGATGTGTGAGGTGGGTCATGGGGAAGGTAAGTACCAAAGCTGCAGTAATAGCCTTGAGAGGTGCACCGGGTGTGCCCAGTCCAATAGGAAGCATGCCTGCAACAGAGACGGTTCTTCCAGCACTAAGGAAGCATTTCAGCAGGTTGTAAAATTCTGCACCTGTATATGGGATGACCATGTGTAAGATGTAGTAGAACCTAACTTTATTGGATTCACTATGAAAAGCTTGTACAGCGTTTACATTGATCAAAGTGCACAGATAAACCACCTGCAGAGAAGAACCATTACTGTTTCTCATGTAACAAAATTGAAGGTTGAAAGATGCTGCTGATATGGTGACATTATGCTGATGTAAACATGTTCTTCTTTTGACATCTACTGTATTCAGACAATTCTCTGCCACTAATATGGTTCAGTTAGTTTATGGCAAATGCATTAGAATGTAGAGATAATTTACTGCTGATCATATTACTTCTGATACTGCTTTGGTAAAAAATGATCCCTTCTTTTCAGTGGGTGTCTTACTGAGTTTGGAATCTATCCATCAACATTGGTGCCCAATAAGGTATTTGTATTTTGGTGAGGATTGAGTTACATTTCTTGAAGCTTAGGAAAAAAAAAAATCTTTGTTTTGTCTGCCTTCAGAACCAGATTGCAATTAAATGAATGGTGGAGCTAGGAGAATCCTACGTATGTGAGAATTAAAATAATGTCAGTAATGATGTTGTTATATACACAATCATGAAATCTGCATAAACTACTAGTTGCTAGTTGCAAAAGGATTAGAAATAGCGATAGCATACAGAAAGAAGGCATCTGTGCTTCTTGGCTGTGTTTGCTTCATATGCTAAAGCCATAGTGAATTTCAGAAACCGTTTTTAATATTTTTGTGCACTTTAATCCCTCAAAAACATTAGTTTCCATTAAACCTCTTATACATTTGTCAGTCTTAAGTAATTGTCATTTTATCATTTTATTAGTGTGCTATTATAGCTCCCAATTTTCTTGCTTTTACCTCTCCCAGTGCTAGTTTTCCAACCCAGATGGTTACTCTGGGTGTGTTGGAACACTATTCTGTGCATGTTTATAATTGTTTAATTGTTAATAGGGTTTTTTTCTGAGCATTAAAGCATCAGTTCAAAATAACATGTCAGTCAATGTAATATGTCCCTTATTCTAATACATTGTTCTTGTAATTTAAAATGTTTTAATTAGTATTTAGCTGCTTTTGCTGCTTTTAGTGTTGTAACATTTCATTTAACATTATAAATAGAATTTGGAAATTTTGGAAGGAAGGTATTTTCAAATGTATGAGGATAGAGTAAGTTACTGTACTTTGAACTGTTAACAGTACAACTATGTTGTAAGTCACACACCTTCAATTATAGCAATAGAATTCTAAATTATATTAAAGAGAAAAGCAATTGTCCAGTCATGGACATGAGACAAAGGAAAATCAGCTCCGTTATATGAAAGTAATAAAAAGAAAAAGGCATATATAAGGCCAACAATGCAACAAGAAGTTCAGTTATGCCATGGAATAGCAAACTCAAAACTTAGCTTTCCTTAATCTCCAGCATTGTCTTGATGCCCAACTTCTGATGTGTGTCTCAGTTTGTCTTTTTTCTATGGATTAATGTAATTGTGTTCATCCCCAAAGAGTAGCATGTCAAGGACCTTGGCATAACTTCAGTTACAGAAGTATCATTTCCGAATTATTAGCTACTGATAGGCCAGACCAATTGTTCCTTTAATGGTGCTGCAGGTAAGAAAAAGAAGACAGAACTTCCTCAGTTCCCAGCTTTCATGGGGAGCTGATACCTGTTTCTTAAGAAGGCTACAAAGTTAGGTGGCAATCATAGATGTATCAGGTTGGAGTGCTTCCACGATGTTTTTCCCAGGGTTGAAAGTGAGGGTGACCTGCATATAGTTCCCTGCATTATCCCCTCTTGCCGTCAGGTTTATCTTTCTGAAACCATGGGGGAACCTCCTCAGGCTTCAGGACCTTTCAAAGACAGTAAAGAGCAGCCTTATGATGATGCCAGCCAGCTCTCCTCCTAAGTTGTGTCCTGTCTACGTCTATGGGCTGATACAAGTTAGAGAACAGTGTCTAAGGGGGGGAAGCAGGTTATGGCTGTGGTATGATGGAAAGTGTTAAACAGGGAAGCAATAGATAAGTTTTCTAGTCTGAAATAAACATGAACAAGTCTAAAATTAACTTTTAATTTACTTGGTTTTTAAAAAAAACCAACAACCAACAACAAAATTCACACATTAACTACTCCATTGTGTAACATCTGACTTATCAGATATTTTAGCCTAGTATTTTCAGGACAGCTAGTGTACTTTTGAATATTTAGAGGAGCAGTGGGGTGTAAATGTGGAGAGAGAAGGGTGAGTTGAATGGAGGATAGGTATTTGAGATACTCCAGCTGTGGAACTCTCCCCCTCCAGCAATTTTGTTTCCCTACCCCCACATATGTTTGTAGAGAGGTTTTTCATTTGGTATTTCCTGGACTGTGCACCATTTCTAGGTTACCTGTGGCAATCAGTTTGAACTGATTTGCAAGAGCTGCTTAAGTGTTTTAGTGACAAGCCAAACTACTGTTTGGTTGCATTCAGTCGATATAAAAATATGTTTTAAACCACAAAGCATCAGGCAAAGAAAATAATGTAAGTGATTGAAATAGTTTGTATACAAATAATTGTATTATTTTGCAAAGCAAATACAGAAATGATGGTCTGGGATAACTTATTAAAGGTAAGTGACCAGTTTTAGAATGTTCATGTTTTGTTGTGGCATCTGCATTTAGCCAGCGGAATTCCCCATGACAGACTGTCACTGAGCCAGGTTTTAAATCAAGGTTTTAAATAGAGGTTTTTAAAATAAGGCTAATGAAGTTATTCATAGTTAAAATAGAGTATAAGGAAGGATCATGGCGGATGGAAGCCTTGTATTTTAGAACTTAGGCCAAGAGCTTTGAGCCAACTGCTGTTCATTGAAAACATTGTTGGTCCTTTCTCAGAGGCCTCTGATCTGGACCACTATTGACAACCAGAATAATAAAATTTCTGACTCACTGTTGCAAATCCCAGGTGCCTCCCTTTATTGGGGTTAGAAGTGGCCAACTTCTTAACTTATTCAATGTTATTTTTCAACTGCTAAAAGGCTGCACAGCTTCTGGTTATGGTTTTTGTCCAGCTAGCATTATTTTTCATGTACTACAGCATAAATTGTGGATTTCTTTCATGAATAGATACCCATGCTGTGTTACAGTTCCTGAGCTATAATGCATATATATGATGACATAAAGGGCTGGTAATAACTCCTGTGTATTTTATTGACATTCCTGTCTTAAACAAAATCACACCAGCTGTAGACTGCAGTAGGTGTGTGTAATTTTGCACACTGCTTTCACATGCTTTTAGCTAACTTTGTAGAAATAGCTAATGTTTGGCACCCATTAATGTTGTTTTTATTCATCTGGCATGTTTCTATTCAAATACCCATTTAATGCGATCATCAACTAAAGAAATAGTTAAACAATACTGTAAATGGACATGTTTTCTTTGTTCGGATGATTGCTGATATTCTGAGTTCTTTTCGTTAAGTAATTTGACCACAAGTATCTCTTTGGGAGAAGAAGAGGAAAAAAGCTCTAGCAAATAGATTTTCTTTCAGTTTTCATATTTGCAGTGCTTATGTAGAGGGATATAATTAGAATTTCAGGATAAATTAAACAAAGTATTGGATGAAAATCAAGATTTAAACATTCAATTCCTCTTTTTTGTATTTGACCATTGCACTGAAACACTTGATTATAAATGGATTCCTCATCCATGTTGGAGTAACATTTCATGTTTAAAGTAGGATTCAGGAAAAGAAAATCCTTTTTAAAGTGATTTAAAGCAACTATGCAACTTGAAACCCTCAGTTAGTTAATCCAATTGTAATAAAGTTTCATAACTTTTATATGCTCTGTAATAAATACCAAAAAGCCTTCTAAAGTAAAACATGCTCTAGTTGAATAATCCTAGCTGAGAGAATTTGCAGCTGCAGTTGTTTTTAGCTCTTGTTAATCTTGCATTAGCAGGATATCTGTAGCTACTGCTGCAAGAATAAATTGACATGTATGTTGTCAACCTGACAGATATCAATTGTCTAATTCATTTGATGTTAGCATTTAGCTTGCTTTAGAGAAGTGGGGGCATTCAAGGTCTGAAGGTAACATAGCACCATTCTGTGTCCACCATCCTTACACAGAATTTGCTACTGTGTGTAGAGATCACTAGAAAGCAGGTTTGGTTTTTTTTCAGGATAATCTTGTGCATCTGATCTTGAAGAATGTTAATGTCTTTTTGAAGGTAATCTGTTAACCGTGAAAATGTAGGCATGCACAAAATCACTATGACTGCTATTTAAAGCTCTATGTGGTTCTTAAAAATTTCAGATTTGTCCTGTAACATTTTTATATGGTCTGCAAACCAGTTTTTAAAATTTTTAACAGATTTGCTCATCTCTTTGTTAGGTTTCCCCTCTCCTTTCATGTTAGCTATTACAATTTGTATTCTATTTCTGAAATTTTCTCACTTCCCTTCTGTAGGGTATCTTAATTACTGATCAAAAAAGCTTCTAGTCTGGTGCTCCCAATCCATCTCAGCCAGAACTACTGTATTTTCCTACTTTATGAAGATTGCAGTTCAGGAGAGTTCTGGCTTATTTCAACAGTTCAGGCATGTGTCTTAAGTGTACTTTAAAACTGAATCCAAATTGTATTGTCTCCTCTCATCAAAGATTATCTGTAGAAATGCATAGAAGTCTTCAGAAGTGTTACATGGCTTACTGGTTTTAAGTATACATCTTCAAAAACAAGTAGTCCAAACTAAGATTGGATGTTACTGCATTATTTTAGCAGAGTATAGAAGGATTGGTAACTTTCTGCCAAAACCTGTAGATAACCCTGAAACGGCTTCATTTCCTTTCATACTGAGCACTTAAACCCATCTTAAATCTTTTCCGTCCTCTTGTCTCTCACATTGTATTCTGGAGACAGGAATTTCATGCACCTGGTAGTCTCTCAAGTCCTACCTGATGAAAACCACAAACAAAACCTGCAATACTGAGAGGTATTAAAAGGCTCATAAGCATCTGTCTGTGCAATAATCATCATACCCGGCCTGTGCTTTAACTATTACTACACTGTACTTCTAGGAGATCTTTTTTGGTTTTGACTTAAAACAAATGAAAACTACATTGGTTTAAATTGCTAGTTTCACAGAGGTCAGTGCTGGGTCCAATTCTGTTTAACATTTATTCATGATCTGGATGACAGGGCACAGTGTGCCCTCAGCAGTTTTACTGATGACACAAAACTAGGAGGAGTGGCTGGTATGCCAGAAGGTCGTGCTGCCATCCAGAGGGACATCAACAGACTGGAGCAATGGGCTGACAGGAACCTCATGCAATTCAGCAAAGTCCTGCACCTAGGGAGGAACAACCCCATGCCCTATATGCTGACAGCTGCCTGGCTGGAAGGCATCTTTGCAGAAAAGAGCCTGCGGGTCCTGGTGAACACCAAGTTGAACATGAGCCAGCAGTGTGCCCTTGCTGCACAGGCAGCTAACTGTTCTGGACTACATTAGGATTGTTGCCAGTGAGGGGGGTGATCTTTCCTCTCAAAACTGGTAAGGCCATACCTGGAGTACTGTGTCCAGTTTTGGGCTTCTCAGTACAAGAGAGATACAAAGCTACTGGAGACAGCTCAAAAAAGAGCCACTAAGGTGATGAAGGGACTGGAGCATTTCTTCTGTGAGGAAAGGCTGAGAGAGCTGGGACTAGTTAGCCTGGAGAAGAGAAGGCTCAATGCAGAATTTCATCAATGTGGATGAAAATCTGAAAGGAAGGTGCAAAGAAGATGGAGCCAGGTGCTTTTCTATGGTGTCCAGTGACAAGAGGCAATGGAAGAAAATAGGAGTTTCCAGCTGAACAACAGGAAGTGCTTCACTGTGATGGCGATTAGGGACTGGCATGGGTTTCCCAGAGAATTTCTGGAATATCCATCCTTGGAGCTATTCAGAAGCTGCCTGGACATGGTCCTGGACAACCAGCTGTAGGTGGCCCTGCTTAAGGAGAGGGTTTGGACCAGATGACCTACAGAGGTATTTTCCAACCTCAACCATTCTGTGATTCTGTGAATCAGCAATAGAAACAGCCAGCTATCCTCCACTCTGGTTTGGCTTCTGAAAGTTCTTTCAGAGGTTGCAATTATGTAACAGAGGAACTGGGTCAACAATATCATAACTATGAAAAATCTCCCTCAGAGCATGCGTAGTAGTTTGCTTGCCTACTAGTCCCCCTTGGTATCTCAGAATGTACTAGAAATTTTCTTTATGTTAAAACAAGATGGAAATAAAATAAGGAATTCAGTCAATTAGACAAGCCCATTCGCCCCTTGAGAATAGCAATTTAAACTCATGTATGTATGTAGTTCTAGGTTAATTTATCAGCAACCAGTACCAGAGGATTCATCTCATTACACAGCTTATCATAGAATCCTAGGGGTTGGAAGGGACCTCGAAAGATCATCTAGTCCAACCCCCCCTGCCAGAGCAGTGTCACCTAGAGTACATCACACAGGAATGCATCCAGGTGGGTTTTGAATGTCTCCAGTGAAGGAGACTCCACAACCTCCCTGGGCAGATGAAGCAAGCTGAGCAGGAAGGACCCAGAGTAGTTTGGTTTTTTTAGCTAATTTATTCCATCTTTGCCAGACTTTGTGTAGCACTTCAGGTTCAGTATGAAAAAAGAAAAACAATCTAAATTATCAGCTTAAGTAGTGCTTGATAATTTCTCTCTGAAAAGTCATTGTCATAATTTGTATAGATAGTCTGGGCAGCATACCTGTAGGAATATATGGATCTCCAACTCTGTGTGTGTGTCTGATCTTGACAATGAGCCCAAGACATAGAGGAAAACTAAGTTACAAAAACGGTGTGATTATCAAGGCTGATATCATAGGCTACTATAAATAATTTCTTCTGGTTCTGCATCTCCCTGGGGTATTTCCTATTGTAGGGAGTTTATTTCATGAGCAGAAACAATCCCTGCTGCACCAGATTATTTGCTTTGTTTCTCCTAAAGATAACTTTGGTAACTTTCCAGGCTGATTTATGGCTATTTCTTATGTGTTAAAATGCTTATATAGCCCAAGAAGTCCTAGCTTGCAGTCTGAGCTTGTAAAGGAGAAAACTCAATAAAGTCCATAATAATTTCAGGTAATAACTATGTTGGCCTGCTTGATTCAGATTGGTTTACACTAGAGCAGTGATCAGGAACATGTCTTCATGGAGATCTCTTCTCTTAATGTTGCCTCTTTTTTTGTTAAAATTATAGCGGAAAAATGTGAGGTTAAGTTTGGTTTCAGCTCACATACTTGAGGTTTTTTTCATTCTTAACAGCTTTTTTACAGTTATCCTCTGTATGACACATGTGACTCTTTTCCTATTTTGTTTATATTTTCTTTCAGTTAGAGACAGTAATCTGGTGATTTGATTCATGCTTTGTTGTGATTTTTTGGGGGGTTTTGGGGTTTTTTTATTAAAGATTTTGTCATCAGCCTTTACTATTGTTGAACAGAAGGCTATATTGCACTTCTTGCTCATGAAAAATATGGTACACTGTTGATTGTGAGTGTTGCTGAGTATGTGTGTTTTGTAATACCTTGATGCACACCCACACAGCAGTGGGTATGGAATACAGCTTTATACATCTTTAATTTGTCAAAGAGATTTTGTTCTTTGCCAGCTCACTCAGTAATCCTTCTAGTGTTCTGGATATGTGAAACTACCTAAGAAAACTCCACTAGCATTGATAAAGCATTGCCAAAAGAACTTAATTGATGAGTAACTGGATCTTCAGTCCCACTGATGGGTAAGTGCAATATGTGATCTTTCAGTGGCTGGTTAACTGTTTTCGCAGGCTGATGTTCCAAAACAAATTGTGAAGGCAGCAGAAGTTAACCAAGATCAGACAATCTTAATTGGACTAGGCACCACATCTGACCAGCACTCTAGTATTAATGTACAAGAGAGCCAAGCAGGCTGCTGAGGAAATCTTAAATAGTGAGTGCAGTCTGGAGAGATTAAAAAAATTTACTATAATTTGCTTTAGAGGAGTAGCATGTGCTTTAGAATTTCTGTGTACATAAATACCACTATGCAGCATTGCATGAAAGGAATTGATTTTATGACATGGTGCTTTGGATATGAGAGGGAAAGTGTCAGGTTGCCCTAGACCTTAATTTGCACTGAAGTTCAAACGTTGCTTTTGGCACCTGTCCTGAACTCAGCTGCATTGTAATTTGTGGACAATTTCTTTCTACTAGTTGGAGATGTGCAGGCAGATGCTGTTACCAGAGAGAAATCCCTGTGGTTATCATAAATAGGATTTATCCCCTTATAAAATCTTGACAGTTGACTCATTCTGCAAGGTCTGTTATCCCACATCACACATCCAAGTGGAAAAAAAATAAAAATCAGATCAATCAGTTAAGAGCTAGAAATCAGCTCTGTATGTCAGCAAGAATCTAATCGGAGCTAGATGCTCTCGTGTCTTTCTCAGATGCCACCATGTTGTTGTTTTCACTGCTTGGCTGTCAGCTTCTTGAATGAATGAAGGGAACCGGGTTGGTACTTGGTACAGTTTTTGCATCTCGCTCAGTCCTCAAAGGAGGCTTGCCTGTCATCTAGGTAATAAACACCTTGCAGAATCATCACTCTGCAGCTTTTACAGTTATTTTCTCTCGGTGTCTGAAAACTGCTGGGTTGAGGCTACGGACAAAAAGTTTAGCGTGGGGAATGGATGGTCCTGAAAAGATGACAAAAAGGAGAAGAAGCATTGGAGGGGGCTTTCTGTTGGGCTGTCCTGGTAAAACCACCTGGGAAGGGTGCAATTTTCAAAAAACTCAGTGGCGTGGTTTCTGTTGTGCAAAAAGTAGTTCCCTTTGTGTAGTGTTGTTTGAATTATCTGTGAAGTGTTTTGAAGGTGAAAAGAGTAGAGAACTCCCTGCTCAAATATAAAGCCTGAAACTGTATTTAGCATCCAAATGCTCCCTGAAGAGTTTGGCTTTGGGTTACAGCACAACCCAGATCGTTTTGGTTTTCTGCTTCTAGGCTGCAGCCAGGACCTTGTAAGAACAGCTGGTGAGACTAAGGCATAAACCCAAACCTATGCTGCAACCTCGTCCAAGTTGTCAGACGCATCTGTCTGTAATCAGAGGGATCTCAGAGCAGCTCTGACCCTAACTTGGTGACAGGCTGTTATTAGAAGTGTCCCTCAGTAAGTCCTGAAAGCTGCAGTTCAGTGAAACAAACCAAAAATAACTGCTGTATTTTAGCATGATAAGGTAGAGTACAGATAAAGTTGTCACTGTTGGTAATGGTGTTAGGATGTCATTACGTGCTCAGTGGGTAATGTTTAAAATGGTCACATTTTTCTTCTAGACAGGCGCTGGAACACCCTGTGTCACGTGTGCCAACATCTGAGAGCTAGCAGTAGGGGTGTTTGAGCCAGAAAAAAACCCCACATGCACCTTATAATTCTCTTGAAAATCTTTATTCTGGGAGAAGCTTGGTTGGCAAAAGAAGGCCACATATTACCGCTCGTGGCTTTAGAGGTGTGTTTTACTCACAGAGAGGACTGGGTGGCCGTCCTACTTAACGAAGTCCCAGCTAGAAAAGCTTATACACCCAAAGCCCGCCCTCCTTGGTGTCTTCCGACTGCGGTTCCTGCTGGGAAAGGTGCTCCCCGTCCCCCCTGCCCCGCGGGCCGCAGGTGCCCCCAGCGGGGC
>NW_009954313.1:1632011-1689688 GCF_000747805.2 Chaetura pelagica | reverse complement strand
GGCTGCGTCCCGCACGCCAGGCGAGCGCAGTGCGCTGCTCGGCAGCCTGAGGACGGGCTAAGGGATAAAAAGTTGATTGCTCTGGCAGGGTTCCGTCCTGCAAGAATTAAAAACGAAGCACTTTGCAAGCTGTGAAGATAGAATTAGTTTATTGACGCCTCGAGGCACTTGAAACAGAATACGGTGAAGATTGCAACTCAGGTTTCAACATGAAGCACGGCGAAAATGAATGCCTGGAGAGCCGTGTCAGGTGTCGGGGCGGCTGCCCCGCACGGCCCTGCCCCGCACGGCCCTGCCCCGCACGGCCCTGCCCCGCACGGCCCTGCCCCGCACGGCCCTGGGCACTCCGGGGAGCCCCGGGCCCGGGGGTCTTCCTGGCATCTACTGACATGCAGTCTTCGCGTTATGTCGGCTTGTCTTCTGGAAACGTTATCGTTTTATGTCGATACTTGGTAACTGCCTGAGACAACAAGGGAAAATTACAGCTCTCCTTTTGTATTTAACTTCTCTTTACCAGGAAGCTCTTCTTTTTATTATTTTTGTTTTCCCTTTAATGCTCCAGTGTCAAAAATTTGGCCATGTACTGTGAGATAAACCAATGCTAAAACTTGATGGTGTTGATTTAGTCCGTGTTACAAATTCTGTTTCAGACTTCTGAAGTTGCAGTACCGGCCTGGGAGTGGCAGCAGTGAGCACGTTGCGAAGCCCCTCAGTGTTCTAGGGGGTTGCAGACTTATCATGTTAATTCTCTTTTCCCTTCTTTGCCTATATTGTAATTTAAAATGTCTGATCTAAACACAGGATTGATGACAGAAATGTTATAGGCTCAGCTTAGAGCAGTTACTGCTTTCAAAAGAAATGTTGCATATCACTATGCAGGAGAGGTTTTTGCTGGTCTTTGCCTTTTTATTTTCTTAATCTGGTGTAATTTTAGCTACATTTAAAATGTTTCACCAGACTTTTTCGAACTGTCTTGTTCAGGTGGCCCAGACAAATAGTCTCCTCTGCAGGACTGTGTCGGTTTGGAAGCAGGATTGACTGCTGCTGGGGCTGGGCCCGATTGTCCTGGGGACAGTGCCAACGTGAGTATCATTGCTGCTGGGGCTTCTAGTCACTTGAGGAAAGGCTTGTACACACCTCGTCACGTCTTTCACGTGTTCACACACATTCTTACAACCTAGGGCTTAGGCTTTTGCACGTGTGAATCTGACTTACCTAGAAGGATGTTGTCACGTTAAGAATCTATCTGTTATTAACTACTAAAAATTACTGCAATTGAGTAAGGTAGCCTTTAGTTAGGGCAGTGAGAATTTGGGAATTTCCATTTGGTTTCTGCTTAATTTCATGCTCTGCTCTGATAGCCTGACGTAACACTACGCTGTGTCATGTTACAGGCACTGGAGGGTGGGAGTATTTGCATCCAAAAAGGAAACCCAAATTATTGATATTTAACTTTGAAAATCGATGGAAGTGTTCCAGTTAGTATCAAGTACAAACATTATTTCAATAAACCCAAACTAAGGGTGTAAATCCACCTGACAGCATCCTTTTACTGGGTCACACATATGATGAGAAACATCTCTGAGATTCTCACATCTGTCTAGAATCTTTCATATAACTGCAGGATAACCAAGTAGATAAGTCTTCATTCTTAACTGTATCTTCAAAAGGGATTCTGTGGTGGCAGCTAGCACTGTATAGAAGTTAAAATTGCTAGGAGTGTCATAGAGACCTCAGCTTGCTAAAATTACAGCCTTTGATACTAGGAATGCTCACTCATGTGTTTAACAGGGCATGCATGAGTGATAGCCCCTAAGTTTTTGCAGGACTGAACCTATAAATACTGGTCCCCATTTTTTTTTATTAAGGCAAAAATCTCTGCAAAGTGGATAGTTTTCTGCAAAGCCATTTTTAAAGTAAGACAGGTATTAAATACTGGGAGTTGCTTAGTCTGCAGAGGTATAGGTGGTAAATAGGCAAAAGATAGAAATAACATTGGCAATGCAACTCTAGACTCTCAGCAAAGGTTTTGCTCAAATTGTAAACAGCAAGACTGGCTTCTTCCTCCCAAAGTGTGTTAAAAGCTCACAGTGTTTAATAGAGTATATAGGGTGACTGGTAAAAAGGCTATTTAAAGTACTTCTGGAACGTAACATCCCTGGTTCTGTTTTTTATTGCAAAGTTCTCAGGTTGATAGTTCTCAGGTGACACCATGAATCATTTTGATTTTTAGGGCTCTAATTGGTAACAAGTAGTCCTTTCCTTGGGATGAATGTTTATAGAGAAGGAAAGACAATGTGAAATAGGTTGATTGAGGCTACTCCTGAAATGATAGAATTTACGTCCATGTTTCATAATGCAGTTTAATTTGAAAACTGTTGAGCATTTAAATGTTTCATACCATGAAGACTTAACTGGCAAGTACCAATAATTCACATTGTTTAAAAACAACAAACAAATGAAGAACAAAACCAGAACCCCCCAAAACACTAGAAAGTTCTCACTGTAGCTCTTCTTTTAGACAAATTGTCTCCTGTGTTGTGACCATAACTTGCAGCTCATGCTAGGTGGAAGTCTGTTTCTCATTATAACCAAGTCTGATTTTTATGATCTTGGGAGACAGGAACAACCTAAAGTGATACTGTCAAAAGTTTCATAACTAAAAGCTGGAAATGAGACAAAAGTAATAATACACAGTATTTTTTACTCTTTGAAAGTGACTTGTAGTGCCCACTTTTACAGATACAATACTCTTTTTTTACGGCTAAAGTTAGGTTAATTCTTACCTTCTTACACAGCATTATAGTCCATTATTCACAGATTTTTTTTCTCTATGTACATTACCAAGAAGTGCAGAGGTGGATTTCCTGTGTTCTTTTCCAATAGTTGGGACCAGACTTTAAAAAGAATACAATTATCAGTTATGCATCTAAATGCATTTTCTCGTCATTTTCTTTTTCACACACTGGCTGCTGATAATATTTGAAGTGCTGGTCTAGAAGAGTCTCAGACATTTGGCTGAACACCTTACTTAAAACTTAGCAGCTCCTTCTAGTTTTTAGATGGGAGCCAAATTCTTAGCAAAATTAAGCAAGAAAATCTGCCCCAGTTGTGGGTGGTGAAAATTCCAGTCATATCACAGACTGAGAGATTACACTAAATGAAAGTGAATCTTTCTAGTGCTTGCAGCCGAGAATCTGTAGTCAACTCTCCACCTTGGGAATGTGGCATTTGGTATGAAGGATTAACTTGGCACAGAAGGCAGCATTCCTGGCCTCAAAGGAAAGCTTGAGTGCTTTCGCGTACAAGGGGATATCACTGAAAAATTTCCAAAAAGCCAAGTACACATATATTTCTCCTGCTTTCCCTATGGAGCAAGGCAAACCTCTATGTCTCTGAGATGAGTGCATAAATGCATGTTGACTTTGTCTACTATATGTACATTTTCTTTGCCTTTTCTAGAATAAATTGTACTTGCACAATGTAAAAAAATATAGAGTCCAGCTTAAAATATTAGTAGTGAAACTCAGTTTGCAATTGTGATTTAAAAAGAAGCTGTAAATGTTAAGGTGCTAATCCTGAGCTCTCTTAGTGAGCTTAGACTGCTTTTCTTAAACTAGTTTGAGCCATCCTTGGTATGCCTGACAGTGTTACAGCACCTTTGGACTCTCACCTGCTTACTCATGCATAGTTTACTATGTAGGCAGTGATCACCTCTGAATTTATCTTTCTGACATAAATGTAAAGTGAGAGCCATTCTGGAGCCAGAGTGTAGCAAGAATTAGAGGTCTGATACGTGACAGGGTTGTCCTGGTTTACAGAGACCTCTGAACCATGATGAGCCATGCCAAGTGATCACTGGCACCTGAACATATTTTCTACTGTCCAGCTGAGCTGCTCCACCAAACATGTGTGAGCCTGCCTTCTGCCCACAGCTATTGAGAAAAAAAATGTGTTTAAATCAGCTGTGTGATTTAAGGTAATGGTTTAATTGTGACAGAGGTTTATGCCTGAAAGTCAGCTCTAAAAAGTTAGGAGTGTGGCACAGCTGACGTAGTAACTCATTAACCCTTAATAACCCCCTACTCCTGATCTTCCATCCATAATCCATCTGTAAAGTTGCAAATGAAAACTGAACTGCGTTAGCTAAACTTGTTTTTGTCAAGTGTACAGTAGTTTCTTTTATGTCCCTTTGACTGACAAGGGAGACAACACAGAGCATAATCATGCTTACTGCTGCTTAGTAACACAAGTCAGCACAACTGAGCTGTCTTTTTTGCTCTTATAAATATGTAGGAAGAAGTTGAAATCAGGCCCCTCCTTTAATTTACACTCTTCCTTTAAAACGTTCTCTGTCTCCTGTTAATAAATCGCACCAATCAAGACTTGTACATGTAAGGAAGTGCATGTAGGTCTGATCTGTCTGTGAACTTGTTTCCAAAGCTTGTCAGTGTCAGCTGTAACGTCTCAGTTAGTAGAAATATTCTATCTTTAGTGACATGAAATTGCCTTCCCAAGTACTCTTTTTGATTCCAGCAAATACACTTAGAAGGTATCCTTCCAGTTGAAATAATCAAGAACTTTGAAAGAGGTTAGGTTTTATTTTTCTTTCTTGCAGGTTTTGAACACCGAAGTGAGATCCACGTTTAGGTGATTAGGTACATTTTGTGAATCGTACAAGTATAGCTATATTTTCTAAGAGGCTGAACAAATGTAACTCAAGTAAATTCACTAGGATTTCTAAGACCTTGTAAATTGAAAATCTATCCACATTTTTAGTGGCCTAATATAAACTTAGAACTCTAGGTGTATTCCATCACTAATGTTAACTAAGTAGTCTTTCTGAAGTTTTGATTTGGAAGCAGCAGAAATGTTGTTTAAGCAACAACTCTTAGTTCATGTGAAGTAACCTCATAATTTATAGAGCTGATCCTTTACATTGATGGACTCACAGCATCACTGCTTTAAAATCACATGTTGAATTTCTGAGCTGAAATTATTTAAAAAAATCCATGTTGTTGTCCAGCTTGTGGGATTTACTTGCATCTTTATAAGTAGTAGGAGTAGTAGCTGGAGGTGGGAGTAATCACACAAAAGCCTCCTTCTGTGAAAAATGGTATGTCGACAAAGTATCTGATGAGATGTGTGTAAAAACAGGGGTGTTGTCTTTCATTTTTATGAGTTATTGTTGTGCACACAGCAAAACTATAGCCCAGAGCAAAAGTTGAGGTTATAAAGAGTTTCTTCCGGATTTCTTCTCTTGGAGTAGGGAGTTTTAAATTCCTGTGACAGAGAATTTTTGGTGAGAGCAGATACTGACAATACATTTTAAATTTGTAATTTATTTTATATTGTAAGGCAACTGTACCTGTAGTGAGTGTGTTGTCCTAATCCAGAACCTATTCAGTGGGTTTTAAAGTATACAGGGAAAACCAAGTCATAATTACATGCGCCTTGCACAAATGCATTTTTCCATGTGCCAACAGAATAAAATTAGCCATAGGAAGTTGATTCAACTTTTTTTTTTTTTTTAATATATTGTTCGGCATTTATTTTCATAATTTGAAATACCTGGGAGAAAAGAATTTCCAGCAGTGGCAGGGCTGGAGTTCTTTGAGCTGGATGAGAAATGTCATCTGCAGAATAGAAAATAGTCAAGTCCATTCCTGTGTTCTAGCTATTGCACTCTGGCAGACCTGCTGAAGCCTGTCATCTCATCCCCCTAATAAGATGTCTATGACAGTATTCAGCAGGGGTTGCTATCTTCCTGAATGTTTATCAAGGAGATGATAACCTGGGCCTTGTCCAAGTGTCTCAGCTAGGCCAGAGGTCAGGTCTAGCAGCAGAAAAGTCCTGGGAACAGCTGATGACGGACCTTTCCTGATAATCCAAGTACAGAAATCAGCTGAATAAATACATTCTGGGCTCTGGAACCTGGTTAGCCCATCAGAAAACTAAAATATACAGAGACTTATGTGAGAAGTAGTGTGATGCTTTTTATTCCTCATTATGACAGCAGAAGTTCTTGCCTTGACAGGCCATACTCGGGGTTCTTTGAAAAATAGTAGTTCTTTGTGGGCGTTTTTGCCACTAATCCATCTTAATACCCTGACAGTTACTCCTAGAACTAATGGTCTACCTGCCTTGCTTTTAGCTGGCTTACAAATACCTCTGTAGTGCTTTCAAAAGCTATAAAAATGATTTCCACATGTGTGCCTTCCATGATCAAAATACACCTGCTTTGTACTTGGCTGCATGTCTGTTTGTAATTGATTTGCGTGCTAGTTATGTGTAGTTGCAGTACACTAGAAATTTAGGCTGCCTTTTGCTTGAAAAATTCAGCTGGAGTTTATCAGTCAAGAACTGTAGAAAGAGATACTACTTTAATATAAATTTAGAAAGTTCAACAAGATTTTTTTTTTAAGAAAAGCAAGAAAGAAACCACTTGAAATCTTGTTCTGGGTTACAGTTTGGACAACTCCTTTGCTAGAGGTTATGGCAAAAATGTTTCCTTTTGCTACGTTCTCACGTATGCAGAAGAGAAGGTTGGATCTGCAGGTTCTATAAATGGATGCAGATCCCTTGTTGGCACAAATATGCAGGACTGTTGGAGTCAGTAGACATACTCTGAGATTTTGTCCTGTTAGCAGAAGGTTTGACCAGCAGAAGATGCTTAGCGGCAGTAAAATCCCACTGAATGTGGATTTTAAAGTAGTGATGTTCTTTGGTTACTTCACTCATTTCAATGTTGAATTCTCCTTAAATTATAATGAAGTCTAAAAAGTCTGATTGGAGAAGATATTGTGCTCTTTCAGAGCATCCATCTGTTGTAACTCCTCCTGGTTTTCTGTTTAAACCTAGGTAGCAAAACCAGGATAGGTCACCAAAGTAGTTTTCCCACCTTACTCTAAAACATGACAATTAGCTTTAAAAGCCTAGAAACAGAGCAATCAAGAAGCTATACACTACAATAGTCGCTTAGTAAACAGAAGTCAACCCATCAGTTTATACCTCTCCCTTGCATTGCACCATTAAAAGTGTTAACTGAAGAGTGTCAGGTTAGCATTTAGACTTAGTCAAACCCAGTAGAAAGCATACCGTTTCAGGAGGTTGTTGAGGGGGAGCTTATGCAAGCTGATGTTACAGATGCAGGCATAACCAAATGCTGTGCTGGAAACTCTGCATGCTGCTTCCTTCTTAAAACAGTTGTCAAGAAAGTCAAACTGTCTGTGCTGCTTCTCCTGTCCTAATGAGCTTAAAGACTGTATCTGTACTGTGCAATCCATTTGCAGAGTTGCAAGGTGGCGGGGAGGGGGGAGGGGGGGGGCGTTGCTGAAGAGATGGTTGTGCTCTCATTGATGTCTAGGAGGAGATTTTGTATAAGTAGTGATTATGTTGATGGGAGTTTACCCATAAAAATAATCTCATACATCAATGGGAGAAGAGGCCATTAGCTGCTTAAGACTTCTGTTTCTAGCTTCTTATCTAGCTCTTTCAGTGGACATGGCAATTCTGTGTAGTCCAAGATGCACAAAAATAAACACATAATTTTGTCAGTAATGAGCCATGGAAGTACTGGCATCCAGGAGGCTGATGCACTAGCAGAAACCTCCTTAAAGTCAACAGGAATGTTGTTACCGAATTTGTGGTTGCAAGAATACAGTTTGTATTTAATACATTGTATTGGCAATGTTTAATTCTCATTGGTATGCAGCATGACTGCTTCATATAAAATCACCAATATTTTTGTGCATCCTTAGGTACTTTTCAAAGAAAAGACATTTCATTCAGAATTGTAATACTGCTTTAATTCTTTAATGCAAGGAAAAATGAGGTTTTGCTATTTTTATTCGGTTATGGGTTGTTTTTTTGGTTTGGTTGGGGTTTTTTTTGCTTGTTTGAAATCTTTTTGTTGGTGTGGTTTGTTTTGTTTGTTTTGGTGGGTTATTTTAATTTTGGAAGCTTTATGCTATTAAAGCAGTTTTGGCTTTACTATTTTAAAGATACAGTATCCTTTTGCACTTCCCCACTGCATCTCTCCTGCAATTCATATGTAGAATAGGAGTTTTGCGGTCCATTTTTTTGCAAGGAAATCTCACCAGTAATATGATTTGGCCATTTACAACTGTAGTGTATTTGTATTTGGAGCTTCTCACAAAGCCCAGCAATAACTTGGGTTGCCTCCCTCCACTGTAACGAACACTAAGGAACTTCATGCTTAAAACTGATTTAAGACAATAGAAATTGGAATCACAGCAAACCCTTAAGTGTTGGTCACATACTACTTAAAATACAATGTGTTGCAGTTAAGTCCCAGTAACCAGTAATTTTATAATGTGGCTGTGTAGCCTAACCAGCCATGCTGCTAACATTTGTTTTATTGGCAAATAAATTGATTTAAAATAAGTCTGAAACATACATCTGTTTTTCCATCTTATGTAACTTTTAAAACTTGTCTAGTTTCATACAGTAGTAAGAGCTGAAAAGGTCTCTAAGCATTACTTTTAATTTAGATGACATTCAACATTTGAACATTATAAAAATGACCAGTAAACTTACATGCCAGCATGTTTATTGGTTGCAGATGTTCAGATACTTAAAAGTGGGTGTAATTTTAATTACTCTCAAATTAGCATCCAGGTGCTAACCCCTTATGTTTGCTCTGTGGAGGCACAGCATTAAAAATATAAACCTATATTTAAATGAAAAGATACTGTCTCTTTAAAAAAAGCTTTTATGTTCTGTTGATGGAAACATTGAACCTAAATGGTGAAATATGAGAATCTTTACAACTATGTATCATATGAAACATGACAAACTGTAGCTCCTTAATTGATTGAATAAGAATAGCATCACTTCGTTATATTTAATTACTCCTATGTATCAGAATGTGTTTGTTAAATCTCTTAATGAAGTACTGATATAAGGTATTACCATTTTTTAAATGTGTACTAGAATTCTTTTTATTTCAGAAAAACATAGAATGTTGAATGTGTGTAAGTCTCCAGGAATGTAACAAGTTGATAAAAACTCCAGCCAAGTCCATCCTCCTTACAGGAAAAAAAAAATAAAATTAAAAAAAGCTGGAATTTCTTTTTTTGGATATTTGTTTTGCAGCTTTCTACGTCTTAAGGCAGAGAATAGCCAGCCTAAGGTGCCAGCCCAAAGGTTAGCTAAACATATTTCTTGAAATAATTTTTGCAAGGTTGTGGCTTGGAATTATGGCCTCTAAATCCTAAGTTTACATGAAAACTATAATATGTGACAAGCAGATGTAATTTTTTTTTCCTTTTTTAAACATTTTATTTGGGGGAAATAAATGGGGGAGTGAAATTAACAGGGCTCTTTTATCCCAATCATCTGTCCAATGAGATACTTACTTTCTAAACTATTGCACTCTTCCCTTTTCATTCTTTTATTTTTTCTTTATCTTACCCTCAAGTCTCAGGCAATATTTTTTCCTTCCTGAAAATTGTTTATACTCCTAGTATTCTATTTACAAGCTGTCAGACTTCAGAGGCATAATTTCTTTCACCGTATTGAATAATGTGCAGTGGGAGGTAAGATTGGGATGTTCTGAAGCTCTTATTGGCCCCCATTGCCTGCTTTGCACCTCCACTATGAATTGTCATTCCCACAACAGGGAAACTTTACAGCCCCTGCTCTACAGCACCAGACAACCTGGCATATTAGAGCAAAATGAAATCAGTGCTGCTTTACCTGGGTACCCAGGGCTGCAGTCTGCCTGCTGCTGATTAGGAACTGGTATGTCTTGGTTTTTTATCCCTATTGTGGGAGTACTGGTCTTCAGAAAGGGGAGCAAAGCGATCAAGTCTTCATCTGTCTGTGAAAGTCAGCTTTGTTACTGCAATATGGATGTAACTCTGCTGCAGCCAGTGGGTATTCTGATAAACAAATTAGCAGTAGGGCCCAGTTTGTTTTCTGCCGCCACATGTAGAGACACTGGTGCTGCCCCACCTCTGCCTGCTGGAATTCAGCAGACAGAATGAAAACTTTGGGTTACAAACAGGCATTTGATGTGATAAAGCACTATTCTTTAAGCAGTTGCCATGAGTCACTTGAAATTCAAACAAGACAAGATTGACAAAGCATGAAATATTTCTTGCCTTTCTAGTTTTGCATTGTGTTAGATCAAATTTTCACTGATTATTTTTAAAAGAGCATGTAAGTGCATAAGCATTAGATCAGCTTTCACAGATTTACCCATGCTTAAGTTATGCATGCTTTTAAGTGCTGTTCTAAATAGCAAGGCAATAATGAACCACAGTCTGGATTTGTGTATGCAGTTTAGAAACACATTTGCCAGCAGTCATAGGCAAGCGAAGAATTCACTGCAATTAACAGCCCGCACTGGTTGCAGTTTGTCATGTTAATGTGCTGTTACCAGAATCATATGTGCAAACTTAGTAACTGATTTACCAGGCAAATGTAGTAGTTGTGCATGAAAAATTAGGAGCCACTTACTTAGTGGAACTGCGTGTTTTAGATGGAAGCTTAAGCATGCATTTTGACAATTTTTATCGTGAATGTTACAAGTGCAAGTTTTGTAAAAAAAAATAAACTACTCAAGCATTAGATACTATCATTTTATCTAATTGTATTATTAGTCTCTAGTTACAGAAGTTGTTCAGGGACATTTACTATCTTTCAAAAAAGTAAGGCATGTTTTACATATGAAATTCTGTGCAGATTAATACCCAGTTGCCCTAGTCAGGCTTATTAAGCTCTCCTGACACGTATGTTGTGACTGCTGGTACGCTTATTTGAGAAGCAAAGTTATTTTTTCAGAAGTAATTCGTGAATCGTAGAATGTTAGGGGCTGGAGGGGACCTCTGGAGATCCTCAAGTCGAACACCCCTGCATTCTGAAATAGAGGTTATGGATATGACATGATTTTACCACTTACTGGTAACTGTGTGGTAGGATAAGCATTATGCATTATCTTTCTTTTGTATATGGTCAAACAAAAGATAAATACTTAACTCTGAAAGAGCTGCAGCAAATTATTTTCCAAATTATCTCATACCTTTTGGATCCTAGATCATAATTACTGTGAGACAGAGTTATTTTCTGGAGTGTGTTTATTTTCAAATAATTGCAAAAATAAGTAAAAATAGATGTAAGCTGAAGCTGGATCTGAGGAAGAGAAGTATAGAACTTGAGGCTGTGGTCTGTTGGCACCCCAGGAAAAAGGGTGCCAGTTAAAGGTGAAGGAGGAAGCACAGAGGAAATATTTTTTCACCAACATGCAAGTCTTGTTAGAAAGCTGGCACTGGGGGAACCTAAGTAACAGTCTTAAGACTGAGAGACTGTTCTGCATTCAGCAGTGTAAGAAGATCCGTTAGAAGTTTGTGAAGATGAACAGTATGTAGTCATCTCTGGGCCGATGTACAAATTACTTTGGGCAAACTGAGTTTTAAGGAGTTGGAATTTATAGTCAGAATAACTAATGGGCCATATGTTACTTGGAAAGAGAGGGCAGATGCAAGGCCATTCATGCAGGTGGTTGGTGTAGTTTGTTTCAGAAGCAGGTATTCTTATGCATAATTTTAAACTTCCAAGAGATGAAATCAGAAGTTCAAGGGTGGTTTGCACATCTGCATTCCGGCATTTTGAGGCTTTTTTGAGTGGAGGGATGCAGAAAGAGCAATTGAAGTCTTTGAGGGCAACTTCTGTCAATTTAATACTTAAGGGCATCATGCAAGGAATAAGGAAAAACTATTTAGGAACAGAAATTAAGACACAAACCACAGAAAAAAAAAAAAAAAGAATTACATGCAAATTTAAACTCAAGGCTGTTCTGATGAAAGATACAGCTAGGAGTGCTGGAAAAACACTTTGTAGAGATACTCCACTAAGAAAGCTCAGGGATTTCCATTGTTTGCCACAAATTAAAGAGGAGGAGTTAGGCAGGCAGTAACCAGGCAGTGCAAATGTCTTGTTAGGGCTCCACTAAACAGTGTTTGGTAATCAATAAAGAAATCATTAACATTAAAATTCTAGATGAGAAAAAATTGAGGGAGCAGCATGTGGTAATCACCCACACCCTCAAATGGTGGGCAGCTTAGTGCACATGAACTGACAAAACCTGAGGAGGGGGACTTCCAATGCAGTTCTGAGGGAACTGTGTGCTGGAGGAAAATTAAGTGAAATTAAAAAAAAACCCTAATATTATAGACTCATAATGAATTGATTGGATGTGTTTTCAATTAATTGTACTTATGCAACAATTAAAAAATAATTTAGAATTATTGAGTCTTGCTCAGACACCACCAGCAGCTAGTGAGTGGTGTCTCCCCACCAACTGGGAATACTGGTGGCTTCTGACTTTTACAAAAGCAAAGCATGTGCTAAAAGCATGTTCATTTCACTAGAAATTATTTCTCCCTCTCTCCCACACTTGAAAAAAAATCCCCCAGCCCTAAACCCAAACCACTCATATTTGTGTTGCAGTTCCTTGTGTTATTTTTACAGGAAGTTTAATTTGGCTGGAAGTTTAAGTGACACTTAAAGGGTGGTCTTTATAATCTTATTTTGGAGAAAAAGGTAGTTCTTGCCAATCTTTAAAATGGGTACTCTGATAGGTTTATGGACTAATAAAAGGATACCTGCTTGCCTCCATTGAAGTTGGTGGAAATTGCAACAGAGCAAATTTTCACATCTACCCCCAAAAAAGAATTTTAAATCATCAAACTGAAATGATTGATCATGAGACCAGAGTTTAGTTTCTGGTATCTCTTGAATAAATTTCAACAAACAGGAATGGAAATACTAATAGTAGTTTATCCTAAATAAATAAGCAGCAGTTGACTAAAAATGAAAATAGGTGTGCTTAGGATTTCTTTTTATCTCAGTCTACCTTACTACCTAATAGGAGTAACAGTTTAAGTGCTTTCAGAGAGTAATCCTTGGAGAAATTATAGGGTTTTTTGATATTGATTCAACAATAAATTAGCAATCCTTTTTTTAGTGGCTCTTGTACTTTTAATGTTTGTTTTAAACAATTGCTATTATAAAATGTAGAAAGTTTTTGCTTCTTTCTGCCAACCTTATCAGACTCTCATCTTCTGGACTTCATTGCCCTAAGTGTGTAAGAGAGTGAGTTTCTCAGCCTGGTGTAACTCTCCACTGTCTACATTTCCTTCTTGCCTGGTAGAGGACTGAGTGTTTTGTACCAGACTGAAGTCCATGGACATGGCTTCATTTTGAATGTGAGTTGATCACAGAGAAATACTGTTCTATTGGTTGTTGTGATTGGTTGTGGGGGAATTTTTTAATTGTCAAGATGCTAATAATATTAGTTGAGTGAATTTCCCTCCCTTGCCCCTACTTTTAAGAGTTTAATTGTGTTTAAAAATTTTATTAACTGCATGTGTTTGTGTGTGAGCACAGCAACTGAAATACTCTGTTCTGTTTTATTCTATCTGGAATTTTGCAAAAAAGTAAGTAGAGTGGAAAATTTGAAGAAAAAACTCAGTGGCATCAGCATACATGGTGTACGTCTAGACATACCGAACAGCTGAAATAATTGCCTGCTATTAAAAGAGATGCTGAGGTCAGGCTTAAGCTTATTTTTATACCTGGATCTCATTGTTGACCGTGTTCAAATGGAACTCTTTGGGAGTCAACAAGTGTATCTGCTGCCAAGCAAGGGCAACTTCTCCTTTGGAGAGAGTGAGTGTTTGCAGGCTGCAGATGGCAGAGCCTGGGCCAGTCCAGCTCTCTGGGTTGGGTGGCTCTGGTTGAGGTCAGTGGAAAGGGTATATATGGCTGTTACTGGTGGAACCCCAGCCAGGTGAGCAGATTTGGCTGAATGCTGTCTGCTTCTTAAGTGCATTTCTTAATTATATCTTGAGACTTGGAGGTAGGCTAGGTCCGGAATTACCCACCTGTGTGTCACACAAGACATTAAATACTGCATACTATGGAGCTGAGTTGTTAATATCTAGTAGACTAGATAATACCTTGAAAATCCCACAGATGCAATTGCTTGATTTAATAACAAGGTCTGTGTTACATATCTAGGCAGTTGTATATTATTTCTTTTAAACAACTGCTAATACATAATTTTTGTTCTAGTAAGACTGACTTGGTTAACTGAGAGAATTAAGTGAAACATCTGATTCCTAATACAAACTTACTTGACCTTTGAAGAGGAGCAAAATTCATTTCTAAATTAATTTTAAATCCCATTTATGTACTGAATTGTGTAAGGCTTTGCATCTTCAAGAATGTAGTCTTTTTTCTCTCTCTCTGAGCTGCTTCTAATTATCAATCTATGCAGCTGAGGGAGACAGCTAAAATAAAGTTGCCACAGGTTCAGCTACTGAACTGTAACACTTTACACCAAGCTGATTCCATAGTGCTTTGTTTTTTTTAAAAGAGTAATTATTATATAACTTTATCATGCAGTTGGAATTTCATGGAAGCTTTCAAAAATATATTCATAGTAATATTTTTTCTCTACTGTAGTTTAGATCAAATCTTTTTTTTCATAGTTATTTCAAAATCATAAAGTTGGTCTTCATAGTCTTTGTTTTGCCACCATCACCTCTAGTTAGACTTGTGTCTGTGATGTCAGGAATACGAGTCTCAGTGTCTAAACAAGCTTTTACACAAATATGATCTTTGTTTTTCTGTTTGTAACCATGGTGCTTAAAAAAGCAGTAATTGTTTCCAAGTACAATGTTCTAGAAGTTTTTGATAGTGTATCAGTTTCTCTGCAGTCAAATCTGTTCATTACCCAAGGCCATATTTTTGAAACATACCTTTTCTATGGAAAACATAGATCTTGCATTAACTAGAAACATCCCTCTTTGTTGCCTTTTAAGATACTCATTAGGACAGTTGTTTGAAAGATACTGCTCCATCATGTTAGGAGGACCCATCAAGAGCAGTGCTGTAGATTTAAAATAAGGTTTTATGTTCTTAGGGGATATCACAGGCCTTTTATAGTATGTATATATATATAAACACTATATATATATAAAATGTTTAAATTTAAAAAATGCCCTGATAACGAAGAGCAATGACAGCCCCCAAACTAGAGCAAACTCCTTCTGCTCTACTGGTTCTTCTGTGGATGCACTTGTGGGAACTGCTAATTCTGGATCCTTTGAGTCTTAAGGAAAAGATTTTAGTATGTCAGGGATTTATTTGCATAGTTGTTCCACAACCAAAACTAGTATTATATTTTAGTTTTAGTTTTGTTTAATTCAACCCCATTGAACAGCTTCGCTAGAATGCAAGCTCCATTTTTGAGTGCTTTCTAACAGATTTCTGTTAAATTACATCCATAATACATCCAGTTTTATTATGCTGCCTGTTGTAAGATTAATTAATAATACAGCTGGATCAAATTAGTTACTTTTCAAATTCCAAATGATACTGTTAGTTTAGAAAATTAACTTAAAGCCAGGGAAAATAGTAAATCCTGATTACACGGTATTCAAGTTATGCCACCCTCTCATTTCTGTCTCATTTGTGTCCATCTTTCTTAAACAGTAACTCACCAGAATTTTGCATCTGCATTTTGTCATATAATGATAAATAGTATTTTAAAGTATAGTAAATATTTCAGTTTTCCAGTAGGTAAAAACTGTATGTCTAGTAATAGAAAGGCATTTCTAAAAAAAAAAAAAAGTTTGTAAATACTGTTTAAAATTTTCAGCTGTAAGATGGCTTCCAGTTATGCAGGATTCATTGCACTTTGAATATATTCCTTATAGCTAATCATACATCAGTAGAAATACATTTTTGCATGAAGTCTTCTATTTCTTCAAATCAATGCTTGTTTTATAATTGAAGTTTTAAAAGTTTGTTTTATTAATTTGATTTGTTTTATACTGAGAGAGGTGCCAAAAATGGCTGCCTACTATTTCTTGCTCTATTTGGGGAATTAGAAATTACCTGGCAAATTTTACTCTGGAAGCAGAATAGGCTATAACCTAACATTCTGAGACTATCTGCACAGCAGTTTGGGTAATAAATAGTCTGAGTAGAAGTGACTCGGATGTGTGCAGGGATAAAGCAGAATAGTACAGTCAGTATTGGTTTTGCTTTTATGCAGTCCTTTTTTCCCTCAGAGAAAAAAAATAAAAGAAAAGTAATTCCCATGCCAGAATCCAAACATTGAAATTCAGAGATTGAGGCAAGATATTGCTTAGTAAGGGGATAGAGAGTGAATGCTGGGTTTTGTGCTACTGCTTATCAGTGACTGATCTATGGCTTTGTTGGATGTCACTGATGACATTGGTGTGCTCGTTTTCTATATAGAAGCAGGGTATTCCAGGCTTGCCAAATCATCGTGCACACATACACAGAGCAAGTGAGGGCACAGTGCTGGCTTGCTGATGAGGTGTTAAAAGGGTTTAATATCCCAGAAACAGCACAGTGTAGTGTTGTACAAAAATAGGCTATTAACAAATATCTTGCTATTCCCACGTGTATTGGGGCGGTGATGATTTTGGAAAGCACAACTGATGTTTGAGCAGTGGCATTTGAAGCATGTGGGGATGCTGAAGGGAGGAACATAAATGGTACTATATGTTAGGTCGTTGCTATTTGCTTTAAAAGTGCTGTCAGCCATGACTGAGTGGAAGAATGATGAGTATTTCTCTGTTTGCAGCTATATGCCAGCCAGGATGCAAACATGGCAAATGTGTTGGGCCAAACAAGTGTAAGTGCTACCCAGGATACACTGGAAAAACCTGCAACCAAGGTAAGAAATGAAAGTCCAAGAAAGATAATTCCTTTTTGAAATCACAGAAATATTGTAGGTCTCTCTCACCTAAATGTTGTGTGCGTTGCCTCTGTTCATAGGGTAATGAGCTCGTATACCAAGTCTGTTACTGCTGTAGCTAGTCTGATGTTGGGGCTGACATTTGTAGAGAAAATGACATGCAGTGGGATAGCACAGGGCAAAAATTGGTTTCGTTCAGATAAAATCAATGAGATTAATGTAAAATATGTATTTACATGCTCTCCTGAATCTGAATAGAATTATTTAAATATTGTGGTCAGAGTTGTTGTTTCATAAAGTCACAATTTTCAGCTTTGTATAGTGAAATAATATTTGTTTAATTATAAGAAACAACAGTCACGCTTTCTCATTTTTGTGTTTCTAATCCTGAACTAGGTGGGTATCAAAAAATTGTAGTGCGTACTTAAGAGTTTGAAACATGAGATGTTCTTTTACTGACTTATTAATATAGTTTCATTGTGGGTCTGTTGCCAAAAATTATCTCCAAAACATGTAATGATGTAAAGATTGTAGAGTACAGAATAGAATTTTAATACATGATTTAAGGCATGTTCATGTACAAAGATATCTCACTAAGACTGATCTCTTTTCCAGTTACCTCAGCTTACAGTAAAGGTTCATACATTTTCTGAGAGTGCTGAGGAAGTATAATAAAAAATTGTGACATTTAGAACTGTTATTATTCAAAATTGTACCCTGATGTTTGCCAATCTTCTTTTGATGTGTTGATTTTAGAGTAATTTTCTTTAAAAATAGATACATACTTACTTTCAGATTTACTAATCATTCCTAAACTGATGTGGAAATTAATGTTGTATTTTCCAGTTTTAAGTTTCATTTATTCTGTTATCTGTCAAATTATCTTGTCACCTTTTCCGTTTACTCTGGGATGACATTTCAAAGGATGGGTTGTTATGATTTTATTATTCTACACTTATTTTGGTCAGTCTGAAACCTTTTTAGAAGGCAGTGAACTAGCAGTTGTTGTATGTATATGTAACAGTTTTTATATCTACTAGTTACTTCAATAATATTAAAATAAGGCTGTGTGAATTGCTGGAAGCTGCAGTCTTGAACTAAACTATTCACTGTCCATTAAATACTAAGGAAGGAAAAAATGTGGTGATAAACAATTAAAGGAAGCCTTTTGGGCAGTATTGATCAAATATTTTTGCATGGTATTGGTGACAAGGTTGCCATGGGAGATGTGCATGAGGTTTCTGAGATGCCTGCTGACTGACTGTGGTGTCCTAAATATACAACAGTTCTGTTGACTACAGCCTGTATCTGTTCTGTTCTATGGTGAGACCCTTGAGGTGTTCCAGGGGTCAGGGTACATGTTCTTGCCATGTGCTGATACCATGTTAGGATGAGACCTGAAAACTTGTAGTGGATGCAGAGTCTGCTTATGCTGGAAGGGAATTCACATCACTCAGGAACAGTGTGATCTATGTTGTTACACCTTAATATAGCACTTGTCCTGTTCACTCCGTTGGCCATCTTATTTCTGTTCCAGAGTAGTAATTAGTAATAAGAGAAAGTAATGACAGAAGAAATGGTGGCCTTCCCCTGCAGAGATGTGCTTCTTTGTAGAATGTGTGAATGGTGCTAGGATGCAAAGTATGCTCAGGTTTTTGGTGAAAGATATTCTTTGAGTACAAGAATGGGTAAACAGGCTTTACATCTCAACTGTTCATTGGCCTAGTAGATCAATCCATATTCCAGGGATGAATCCAAGAGAAGAACCCAGCCTCAAGGCAGAACTGTTGAACCCTGACTGTGTGATGATGTCTGGATCCTTGTCCTTTTCCAGCATTACTGCAGTGGCTGTGGCCGTCTAGATCTCGCTTTATGTCACTCAGAAGTTAGGGTTGGCTGCTGCTGCTTCTATTAAGTTGCTTTCATCAGCAGTTAAATTACAGTGGTGTTGCATAAGACCTAGCCATGTGCTCTCCCCGCAGCATTAAAATATTCTGAATGGCTTTAGTGTTTCTGTTCTAGCTTTTTGATTGCAGGTTCACAGCTGTAACCAGTTGAAAAAGCAGCTGAGCAAGTTGAAAGAAAATACACTATGCCAGCTCTCTACTTCATAGTGATAATAATGGAACTAATACTTCTCTCAAAATGTGTTCATCAGAACAGTGATACCTGCTCTTCAATGAGATCTATGTTCACAGACAAATACGAATAGTTGAAAACTTGGGATTTTTGCTAACAATCTAAAGCATATACAGGTTAACTTTGTGAGACTAGGGGAGGTTGTATTTACAAAAGAATATAAGGTCACTTTTTTGTAACACACTATCCTCTTCCCCAGATTGTTGCAGGTCCTGATGCAAAGTTCGCTACTTTCTCTGTATGCTCTGGAATTCTAGTCAGCACTTTTTATATCTATATCATGCAAGAAATGTAGCGTCAAGGGGTGAGATGGTCCTGGATTTCAGGTGGTGTGCGACTCCTACCTGCACAGCTTGAAACAGCAGTATAATTTCTTGCAAATGGGCAAGAGGCTAATAGACTGGTGGCTGTGATGCAAAAGCTGAACTTGCAGTGTCATTAGCATGCAGAGCAAATAATACTGGATTTCCTTGCTGCTGTCTGTGTGCCTGTATTCTGAAAAGGCCTGACTCTCCTCCACATTTGTGGTCACAACTTGCTTTTGTTTCTTTCCTCTGCTCTTCTTTCAGGGCCTGCACTTCTTATCTCTTTCTGAGTTCCTTTATAAATTGAGAGTGGTGGAAATAGTTTATCAGGTTAGATAAAGACAAAACTGTGATTTACATAAAGCTGGAAGCTGAAGAAAATCAGGGTTGATGTGAACAAAACTCTCTTGGGGTGATACATACCTCCTCTCGTAAGTTTGACACGGTAGTGTCATGATAGTTGCTGGAAATGAAGGCTAATCTACTGCTTATGGTATGGTGATAACAGTAATTTTTTTACTTGGTTTCTGATCCCTGGTTTTGTTTTCTGAGTAAATTTGGTATTGAATTTTTAGACTCTGTTGCTTGATTCTAGGTAGTTAATAGGCAGAAAAAGGCACCAAAAGGCTGAGTGCTGGAATCTTCTGCAGAAGCTAATTAAAGAAAATAGCAGTGTATTGCATCTTCCTAGGAATAAATGCCCTATTGTTAAGTCAGTCGTTATCCAAGATCGTGTGGTGCTAGCCTGATGGAAGGGTGGCTTCTCTCTTAGGCAGCCACAGCACTGCCAGTACTTGTTTTGCTAAACATACATTCTGACTCCATAAAGTTAAAACCATCCTTCTCTCAATTTCAAAGGCAAAAGTGAAAACCTGTGACACAGGAGGTTTGGGTTTAAGTGGAGTTGTGCTAACAGCCTACTTCTGCTGCCTTGTCACCTCATCTCCCTGTTGTATCAGCCAAGGTTAAAAAAAACTGAACATTTTACTTTCAGTGTGTTTTTGAAGTGTGAATCAAAAGCTAATGTTGGCAGCATTTGCTCCCAAGCAGAAATAGAATGAAGCAAAGATAGTAGCAATAATTCAGTCAAAATTTCAGAAACAAAAAGTGTGTGATGTGAGAGCCTAATACAGTTGATTGCACCTACATTTTAAGATCAGGTTATTCTCAGAGTATGTTACTAATAGTTGTCTATTGGCAATACTAGAACTTTCATTTCTGTCCTAAGAATATTTTGTGCCAAATGGTTCAGAGTCCTACAAAGGGGTCTAATTATTTAAAGCTCATAATGTAATCTATACCTTCTGCAAGATGGTAAACTGAGAACAGTCATAAACTCTTACTGTTTTCAACTTTGCATCTGTGTTTGTGGCTCTGGAAGTAAGTGCAAGACAGTTCTGAAGGGCAAAGTCTTCAGCAGTACCTGAACTTAAGAGCTGAAGTGCAGTGGGATGTTAGTATTAGAAGTTAATGCAGGCACTGTCAAAATCTTGCCCTGTCAGCTTAATTTCAGCATTACCTTTCCTCACTCTATTGTTCTTACTTCTAGTTAGGTATTTTATACTTGGCTATTAATGCAGTTATTTTGTAAAGTGATGCTTTTGTACAAAACAGGAAGAATACAGATATTTTAGACTTGCAGAACTTTCTTTTCTCTTGCTTCAATGTGGTTGTTGCCCATGAATCTCAGAATAGTCAATAATGTGAGCTCTGCAGGGGTACTTTTATGAATTGAGGTAAAACTAACCATTTTTTAACAATGACTTTTTAACACACATGTTGCATGTGTAATAAATATGTTATTGCAGCTCTAATGTCAGGAGCTGCCTAATTGTAGTAAGTTTTACAGAAGAAAGGAAAAAGCAGCTTTTTGTGCTGCCTAGAGAAATTTGCCTCCCCAAATGGGAGCTTTCACCTGTTTATTATTGAGCATTTTTATGTAAAGTTTTATTTTTACATTAAGATTTTCACAGTGAAAATTTGCCCTTCCTCTCTAGCATATTCATGTGCTGCTTTTCCATTTTGCCTATGCACCTACTCTATCATAGTCAAAACTCTTAGCTGAAGAGCCCGGTTTCAGAGTAGAAAATGTGCATCTTTTCCATGGCTGTTTCTCCAAACCCAGCAAGTATACTCTTGTAATTGAGGTTGTAATTGGTTCCTACTGGGAGAAGTGTGCTCTCTATGCTTTCCTAGCAGCTCCAGAAATGCTTTAAAATTCCCAAAGAATGAGAGTTGAAAAGGGATGCTCTTTTTGCAATGTATGATCCACAGGAAGACTGCAGAGATCGTCATCACTCCTTGTTTGACAGGCACAGGTCCAGCCCTTATTTTGGCAACTTTTCCAAACTGAAGTCCTGCCTACACTTACCTGGTCTTTGCTGCTGCTCTAGGAGTAAACATTTCTCTTTGTGCTTAAGCCTTCTGCAGAAACAAAGGGAAAATTATGTCACTTCCCACTACCCTCCCACAGCAGAGGACAGCACGAAGTATTCTTGTTTGTAAACCTGCTGCACTTCAAATGAAGTAGAAATGGTCATATCCATCAGTTAGGGCAAGGACTGTGGGGAAGTACAAATACCTGTCTACAGTATGCTTGCTTTTGCTTGGCCCCACGAAGATGAAAACAGTAGGTGGCAAGACAACAGATTTAACAATACACATGAACACTTACGAATTTCTGACTTCATTCTAACCAGAAGTATATTTATCTTTCTGTTTTAGTGCCGTAACTCTAGGCCTTCACATCTAGTCCATAGCAAGCACGTGTCTCCTCCTCACCTGGCATTTTATGAAGTGGCTACTGGGTCTATGTGTCTACCATGCTATAGAAGCCCCAGGGGTCACCTTTCTGCTATGTGAATTAGGGAGTGAACTTTGATGAGAGTGTGCTTAGTAGTGTAGATGGCTCTCTGAAAAGTTCCTGGAAATACCAGTGTCTCTTACTGTGACAGAACTCCAGACAACATGGTGCAATATTAGAGATGAGGCTCGGTAACTCAGTTAAGTACTTACTGGCTGGATTTGTGAATAGATGTGTTACTTTCACCTTTATCATCATCTTTACTCATTAGTATACAAATAACTAACCAACACACATTCTTAGAAGAGAATTCTGAAGGAAATGTTCACTTCATCTCTACTTCTTGTTAGAAGCCTTGTCTACTACTATGAAAATTGTAGGCTGAACATTCTGAGTTCAAGTAATTAATTGTGTAGTAAATTGTAAATCTGAAAGAGTAGCCTTCATGGATAGCCTTTGACACACATCACTGATAGAAAATACTTTTCTTTCAGTATTTTCTGGATGGTAAGGAATACATTTTCCCTGTGAGGTTGTTTCCTGCTTTCCTCTGCGACTAATTTTGAAGTGTGATAGTGAATCGCTGAATTGCTATTGACATCATTGGTAGTGATTGCAACAGGGATATTTGCTTTCTCCACCCTCCTCCTCCAGAGGAGGTCCTGTACATGGCATCAACGTGAACAGTGGCAAGATGTGGGCAGCCTGAGCTTGTGCATTCCCTAATTAAACTTCTGTTGGCACTTAACCTAATGCAGATACTGTGATTTCTGAAAGGAGATCTGTGAAAGAAGTGAATATGCCACTTGGCTGGAGGCTGAACAGTGCTTTATGCAGGATATTCTGGATGCTTGCTATCAGCTGGATTGCGTATAAAAAGCTAATTCCCGTATTTTCCCATCTATCTTCAGGAACTTGAACTAGTGTTTTTTTTCACATATACTTTGTATGTTTGTTTTTTTTCCCCTCCCCCTCTTTTGTACCCTTTATTTCAGATCTAAACGAGTGTGGACTGAAGCCGCGGCCGTGCAAGCACCGGTGTATGAACACCTACGGCAGCTACAAGTGCTACTGCCTGAATGGCTACATGCTGCTGCCAGATGGGACCTGCTCAAGTACGGCAAGGCTTGTTGCTTGCTTTTTTCAAGCTCCTCAAGGTCCCTGTGTGGGTTCCTGAGGGAGTCTTTTATTAAACGTGTATGACTCCTAAAGTAAAAGATGGATCTTGCTGGAAATTAGGTTATTGCTCAAGAATCTCTTCTTTTCCTTCTAATGAATCATTGAATGACTTGGGTAGGAAAAGAACTACAAGATCAAGTTCAATCATTAACCCTGCTCTTACTAGGTCCAGCACTATGCCATATCCCCAGGCACCACATCTAGACACCATTTAAACACATCCAGGAATGAAACTAGGCTGAACAAAACAACAGCAAATATTTTTATTTTGTTGGTTTTATTACAAGTTTCCTTAGAAGCATTCTTCAGTGTTGTAAATCATTGTTAATTGGCCTTCATGGACAAGTGCTTGTAGCTTTCATTGCAGCAGGACACCTGCAGTTCTGATGTGTTATGTCCTTACGAATGTAAAATCATTAAAGCTGCAGATGTTAGCTATTTGACTCATATAAAATTGTACTACCATCTCTCTGGAGATCAGGTTCCTACTTGTTCACATTAAAGTGGATATTTTGAGTGTCTGGACAGAGAGAAGGGAAGAGAAATTATGTTTTAATTAAGGATTCTATGATTCTATGCTTCTATTTAAAAATGGCAATACTGTCCAGGAGAGTTTGTGGTGGGCTTTATATACCTCATGGGGGCTGAATTCCGCAACTTGATACAATTGTGGTGGTTTATTGTGGTTTTGGTGGGTTTTTTTGTTTTGCTTTGGTTTGGTTTTTGCCTTAGAGATGCAATTTGTGGAAAGAAAAAAAGAATTACTGCATATTCATTTGCTCTTTAAATCCTGAATTGGGTGTCTCTCGAATTCAAAAAGCATTTTTCTTCTTCTATCATAATTATATGACTTCTTAATTCTCTAATGTATTTAGTAATTTTTCTGGTACTGATGGGAATCCTTATCTAAATGTTTGATTATTTTTCCCTAGGTGCCCTCTCTTGCTCTATGGCAAACTGTCAGTACGGCTGTGATGTGCTGAAAGGGGAAGTTCGCTGCCGCTGTCCTTCTCCAGGCCTGCAGCTGGGGCCTGATGGCAGGACTTGCATAGGTAGGTGATCAAAGGTAGATTGCATTTTTTTTCCATCCAGAATTTTCTTATCCTTACACTGAACGCAGTTCAAGGGAGTTTATCAAACATCTTCAGAATGCTTCACACGTGCCGTTTAAAGATGTTACTTAATGCAAACTGGGATAGGCATGTTGCTGAGTTGCTCTCAAGTGGTCTGGGTCAGGAATCACCAGGGTTTTCCTCCAATCCTCCATTTTTCATTTTACTCGCATAGGCTGCTTGGCATCCAAGCCCTCAGCCCTTACCAATCCTATTACTGGGCAATTTTAAACTACTGGTAACAGAAACTTCACAATACCTGCCTCCATAAAACCCAGAATGGGGAGGTCAGCTCTCCCTCAAACCCACCAAGCTGGTGCCCAGGCTCGGGGAGGAGGAGGGTAATTTGTTTGAATCACTGAAGTTATACTGGGACACAGTGAAGTTCAGTGCATTCTCCCAGTATTAATGGGATTGAAGCTACTGCCTTTGTCCCATACGGTGAAAACTTAGGTTAGAATAAACTCAGGAATTCAGACTACATAAAAGTCAGATACTTTGTTCCCACATTCGTGAACATAGAAAAAAAGGTTCTTGTGGTTAATCAGACTGTATTATGCCACACTCTACGGCAGTCTGACGTGTGATTTCATTAGTCATTAACTATACATCCTGAGTGGATATGATGCTCCAGTGATTTTATTATTGTATGTAGTTCCATAGCCAGTAAAACTTGCACTGAAAAAAATGTAAGAGAATGTGGATGCCCTAATTATTAGCATAGCTACCCACATGGGAGATGGTTCTCCAAGTGGTTGACCAATGCTGACCAAGGATTTATTGACAGAGCAAGAGACATGTTCTAGACCTTCTTTTGTGAGGAACAGGCTGAGTTCTAAGTCTGAGGCTTTCTGAAGTGCAGGACTGGCACATCCATGTACATAAAATAATGGGTAGAACAGGATAAAGTTATCACATGCTGAAGGGATTGAATTGTGATTAATGATGCTGTGGACATTATCACAGAGAGAGATCTTTGAAAGAAGCTTGTGCTATGCCATAGTGAGCAGAGTGATTTTAAGTCTAAATTCAAGAAAATTATACCAAGTACAGAAATTTGCTAGAAAAATTCTTGCAAGATTCTCATAGTGTGCATTTTTATAGTCAGGCAAAGTTCATACTTTGAGATAAACAAAGTGCACTTTTAATGCTGTAGCATTCAAACCCATTATATGAAGCTCTTTCAGTTCTTCAGTGTAGTTTTTTTAAAAAAAAAACACTTTTTTTTTTTTTCCCAGACAGGTTAAAAAAGAAGTATGTACCCACGTTTCAGTTGAGTGTGCATATTTAGGATAGATTTTTAAGATTTTCCACAAAAATTGCAGAACAGTCTTGTACAATACAGAGAAAGTAGTCTTAGCAAGAGATTCCTGTCCTTCATGGGTCATAACATAATCTCCTCCCTTTTTTGATAAGAAGTGATTGTGACATGCAACCTGTTTTTGCTGTTTCTCTGTCAAGTTGGAGTTGTACTAAGAACCAGTACATACATCCAAGAATTGAAGCTCTTTGGGGCCAGAACTGTGTTTTTCATCACGTGTACAAGCCCATCACTGTTTGGAAGGTTGTCAGCTCCAGTGTGTCTGGGTATTGCTGCAGTACAAAAAAAAAGGAGTGTAGATGATGGTAAAAAAAAGTCAAGTGTGCATTGGCTGCAGCTCATGAAATTCTTGTTTGAGGACAGTTTGAAAGACAGCTGGGAATGTAGTGCTTATTTTTAGCACAGGTGGAAATGCCTCTAGGCATTATTCCATTCTTAGTTTAACCCATGCTGATAATTCTTTTGTTAATTTGTTCCTTCCAGACAGTCAGTAAAGAGCCATGAAACAATTTGACTGTGAAAGAAAATCATATAAACTAATTACCAATGAATTGAAAAAGAATTCAACAAAGTGCTCAGTGAAAATACTGATGAATTGAGTAATTAATTGAATAATGACTCTTAATAAATTGATCAGTGGTGTTGCTTTTTGGATTGGGGTTTTCATTTAATGAAATTAGCAGTAGACACATTTCAGCTTCAGAAAGTCTGAAGTTGTATGAGGGCTGAAAATAATTACTTTCACTGTAAGGTAGTTCTTCACAGCTGTTTTTGTAGTGTACAGAAACTTGAAAAGATGCCCTTGGAAACTTAAAAAAATCATAGAATTTTAAAATCACTCTTAAGGTTGGATAGTGCTTGAGTTGGTGACACAGTCGTACAGCAGGAGAGAAGAAGGACTCGGTGATTCTGCCTCTCAATTGGGCAGTGACCATCACACGTGTGAAGTGCTGTCTGTGTGAAGTTCCTTTGGAGCAGCTCCCAGTGCTAAGTCTGGGCATGCACCTCCATGGCAGACCAGGCTGAGATCAGAATACACATCACCCCTTTGTGCCCTGGTTTTCATAGGAAGCAAGCATGACCCACGTGTTGCAGCAGGCAAAGGCAAACAGCCTTGTACCATTTGGGCCCAGGTGTGAATTGGGAGTGGGGCCATGGACTTGACAGAAGCCATAGTCACTGCACTGTTGGAGAACTACAGGAACATAATCATAAGCACTTGCATGCCATCTTCTAACTAATGATCAAAAAGTGGCTTCCCACCAGTCATGAGCACCCATCAGCTCTCACATTAAATGCAAGCAGTAGACTGTCAACTTTTTTTCCATTATTTTTGTGCCAGTTTTCAACAGTGTATCAATTAGCAGTTCAGTCCTGTTTATTTAAGAAAACCCCACAGAGAACCCAAAGCTATCAAGAAACTGAAACTTGCAGCCTTGAAATAGAAAGTTCTGGTTTGTAAATTAAATGAGTGTAAGGAGCATGGTAGAATTTGTAAAACTGTTCATGAATTCAAAGCCAAAACTATAAGTAATAGGTTGAAACCAAGAGGCAGATTTATAGGGGGATTCAGGCATGTGGAGAGGTGCCTAGTATTGGCCTTGATTTCTTTCTCATTCAGACCTTTACTGCAGCGTTGTAGAAGTGCAGCTGTCTGAGACTAAAAGAGAGCCATCTGATGGGCCAGGAGGGTGGGAGCTGAGTGGCTGAATCCTTGCTGTTCTCAGCCATTCTTCATGCAGAGTGGAACGGTGCCAGCAGCAGCTACTGGGTGAGCACATACAGTCAGTAATTCATGGTTGTAGGTCACTTCCTTTCGCTGTGGGAAATACAGCTTGGAGAATTTGAAGCTATGTCCCCAGGCCTCAGGTAGCTGCCCTCACTAACCAGCGATTCTGAGGTAATATTTTTCCTGTGCTGTGCCAGAGACTGAGGCCTCTCTCTGCCTTGTCCAGGCCTCTTTCGCAACCAGATGGGCATCAATCACTTGGCTTTGTTTTGCACTCTTGACACCTGCAGCTCAAGTACTCCTTTTGGGAAAAGAATTGTGTAGAGAGCAAAATCTTGCTTTCCCGTAGATCAAGAGCCTGATAAGGCTGCAGACCAAAGTGTGCCCTGTAGAGAACCAACAAACATCAAGAGTGGCATGCGTCAGAGGCAGCTGCTTGGCAGCTTCAGCACAGTATTTGAGGGCTACGTCGTGAGTGGTAGCTCAGGCAGCTTTTGGGTACCAGCCTGACCTCGTCTGAGAGTTTCCCAGAGAGTGAAAGCAGCATGGGGCTGAGATGAGGGGTGTCAAACATTTACTGAGCACCACCTGTGTCTTCCCACTCCTCTGTCCTTGCCTGGACATGGCTTGCTGAAGCACTGCTTCAGGTGCAGGGCAAATGGCTCCCAAGCATCTCAGCACCTCGGAGATACCTTAAGGTCATTTAGGTAACCAGCTTCTCTGTAAGAGAGGTTTCAGCTACAGCACAGGCACTGTGTGAGTGAGAGACTGCAAAGACCAGGCCTGTGGTAAATAACTGGTGGGAGATCCAGATATATTGCACCCCTGGGATTAGCTTGAACTCTTTTTCTTTAGAGCAAGTCCTGAACAGAAGATTTCCCAGAGCAGGTTGGGAGTTAGGGACACCTGAGTTTTAAAAAAATGAACCACTTCCTACTGCAGGGTGATGTACTTTGAATATGCATGTGTGACCTATGCTACAGGAACAGTATTTCAGGCCTATTTCAAAAAAAGAATTACTGCAGGAGGAGGAATAGTAGTAGTTGTTCCTTGCCTGTAAGTCCAGGTGCTGTCTTTATAACCAGGCAGGGCTTAGTGGGACAAAGGCAAATTATACAAAGAGCACTAAACAGCTTTTCTTTAGACAAATACCATTACAATTTCAAATGAGCATTTTTAGGCCTTGAAAAATCTCGTGTGTTCTGTGGGGAATTAGAAAGTGTCTCCTCTTCAAGGGGAAGGGTACCAGGATGGCAAGAGCACAGAGCAATATTCCAGATTCAGTAGCAATGCTTGTTTATGCCTGCTCATCTCTTGTCACCCACAGTATTTGTAAAGGCCCAGGAGGCATAAAAAGTTGTGTGTGTGACCAAGAGCTGAACTGAGATGGCACAGCCAGAAGTGATCAGGTGTTACTGCTGGCTAACCAGCTTGTAGCCAGAAAAACCTTATAAAAATACTTTGGCTAGTCATCTTTAGTTTTCCATCATGTGAAACCAGTTTCACTTCAATAGTATGGATTTAAAGAATAATACAGTTCTTTTGTTTCCACAGATATTGATGAATGTGCTACTGGTGGAGTTATGTGTCCACGATTTAGGCACTGTGTCAATACGTTTGGAAGCTACATTTGCAGGTGTCATAAAGGCTTTGATCTAATGTACATTGGAGGCAAATACCAATGCCATGGTAATAACAACTTACTTCTTATGTGCATGCAATAGAGCTGCTTATTCTAAACTGAAATTAATGAGGAATGTTTACTTATGGTTTTAGTTTGCACTGCATCTGTATTTTAGGGAAGGGTGGATTATAGAAATAGACTGTGAAAAAGAAAGCATATATTTGGCTCCCATTCTTATAACTGGTTCTTCTGTAGAAGTTAGTGGGAGACCAGAGCTCATGACCCCAGGAATTCTGTTCTAAAGCCCTTGTCCCCACAGTTAGTTTCACTATGCCCAGGCAGATGTAGGTTTGAACCAGCATGTCTGAGCTGTAACACAGGTGTGCTCCCTAGCATGCCCCAAGATCCAAGATAAGAAAATACGGCTAGAGTACAGCCCAGCTCCTTCCAAGCCAGGCTGCCCAACTTTCCTTCCCTTGAAGACAGGTGAGGAAAAGACATGGCTTGGGAAATAACCTGTCTTTGTCTGAACATGAGACTGGAATGCAGCTGGCATATGCCTTTCAACAAAGAAGTTCCCAGATCCCACTGTCTTAGTTTCCCAGGGCCCCAAGTGGAACTGAAAAAGTGAGACAATATGGCATTGCTCTGTGTTTAAGTGTAATATTTTTTTTGAGAGAAATATTTATGCAGAGCACTGGATTTTGAAGATATTTGCTTTGCATCACTAACAAGTACACAGAAGATTGCCATGTAAGATGATTCATGCAGTTTCTACTTGATGTAGAAACATGTATACAGATTTATAATACAGGAAGCATTTTATGAAAAGAAAACAAATCAGTTTAATACCTGTGTGGATAAGAACATGCATGTGCCTATATTCAGTTAATCTTTTCTTATGTCACCTTTAAAAGTGGTTATTAAAATTGTGATCTTTGTTATCTCAACTGCAATCTACCTACAGCACATCACTGAAGCTGATGCTAAGGTATAAGCTGAGCAATACCAGAGTTGCACAATAATCCCTCTTACCCTAATGTTTGTATCCCTCTGTTAACTTGTGACTGTCTGTCTTCCTTTTCCCACTGGCAATTCAGTTTTTAAATTTTTTTCAAAATTAATAGTATTTTCCTAATGACCACGCTACTGATTGTGTTTTTGCAGGGATTAGTGGAAAAGTAAGTTTCTTTTGATGTAAATGATATTTTAAAATGTAACTTTCTGTTGCAGATATAGATGAATGTTCCCTTGGCCACCATCAGTGTGGCAGTTTTTCACGATGTTACAATACACCAGGATCCTACAAATGCAAGTGTAAAGAAGGGTACAGAGACAATGGAACAAGCTGCATACGTATGTAATGCTCCTTTTAAAAAAGGGATTCTGAAAGTTAATGTGTCCCATGTTTTAAAGTTTTGAGATACAGCACAATTTGGCTCAGTTTCTTCTAACTATTTTTAATACTTAATAAGGGACCAGGGAATGTAGTCAGAGTTTTCTGAGTCTTAGCATGCCTTGGTAAAAATACCTTTCCCTGAGACATTTTCATAATTAGAAAGAAATTCACCTCTCCCTGTTGGCAGCTTGATTCTAGAGATTGCTTAAGGATGAGGACAACTGGGTAAGCAGGGTAGGTCTGGTCAAACAGTACATGTTACTCATTCCCTATTGTAATGTACATTCTGCAACTGGCCCATTTCAGCAGCTCACCCCATCCACTCCCACTGCTCCCCAGATGTGAGAGCTCTATGACATATGGTGAATCTTTTTGAGAACCTTGCGTTCATGTGTGGGGACTCTAGGGACTCGCTGATCTCTTTAAAGAGCAGTTCCCATTGCAGACTTGTTTCCTTTGGCTGTAGTTGTCATGGTGATGTGATCTGGCTAAGGTTTTGAACTCAAATGCTTGCGATTCTATGTGCCACACACTTCACGTGTTACTGGTACATAGACCTGAGCTGCATTTTATATTGTAATAAACAATAATGTAAAAACCACAGGGTGTTCGAAAGAACAGTAATACATGGCTGACCAGAGAAAACATCTTTATCTGCAATCATTAAACAAATAATTCTTTAACAAAGAGTAGTTGTAAATTGAAATACAGGTGGTTTCTGTAGTGTAGTGGTTATCACGTTCGCCTAACACGCGAAAGGTCCCTGGTTCGAAACCAGGCAGAAACAGCACTTTTGGTGACTGGAGCGTCCGCCCAGACCGCGGTGCTGACGGAGGCGGGAGCTGCAGGAGCCGAAGGCTGGGGGAGATGGGGGGGAGATGGCTCCTCCCCTCGCAGCCGCTTTGGGAGAGTCCTGCGTGCAAAAGGTGTGCACAGGTTGAGGCCCTTCTGCAGCAGGTTGCTGAACTGCAGGAGATCATAAGAAGGCTGAGGAGTATTTATTAGGGAGGTAGAAAAGGAGAGAGAGAATCGGCTTCAGACACACACTGAGGCAAACCCAGAGCCTAAAGCTGAAGGTTAAAAATTTCTCCCATTAACAAAAACACTTGAAGGAGGCCTGCAGGAAAGCTGGGGAGGGTCTTTTTATAAGGGCTTGTAGGGAGAGGACAAGAGGTAATGGATTAAAACTGGAAGAGGAGAGATTGAGGTAAGACATTAGGAGGAAATTCTTTGGTGTGAGTGTGGTGAGACACTGGAACAAGTTGCCCAGGGAAGTTGTGGATGGCCTGTGCCTGGAAGTGTTCAGGACCAGGTTGGATGGCTCTGAGCAACCTGGTCTAGTGGGAGGGGACCCTGCCCATGTAGGGAGGTTGGAACTAGATAGATATTTAAGGTCCCTTCCAACTCAAACCATTATGTGATTCTATTTTAACTGTGTGTTACACTTGAAACACTTGTACACAAAATATGTGACTAGAGTTCTTATTGAGGCTTTTAAGATCTCCAGTGAGATGTAAAAGACTTATTAACAAATGGAAAATTATAAATAACAAAATAGGTATTCTTGAATTTCATGTCTGTAGAGAGTCCCCCTGTGAAAACAAGTTAGAATTTATTGTCCTTTCTTTATGACATATTTGAGTGCTGTAGGCACTGTCATTGTGGTGTAGGTGGTGTTCAGTTCACCTCCTTTTCGTGGAGGCTGAAAAAAATACTGTTTCTTTAGTTTCCTGGTGTTTAGAAAGGCAAGGATCTAAATGAAGGCTATTGGCTTAGGTTCAGCCTCTGTAAAATGATCAATGCTTATTGACAAGGAGAAAGTTTAGAAGAAGTGGAGGGTCTGAAAGCTAACTTTCTGAAGCCAAAGAAATCTCCCATCCGTGACCAAAATGGTTGTAACACTGGAGTCTTGCTAAACTTGCCTCTACTCCTGAGTATGAAGTTGTCCAGTTTAGAGGGCTGCTTAACACACATCTTGCTGTCCATGCTTTTTAACTAACACTGCTTTTGGTTAATTTTGCCAACTCTGAAAGAGGGCTGATGCTTGGGAGGGGGTGGATATGGAAGTCTTTTGGCCTTCAGTCATTCTAAATCATCCCTCAACTTCTGTAATGGGAAGTAGCATATGAAGGGACGTGGCGATTCAGCAGTGCCAAGGCTAAAGTATGTTTCTAATTAGTGGAGACATTCAGAAGAAGAGAAATTATTTCAGCAAAGACTTGCTGTCATAATGAAATATATTGTTAAGCTTCTGGAGCAAGAGACTCAAATGTCCAATTTGGTCCCATTTTGATTCTCTTTGCAGTTATTCCTAATGTTATGATTGAACCACCTGGTCAATATAATATATTCAAGGGCAACAGCACACTTCCTAAGGGAGGCAGTGGTATTGCCAATAGGATTCCTAATGTTGGAGGCACAACTCAGACTACCATATGTACCTACTATTGTTACAGAACGGCCAGTGACCAGGCCAACAACTCGACCTACACCCGAGCCAGCAACTCGACCTACACCGAGGCCAACAACTCAACCTACCCCTGAGCCAACAACTCGATCTACACTGAGGCCAACAACTCGATCTACCCCCAGGCCAACCACTCGACTTACACCAAGGCCAACAACTCATCCTACACCCAGGCCAACAACTCAACTGACACCAAAGCCAACCACTAGGTATGTGCCGGTGACAAGACCTCTGCCTCCAACACCACCTCAGCCAACAGTGTTAAGACCTACACTTCCACCACAAAGAACTCCTCTAATAACAACTGAAGGGCCTTCACATGTTCCCATTGAAACTACATCTTCCCAAGGAATTACAGATGACAACAGGATTCAGCTAGATCCCCAGAAACCCCGAGGAGACGTGTTCAGTAAGTAATCTTACATATCCTTTCATTTGTCAAAATTGTAGAAGCAATGTGTAGTTTGAATTGTGAGGTAAAAACACTTACTGTGCTGATTGGGTGTTTTGAACACTTTAGCAATGCAAACAAAGACCTGGTGATACAGTAAAGCTGCACAAATAATTGATTTTGTTTCCTAACAAAAATGTGGGGAAGAAGTTCTGAATGAGTTCAACCAAGAAGTTGTTGTTTGGGTTTTTTTTTTACCCTTCCTGAAATTATTTGTGAATATATGATCCTGTATAAGTGCTTAAACTCAGATGAAAGTTTTGGAGAAATGAAAGACATTTTATTGAAAATTACTGAAATGCAACATAACTCATATATGGCAAAAGGATTCAAATTCAGGGAGTTGAGGGTCACCCTTAGCATATTTTCATAGCTTTAAGAATGGTAAGAAATTGGATCATAGCTGATGTCCTAAAGACTGTTTCGTCACCTCTATTGAATGAATTCAAGTAGTCTTGGATGCTTATGACTAAGCAATGGGAAAGATGCGTAAATTGAACCTACGCTAATTTTACAGACTGTGCCTAGGAGAATGGCTACATGTAAAGTTGAAGATAGAACAGATGCTCATAGCAGGAACACATGTCATTTTAAGAGCTTCTCTGAAATCCACAACACCATTTCTACGCCAGCTTTAGTGCATACCAGAGAAGACATTACTGGCACTTGCAGAGTTACACGTATCTGCCAAGAACTACTCAACACTGATTCCATCTTCAGTTTTGCTGCTAATTTTAGAGACAAGGAGGTTGTGCCTGATCAGCTGTTCTCCTTCAGCTTGATGTGCAATAAAGCTGCTGAAGCAATGTAGTAGGAAAAAAGTTTGCTGTGTCAGAGCAGGTGTACAAGCAGCCTGGGACTTTTTTTTTGTGGTTGCTTTGGCATCTGTGTGGTAACTTCTTGGGCTACGTTCTCTTAGGTCATTATACAGTGAAATATTTTGTTCCTTGTAAAAAAAGAGTTTGTTTTCCTTGGGACATTTTGTCTGTTGTAGACAGTTGTATAAACTTAAAATTGAGACAATGGCTGACTTAGAATTTGGGAAGATAAATCCTGGGGCTACTCAGAGGAGTGTGCTTTTGGCTTTTTCAAGATTATTTCTTAAGCAGTCTATATTCAGTTTAAAATATAAAACCATTATTTTATAAAATTCTAAAAAGAAATTCAGTGAAGAATCAAAAAACTGAATATAATAGGAACCAATAGTTCAAAATACAGAATTCTGTGGGAATTATTCTAGACCTTAGCATTTTACTTCCCAGGTGTCTTGTATTGCAGATGTTCTCTGGAATAGCAGAGGGATAATTTTGAGCTATTTTTATGAAGTCATAACAATAATCTACATAAAGCTTATTATTTTCAGTTAGTATTTCTGTCTTCTCCCTAGAGGTTAGATTTTGAAGCTAATGCTTCAAATGCATATGCTTCAGATATAGGGGTTTGGAAAGTAGGAAAGTAAAAGCATTTTAAGTTTGTTTTCTGGTGGTAAGGTTGCATTATGATACACATAACAAACACAACAAAATAATTTTGCAAAGTGTTGATCAACTATTTGTTCTGGTCAGCTGCCACCCTTTAAGGTTTGTGATATACATACAAGTCTTTCAAGGCTTCAGTTCACAATGCAGCAGGGTTCCAACAGGTTAAGCACCCGCAACCATTACTGTTCTCAGTAGGTAACAGAGGGACAGATCAAGTGAATAAATGTGTCTTACATGCCAAATTATTTCTTCTATGCCCTGATAAAGATATAATTGATACAGTTATGTCACACACATATGTGTGTGACTGAAGGTATACTCCACCTGTGCTTTAGATGGTAGGAATTTGCATGGTGCTGTGATGCTTGATGAAGTTGGTGTATTTTCTCCTCTCCCTTTTATCTCTTTTTCTCTCCTTCCTGCTCTCCTTTCCAGTCTTTCTTCTCTGTTTTCTCTTCTGGCCTCTTTGAAAGTATCGTGTAGGTTGTGGTCACTGGTGTCCCATCCCACTTTCTCTCTGTCCAGAGCCATTTATTTAGCGAGTGCACGAAAACATTTGTTCAGGAATTCAAACCTATGGTCAGGTGCAAACCAGTTCTGTCACAGAAGAATGTGCTACCCTGTCAAGGAAGCATTACTTGTAGAGTGAGGTGCTGCTTCTCCTGTTGAATCCTATTACTGCTGGAGTTTGTGAGATAGGGGAGAAAGATACATTTCCTCATGTGGGACATCTAGCAAAGTGCATAGAAAAGTTACAGCCACACATTACTACAATGGGATGTGCAGGGCATGGCTCAGCCTGTCCTCACCTGCTCTGAGTGCTGCACTTCTAAGGATAATGCAGAGATCCTCAGACATCCCCAAATGCTGCCACCGCAAGGGTTCAGCGTCACTGCCCGGTGCAGAGTTCCTGGGCATTAGCTGGGCTGCAGACCTGGCTGCCTGCGTGCCCTTGGCCAGTGGCAAGGATGAGGTACAGTGCATTAGCTCAAATGCCTCTCATGTTAGCTTACAGAAGGCATTTGCTGGGTGTGTTAAGCTTCAGGTTCCTGCTGGCCAACCTGCCCTTGCTCCAGGCCCTTGGAGAGCAGTGCCTGGCTCTGCTGGGCTGCAGCTGCTCTGTGTGAGGCACTGCAAGCTCAGGATGACAATGCTTCCACCAAGGGTAAGCCAGGGTCGCTCACAAAGCATTCCTCACGGCCAACACAATGTTAACAACCACAATGTTAAGGCAATGCAGAGTTTTAAACTGAAATAACTAGTAACATTTAGCTAACCTCTGATATGCTTCTCATCTGCCATGGGGATGTGCTAAACCCTCCCTACCTCCAGAAATCTGGTGAAATTTTCATTTGCCTCTGTAATTCCTCAGGGAAGGCACTTTTTCAGCTACTTCCTTGACCTTCGCTAAAACTGCTGCTGTTTCAATCTCACCTACGTCAGACATTTTAGCAGTGTTCCTGGTTTGTGGATACAATCTAATTTATTTTGGCTTATGCAGAACCTCTAGATTCTCTGCCCCACATCATCTCCGTCTCCAGCTGAGACAGCAAAGAAGCTGAAAATGAATTTGCACTGTGGTCCCCAAATGCATGCCTGAAAAGGGAAGAGAGAGCCTCACTTCTTGCCATCTTTGTTTCCATGTGAGACTGCAGGCAGCAATTCAGCCATCTTATAATACTCATTGTCTTGGAAAACAAAGGAGGAAATTGATGTTAGAGGTACTCATATCATGGATTAGAACTTAGCTTTGGTTTTGTAAAGTCTTCAGAAGAGTTATGGTGTCTTCCTAGAAGGCTGCTTCCTTATCATAGAATCATAGAATCTTAGGGGCTGGAAGGGACCTCGAGAGATCATCTAGTCCAACCCCCCTGCCAGAGCAGGGTCACCTAGAGTACATCACACAGGAACTCATCCAGGTGGGTTTTGAATGTCTCCAGTGAGGGAGACTCCACAACCTCCCTGGGCAGTCTGTTCCAGTGCTCTGTCACTCTCACAGTAAAAAAATTTTTTCGGATATTCACCTTGAATCTCCTATGCTCCAATTTACACCCATTACCCCTTGTCCTATCACTGGTCATCACTGAGAAAAGCCTAACTCCGTCCCCCTGACACTCACCCCTTACATATTTGTAAACATTGATGAGGTCACCCCTCAGTCTCCTTTTCTCCAAGCTAAAGAGACCCAGCTCCCTCAGCCTTTCCTCATAAGGGAGATGTTCCACTCCCCTAATCATCTTCGTAGCTCTGCGCTGGACTCTTTCGAGCAGTTCCCTGTCCTTTTTGAACTGAGGGGCCCAGAACTGGACACAATACTCCAGATGTGGCCTCACCAATGCAGAATAGAGGGGGAGGAGAACCTCTCTTGACCTACTAACCACACCCTTTCTAATGCACCCCAGGATGCCATTGGCCTTCTTGGCCACAAGGGCACATTGCTGGCTCATGGTCATCCTCCTGTCTACCAGGACCCCCAGGTCTCTTTCACCTACACTACTCTCCAGCAGTTCAGCCCCCAACCTGTACTGGGACATGGTGTTGTTCTTCCCCAAATGTAAAACTCTGCACTTCCCCTTGTTGAATTTCATCATGTTTCTCCCCGCCCAACTCTCCAACCTATCTAAGTCTCTCTGAATGGCAGCACAGCCTTCTGGTGTGTCAGCCACTCCTCCCAGCTTAGTGTCATCAGCAAACTTGCTGAGGGTACATTCTATACCCTCATCCAGGTCGTTGATGAAGATGTTGAACAACACCGGTCCCAGTACCGACCCCTGTGGGACTCCACTAGTCACACACCTCCAACCAGATTCTGCCCCATTGACTACAACTCTCTGACTCCTTCCTTTCAACCAGTTCCTAATCCACCTCACTTCCTGATCACCAAACCCATACCTGATCAACTTTTCTACAAGGATGCTGTGGGAGACGGTGTCAAATGCTTTACTGAAATCAAGATAAACCACATCTACCGCTCTACCATCATCTATCCACCTAGTAATTTCCTCATAGAAGGCTATGAGGTTAGTCAAACATGATTTACCCTTGATAAAACCATGTTGACTGCTCTTGATGACCCCCATGTCCTTGATGTGCCTGGAGATAGTGCCAAGAACAAGTTGTTCCATCACCTTTCCAGGGATGGAGGTGAGGCTGACCGGTCTATAGTTACCCGGGTCCTCCTTCTTGCCCTTCTTGTAGACTGGAGTGACATTTGCTATCCTCCAGTCCTCAGGCACCTCACCTGTTGCCCATGACTTACTGAAGATGATGGAGAGTGGCCTAGCAATGACCTCCGCCAGCTCCCTCAGCACCCTTGGGTGCATTCCATCTGGACCCATTGATTTATGGATGTCCAGATTACTCAACTGATCCCTAACCCAATCCTCATCTACCATGTCAAACTCTTCCTCTATCTTGACTTCTTCTGGGGCTATATGAATCTGGGGCTCATAGGGAGACCCTGCAGGAGTGAAGACAGAGGCAAAGAAGGCATTCAGCACCTCTGCCTTCTTTATATCCTCTGTCACCAGGGCTCCCACCTCATTCCTCAATGGGCCAATATTGCCTCTATTGCTAGTTTTGCTAGCTATGTATTTGAAAAAGCCCTTTCTATTATCCTTAACCTGACTTGCAAGGTTAAGTTCCAAGGAGGCCTTAGCTTTCCTAATTGCCTCCCTACATCCTCTGACAACAGTCCTATATTCCTCCCACGTGACCAGCCCCTCCTTCCATGATCTGTAGATTTTCCTTTTCCACTTAAGTTTGCCCAGTAGTTCCTTCTTTAACCATGCAGGTCTCCTAGCACCCTTACTAGATTTCCTAACCATTGGGACACTCTGATCCTGTGCTTGCAAGAAGTGGTCCTTGAATGTTGACCAGCTATCTTGAGCTCCTTTATTTTCTAGCACCCTGTCCCATGGGATTTCCCTTAATAGATGATTGAGGAGACCAAAGTTTGCCCTGTGGAAGTCCAGGGTTCTGGTCCTGCTGGGTATTTTGTTCCTTCCACACAGGATCCTGAACTCCACCATCTCATGATCACTGCAGCCAAGGCTGCCATTGACCACCACTGCTTCAACAAGGCCCTCCTTGCTGGTTAGTACAAGATCCAGCAGCGCTCCTCTTCTAGTCGGCTTGTCCACCATTTGCATTAAGAAGTTATCATCAATGCACTGGAGGAACCTCCTAGACTGTGAAAGGCTGGCTGTGTGAGTCTTCCAGCAGATATCAGGGTAGTTGAAATCTCCCATGAGGACCAGGGACTGTAGTTGTGAGGCTGCTTTCAGTTGCCTGTAGAAAGCCTCATCAACCTCCTCACCTTGATCAGGAGGTCTGTAGTAGACGCCCACAACTGTGTCACCCGCACCTGCTTGCCCCTTAATTCTTACCCACAGACTTTCAAATGTGTCACAGAGGGCTGTTGTATCCCATAGAGTCACTGCAGGTGGTGTTTTGGCACAAAAGGATGGGCAAAACCCAGCACAGAGAGCACTGTAGTCAGCAGATGCTGGCAATGCTGATCTTTCAGCCTTTAGCACCTGCTGAAGACCTCAATGTTTAAAGTTGTGGTTTTAAAATAGGTTATCTTGCAATGCATGGAGTTCTTCTTTCCTTTTCTCCCCACCCCCCAAGCTCTGAAGCTTTAGCTAGGCTGTGAGGAAGCAGCATGCCAGTGATTGGGGCTTTGCTTGGCCCTCTGAATAGGTGGTACTTCTGTTAGGCAACCCAGGGCTGTACACTGATAGAGTGTCCCACTGCTCTGCACCAAATCCTGTAAACATACTAGTGGTCTAGGATTGGTCCACATTAGGAGAGGAAATATGCCTATGCAAGTGGACTTGTTTTCTGCTAGCATCTATCAAATTTTTCATGATTTAACCTTTTCCTGAGCTTACCTTTGGTGACTCATTGCTCCCTGTTTTCTCCCTTTGTGCTGCCCCACACGCTGGGTAAACTTGGCCTCAGCTTTCACTTCAGAGCACTCTTGAATGTGCTGCTCAGCTTGAAATGGGCTGAGGACCAGTGGAATTGGTCTGTTTAGTGGTGACAAAGAGCACAAATTATAATAATGCTGATAATGTTATTTAAGTGTCTGTGCAGTTTTTGAAAGGTATTGGGTTGTTGCATTTCTTTAGATGCTTTATCCCTTTTCTAAAGATGCCTGCAGTGACTTTGGGGAGCTGCTTTTTCAGAGAACAAAAAATATCAGGATTTTTAAAAATGGAATTCCTACACTTGGCCTTTGAACCACTTAGTCAGATGCAGACAGTGGAATCTGGCACCAAGGATAATCTTCTCCTGATATGGATATGGGGGGAATGGTGATGAGGGAGGAATGCAGTGATGGCTTAATATTTAACTATTTCAGGACTAATACAAACTGCAGTGAAGTACAGATGAATCTTTTCTGGTTATTTAGATGGATAATGTCTCTAAGAAATAGAACGTACTTCTCAAGAAGGCTATAAATTTCTGCTACCATTGGGAACTGGGTGATAAGCATTAGAAGCATAAGCTTAAAGGCAAAGCATAACACTAGATATTGGCAAAGCAAGAACAAAACCCTTATCTGTATTAAAAGATAGTTCAGCAATTTTCCTTCTTAGCCCTTAGTCAAGCTGCAAAGATTGGAATTAGGAGATTCTTATAACAGATACTAAAAAAAAAAAAAAAGATTGGGTTAAAACTTGATTCTTTCTGCTCCCCCTTTCAAAGACTTAGTGAAAAGTCCTTAGTGCAGTAGATGCTGTTATGTGTTCCTTGAAGCTGTTGAAAATAGGGAAATGCTGAAAGCAAAGAATGTGGGATTTTTTTAATTCCTTGATATCATTAGAGTGGCATCATTTTACAATAGCATTTAATTTGTCTTCACTCTTCTGGAACCTATTAAAATTAATTTTTTTCTCTTAATATTTAAGCATTTGAGATAGGCACTTTGTTTCTCTTTGTACTCTGGAGCTAAATCATAAGATCAAGGAATCTTACAAATCGCTCTCTCCATCAGTCTTCCAGCTAGCTTTATTCCCAGGTCTGACATGGAACTTCTGTAGACTATTTCAGCTGTGTTTCTCTGAAACTCAGTTAGCATTCTGCACCTCCTGAAGAGCTGCTCATAGAAAAGCAGGCAGGTTACTTTGCAGAAAATCTCCTCGAATGATACGTAAGATGATATTTGATTTAAGTCAGGATTCATGAGTCTTGTAATTGCCTGAGAAATGCAAGGTTGGACTTCAGAGTGGTCGCACACTAGCACCACCTCTCCCCTCTTACACAAATAGTGCTATAGAGGATGTGACAGTCATTGAAAACCCTTCCTGAAATAATTCTCAATGCAGAATTTGAGTCTGCAGTTTTAAGCAACATATCCTGGACACTGCAGATAAAAGGGTGAAGTGTACCTCTCTGTTGCCCCTGCTATTTAGCTTGGAATATATGTCTTCCCTGGAGGGAAATGGGATGTATTCTCATTTACTAAGCCTCACTTACCTCTGGACTACTCTTCCTTTTACCTCTTTTCTACTAGTTCTGTGTGAGATCTCATCACTTGTGGGTTTGTTTTGTTTTGTTTTGTTTTTTAAGTGGAATTTAGCAATTTTAAATCATAACTATCAGTCAAAAATATTTGTAATTTTTTGTTGTTTTTTAACAAATGGGAAATTTGGTCATGATTTTTGTGTGGAATGGAATTGCATAAGAATGCAGTGTTTGTTTTAAGGCAGAACACTGCATTATTAATAGTAATAACAATTACTAATAGCACAAAGCTGTACTCCATGTTTTGTTTTGGGTTTGTAATGCCAAAACAGTGATTATTCTGGAATTACAAATAACCTGACATATATACACACTCTGTCTTATACTCTCAATCTCAGCAATTAGCAAGGAAAAAAAAGTCCTGCTGTTTCCCCAAAGGATTAGAAAGCTGAAAAGAAATCAGTCTTATACAGTAATTAAATGTTGCCCCCAAATTCGTGTGTCTAGGAAGAACTTAGCTCATGAACTTCAAGAATATGGTAGTGTTGATGTGTTGGGTCACTCCGAGCTTATAAAGTTCTGCAAGAAAAAGAAGCCAAGTTTATATTTAACAAACTTTATCAAACCTTGGAAGTGAAGAGCACACTGATATGCTTTATAAAGTACACAGAAAGGGCTTGGAAAGCTTGCAGAAAGTAATTGTGCCAAGTACTTTCTCCCACGATCGCTACTCATAGGGAACAGAAGTGTCCACATGGATCGTATTTAGAGCCCTGCATCCCTTCTGGTAACTTGTTTTGTATCGAGTGCACATTCCTCTAATTAGGTCTGAGCACTCAAGTGACTGGCTTAAAGCTCTGCAACACATTGTTCTAGAAGTTCCTAACAACACTGTTGGGAGAGGATTTTAGAGAAGTTTTGAAGAAATATAATTTTTTATAAATATAGCTTTATTATAGGCAAATATCTCACCTTTAGTTTGGAGAATGCTTGCATGTGCACATAGATGTAACACAGATTGTTATAGAGTGCATTAGAAATGATATTTTAGGAAGAAGACTGAAGTAGTCTGGAAAAGAAATTCTGTGTATTTCCTGTGGTGTTTTCCATAAACAAGAGCTATAGGGAACTGGGAAATGGGATCCACAGGGCAAGCACATACCTTGTGATTATAACCCCTGAGTACCCTACAAATCTTAGAGCACTGCAGTGGGTTTCCTCTGTGCTCTCTACCACATGTCCATTCCCGTAACCACCTGTGAGTGACTCTGAGGTCTGAATCTTTGGTCCATAAGAAAAACTTAAGGTGCAGGGGAAGAACAGGAAGATATTGAGGTGCAGGGAGTTAAGTTCACAATAGACCTAGATGAGAAGAGGTTGTGGGCATGTGGTAGCTGGAGCTGCTCCAGCAGGTACTGCTCCTGGTTGTCCATGGCTGCTGTGCAGTTAGAGCAGTGTAAGAGCGTGTATGCTGTGCAGTGTCAGAACAGGTTCTATCATCATGAACACCTCTGTGCAGGGATGATGTACAACCTACTTCTTCAACTGTCTCACCTCTGTATTACGTAGTGCTCTTAGGAAAGACAGGTTCCTCCTGTCTTAGGGGGTAATGATGATTGTAGAGCATTTCTGTTTCAATTCTTTGCTGTCCAAGGTAAATGGATTTATTTTCTTTATAGAAATATTTTCTTTATATAAATATAGTATTTATGCATAAATGTACTGCAGGTTGGTTATTGCCCTAGGGGGTGTGGACTTTGCACACTTGTAAGGTTTCTTTTGTATTAAATCTCAAAATTCTAATGTGACCAGACTAAATAAAGCAGCAAAAACATTATTATAAACAACGTATCCTTTAAAAATTAACAGGCCTTTGCTACCCAAGCCAATCTAAAGTTCTTGAGGCTGTTTTCTAGACTGCAAATAGACATTATAAAAAAATCTACAAAGGAATAAAAAAAGAAAAAAGCAAGATGTAATTATTCAAAAAATTACTGTAATATTAAGGAGTTAATCAGTTTCCTACATATGTTGAGCTTTTTATTTATTTATTTTCATTATACAAAATTTCCATCCAAGCTCTGCAGCCTGCAGTATTACTTTTAAAATGCATTAGCATTTGGTCAACCTTTTAATGGGCCACTTATTTTGTCCCATTTCCAAAAAAGCAGGAAGTTGCGTCATTTTTTATCTTCCTCTGTCTTCTGGCATTAGAGGAGCTCTTGCAACAGTGCTATTTACATGTTGTCCTAGTGCAGAAGTTCCTTTTTACCTTCAATTTCTTGAAAGCAAGTCCTTTATTTCAATATAGAATTGTAAATCATGGCAATTCTTCTTGTTCTCACTTGCCTAAGAGGCTCATAGAGACAATAAGATACTTATTTTAGCACTGCAAATGGAAAATCTGTCAAGTTTTAATAGATAGGGCCCTTACAAATACCGTAGGTGTCAGAGGTGTGTATGACATCTGAGGACATCTGAAAAACATTACTAATTAAGTGCTAGACCTGCCTCTGAAAGAGGAATTTCCAAGACAGCTCTGTCCACTGCAATCTGTTTCTCTCTAATTGGCAGCTGTCCCTCAGGCATGACATTGGTGTGTTATTTCTGGAGACTGATACAGATTGGCACTGTAGAAAGACTTGTGGAAGTTGTTGTAGCCACCTGACTTTGGCAGCCATTGTTGGCACAAAGACCTCTTAAATTTCAGGCTGGCCTGGGTGCTGAATGTCTAATAACCTCTGGGCCTGTTGATTGCTGAGAGCACTCTGAGAACAGCAGCTGAAGAACAGGCTTGGAAAGCAAAGAGTGTAATTACAGTTGGATTACTGCTTCCACTACAGCTTCTCCTTCTCAGCTCTCAGTACAATCCTGCTAATTGTTTAGGGAGCTCTAATCCTTTGCAGATAGCTGGATGTACCTTCAGCTGGGTTTTGAAGGTTAGTTTTGTGTGGGGTCTCTTCCAAGTACTGCTGCCTCCTGTTGAGATTCTCCTGTAAACATCTGTAGAAGGTGAGTGGATTGGAAATCTGAGCTAATGACTTAATGTGGCTTTATTTTTATTAAGAAACCACTATCTTTAAAAGTGCATTTGGAGGAGAATAGCATGCCTGAAGGTTAAAGCTGCTGCTTTATTATTTTTTTTTCCTACTGGTTAAAGAGGAGCTTTCATCTCAAGAGCCTTCAGCAGATTTGGAATCATCTTTTACAGTGCTCCAATAAATGTTACAACATAAATCATAAATCACATAAGTGTAACGTTTATGAATCTTCATGTCAAATATAATTAAATATATTACACTCTCCAAGAAAAGCATGATGCCCAGAGCTGCTCTGCTGTCTTTATTACAGATGAGGAAGTAGATCACTGACTACCTTTATCTCATTCATTTCTTTTCTCGCAGTTCCACGCCAGCCTGGAGTAAGCAATAATCTATTTGAAATACTTGAAATTGAACGAGGAATTACTGCTGATGAATTTGAAGCAAATGATGACCCAGGTAAAGATCACCTCTCCTGCTCAGGGTTTAGGATTTTTGGGGGTTTCTTAGGATTTTATACATTTTTACAGGACTCCTACATCTTACGTCCGTTTAAACTAGGCTTTGTAAAAAGAAAAACAAACAAACAAAACACCACCTAAATGAACCTTGATAGTTTTAGTTCCAAATAGATTTAGCACAAAAATAGGGTGACTTGTTAATAGTAACACTAGAAACTTTCTATTGTTTTAGTATTTTTGTAGATTATTTTTCTAGTGTTCCCTCTGCTGCATTTAATTAAATTGCTGTAATTCCCCAACCAAACAAGCCAAATAATTTTTTTTTTTACCTGCTCTGTTCTGCCTAGGAGTGCTGGTACACAGCTGTAATTTTGACAGTGGATTGTGTGGATGGATCAAGGACAAAGATGATGACTTGCACTGGGAGCCATTCAGAGATGCATCAGGTGAGATACCTGTGTATAATCATGTCTTGTAGTTCAAGAACCACCCAGGCTTGAGGTTGATGATAGATCTTATGTTATGGTGAATCTACAGAGTTGTTGTTCTTTTAGTTCCAGAATGTATTTTACACCCACACCTCTCTGTGTACAGAAATCAAACCTGAGGATCCCCAACATAAAAAAGCAACTGAGAATTTGCAATTCTATCATAACTGGTATCTTTACAATAGGAATGTCCCTGAAGAAGCAGTAAAGTAAAGACAGATAATCTTGTGAGTCAGAAAGAACAAAAATGTGGAGCAGAGAACAATTTCTATTTATGGTGAAACAAAGCTTCTGTTTCAAACCACCACACAAACACAGTTATTTCTATATCACTAACAAAATTTTAGAAAGTGCTGGAAATAGTCTTTGTTCTGCTGCCAAATATAATTTCTAGTTTAACATTTCAGTTTGATTTATTTTATTGAATTCCACTCTAAGTTACAGCAACCTGTAAATAGGAAAACTGTTAAGTAACTGGAAGGAAGATGAGTTAGATGCTCAAATGCAGAGACTTCTGAAAATAGGTATGTTTGGGGTGGCAACTGGTGACCTTGCAATGGCAGGAGAGTGTGCACTGGCCACCTGCAAGACAGGAGAAGCCTGGCATTTGTGCTGGTGGTCAGCCAGAGTGGTGACCCCCGCACTGGCACACCTCTCCTGGTGCTGGGAGCCTGCTGCATTTTGTCCCCTGTTGAATTCCCCACAGGCAGGGAGAGGCTGGCTGTCCCTGCCTGCACACCCTGCCCCCAGCAGCGCCTGCCCCACCACGCTGGGGATTAGACACACAGCTCTGGCCCCGTAATGAGGGGATGACTTCACACCAAGAAGAGCAGCCTTTGAAGCACACAATGATGTGAGGGGGTGGCAGGCGCTGGAAGGAAGCAGTCTCAGGAGGTAAAGTGTTAGAGGTTAAGATGAGGGAGGGTGAGGGCACCAAGACCCATTTTCCTTGTGCATCTCCTCATCACAGGTGTCTGTCCTGACACTGCCAGTGATGAGACAGTCCTAGGCCACCACAGCGGGTGACCTGGCACCTTTTCAGGCTCTGTAGCTGGCTTAGTGGAAGTGCTATCTTCACTTACTGGGCAGCCCCCTCCCCACTCACAGGCACACTCCAGTCTTGTGTGTGCTCCTTGTGACGCTTGGAATGCTCGGAGAGCAGAGCTCCATCCTTCTGCAGGGGAGAGAACAGGTAGCTGTGTCCTGCTTGCAGACTGGCAATTGGAAAATGATCACACAATGTAAACACCTTTTTGAAACATGGATTTAAAAAAACACTGTTTCTGAGAAATGATGTCACTCAAAGCTTATTTATTATCTGTACTCAAATATTGTTAAAACATATTACATTTCAGAATGATATTTTTTAACTGGCTTTTTTTTTAACCTTTTTTTTCCTCCTATGTTACTTTCCAGTCAGGGACGATATCTCTGCTGTTTTTTCCTGTGTATGTTCTGCTGCTGTTGACATAACCTGTTAAAACTAGTCCCTTGAAGTCACCCACCCACTCCCTGCTGTCTGGAATACCTTGTTACAAGGATTTATTTTCACAGCTTGTTCTGAGTGTTTGCTTTCACCTTTCAAGTTTGCTGTTTATTGGTTTATCAGCATCTGCATTTTGAAAGGAGCCATGCTGAAGCCTTATAAGCTTATCTTACCTGCAGAAAATGCTGATTTAAGGGGACCTTTTCCTGCAGGGGCTTGCCTGCAGATACGCTGGCTTTGTGCTTACCTAAATCTGTTTCCTATTGATTGGATTCAGTTACTGTAACTATCTGAAACAGATGCAGTTAATGAGTCAAGTCAGTACTTTTATAGTGATATAAATGTATCTATGACAAACAGGTGCAGTTATTTAAACTCTATTATGCTAATTTTAGCCTTTGGTGACCTTAATGCAAAACCAATGCATTAAACAACCCCCTCAAAACCAAAACAAAACAAAAGCCCTAAACCCAAAAGACTGTAACAGGTCCTGGGACAAATGGATCCCTCTTCATGCCCAAATGTAGATCTGGAGCCCCACACAGCAGCATAGGCCTTTGTTAAATGTTAGACCAAAAAACTTTAAAGCCTATGTAGAAGTAGTTAATTGGAGGCAAGGTTGGCTTTCTTTTTATGAGTGTGACAGGCCCTAATACATTGCCATTAAATGTCACAGCTTTTCAGGGAAATCACTGTGGCTTTCAAAAAATAAAGCTCTGAGTAATAGCAGGGCAACAATTTCCATGAAAAATATTATTCTATTTTATAGTTAAGATTGTGTATCTCAACAATATTACATTAAACAATTTTTTAAATAAAAAAATCTGATAAAGATTCTTTGGTTCAGGGTAAGATAAGAGGATTTTTTTTTTTTTTAAAGTGAACCTTCCTCCTTTTGGTCATTGCAACTTTTAAAGTTATCATCTACTTTGCCAAAGTTTTAATGAAAACTACAAAGAGAGAACACAGGTTAGGGTTTTCTCCAGTATGTGAAATCTCATTTTATAGTAGTTTTGAGTGCCTGTGTAAAAGGGCATGTGGGATTATGGAAGTATATGCCTGTTTGTGGTTTTTTTTGGCTCAATGGATGCTGCTTTACCCAAGATTCTCTGTTTTGTGTTCTAGGTGTTTTTTTTATGAAGGTACCTTTACTTCATACATGATCAGAGATAACAGTAGGGTTTTGAATTAAGTATGTATGTTTACAAAAATCTTAATACTGCTAGAGAAGACTTCAGGGAGTGTATCAAATTAACAGCCATTTGGAAATAATTGCTGTTTCTAGATTTCTGTGTTCTAATCCAGATTGAGAGTTTAAATTATTGTTAAATAAGAAGGCTATCCATCTTTGTGAATGGATATACTTTGAGCCTTAACTTGTTCACACAGTTCCCAAACAAAAGGGAAGGGACAGAACTATAGCTCAGTTACATGCTAACATTTATGCTGGCCTTCTCATTCATCTATCTAGTAGCAAACACCTGCAGTTTACAAGGTGCATAAACATATAGAGTAGCTTTATGTCACTGTGGATTTAAAATCAGAAATGAAGGAATAAATGAAATTTCATTTTCAAAAGAGGCATTATTTGCTTTGTAAAAAAGAAATTAGATTGGCAAGACCTAACCAGGTACCAATGTAACCAGCAGTTCAGCACTGTAAACCATACCCTGCAGGAGGCAGATGCATCAGTTCTAACTGACATTCCAGCCACTACATGCCTTGTTTAAGACTCAGTGGGCCATGTGGTTCATTTAATGTTTTAATGACTCTGTGCATTTGGTCCCTGTAATATAGTAGATTTTTAAAAAAAAAAACCCACACCTTAACTGCTTTTTCTCTTGTAGGGGGACAGTATCTTACCATGTCTGACCCCAAGGGCAAAGAAGGAAGAGCAGCACATCTTATCCTGCCCTTGGGTCACACGGCTCAGGCTGGTGACCTGTGCCTGTCATTCAGGCACAAGGTGCCAGGGCTGCATTCCGGTGCCCTGCATGTCTTTGTAAGGAAGAACGGTGCTCATGGGCCAGCTGTGTGGGGAAGAACTGGTGGCCATGGCTGGAGGCAGACACACATAACACTGCGAGGACCCGGCATCAGGAGCGTAAGTGCTGACCCATGTATGTCCTGCCTTCTGGCTTTTGTGCATGAGATGATGGAGACACTTTGATGGTGCAGCACTGGAATGTTTGTCTTCCAGGTCCAGTTTCAGCCTGTGTTTTCCCTTCTGTTTCACTCCCTGCCAATGAAATAACATTAAGGACAAGAGAGTCATTGTACATGTTTGTCAAAAAACCCACCTACAGCAGTAGACATGTAAGAAATGGCAAAATAGCCTGTACTGAGCTACCTCTTGGAGCTGATTTTCAGGGAATCCCCATGTAGGAAAGAGCAGTCTAGGGAACAATAGCACACTGTCCATGGATTTCCAAAAACCTGTATCAAGATTCCTCATCAACAATTCTCTAAATAATACAGAGTGCCATAAATTAGGAAGAAGCAGCCCCTGTGGATTAATCAGCCCTTGGCAAAACTGGGGCAAAGGTCTTGAAAATAACCCATTTTTGATAATGCAGGGAGGTTAGATGTGCAGCCTTACATGGTTTTATGCTCTTCAAGCATCCCTACAGCTGATCCAGACAAGGAGGTAAATGATGACCTAACTATGTCAATAACTCCAAATGGTTTAGCACAATCAAAAGAAGCCATCAGAAGTGCCATGGAGATTGTTTTAATACCTAGAAGTCTTGGGAACATTGGGTGATAAATTGATATATCAAAAGCTCAGCATTTTTCTTCACCCTCTGTTTAGCTTTGAAGGCAGTTTCTGCTTCAGATCTGAAGAAAAGGCCTGTTTATTTTTTGAAAACTTTACCTCAGCCAAAACAACACAGACACCTGACCTTCTGTTAGCTGTAAATGAGTATCAGACTGGGAACAAGTTTATAGCAGGTGAACAATCTGTTTGCCCCATTCTTATCCCCTTTCCAGGAAGTTTAGCACTTCTCACAACCCTCTGTTGCACATTATAGAGCAGTTCATTAAGTGTGCATCACTAACATATGAATATGAATGGAGACCAGAATCCTTCATTACATTCTCTTAATTAATTAGGTTCATGTTAATGATTTCTAAAGCACACCTAAAATCACTAATTTCTAAAAAAAAAATTATAATTTATTCACCACAGAGTTGAATACAAATAAAATCTAAAATACTTTATTTTTAAAAGTAAAATTCAGTATATTCAGGGTTTCTTTGACCTCCTCCACTCTTCCCCCTTATTCAAAAGTGTGCTTCCAGCAAGCATCCCAATTATTTTTAACTGCACAGCTGAATCTCTGATCTATGAATCTGTATTAACTCTTTCCAGGTCAGTGATAACAGCAGACACTTAAAAAGTTTTGCTGTTGGCTTTGAATAATTTTTTTAGCCACAGTCTGTGGCTGTATTTAACTGTAATTAAGAGTTCAGGCTTCTGAATCTACAGGAGTAGCACAGGTGAACAATACTCATTTATGGGCAATGTTTCTTAAAGTCAGCTGGCCATTCTATATATCATGTCAGATGAATGCTCCAGTCTTCATAGTCAAGCTTTATATTTGATTAATTTCTCCTACTCAGGCTAAGTCTGGACTGCTAATGGTCTGCTGAAACCCATGCCCAAAGTTCAGCTGCCATTTTGCAAGGAACCAGAGCTTCTGTAGATCACTATGAGCCTGCAGGAGCCAGAATTTGTTAAGTAAGAGATGGATGTTTCTAGTTCCTATAACTAAGGGTGCAGGTGCTTTAGCAATGGAAAGTGCCTCTACTAGACAGAAGTTTTCAGAATGCAGAGGATTTTCTGTTTGCCATAAGGGACAACGAAAGCAGTGCAGAGGTGATATGTTGAAAGTGCCCAAGATTCTCTTATGTGGAAGTCCACCTCACTCACCTCAGCAGATGGTACAGCCAGAGTAACCATGTCCTGAGCTGCTGCTGGCTCTTCACAGAGATCCTGCCAAAGTGAAGAAGGGAGAGGATCAGAAGTAGAAAAATCAGCCACTATCCTGAGTAAAATAAATAGTTGTGATTGCCTGAGCTTTCTCATGCTTTTGCTTTCTTACTGTTGAGATCTCTCTCAACCAAAACCTCTTTTATTTTACTTTATTTTTGCACTCAAATAATTCTAGTTATCTTCTCAGGTTGTTTTCAAAGGAGAGAAAGGGAAAGGAAGAACTGGTGATATTGGACTAGATGATGTGATCTTGAGGAGAGGACGCTGCTCTGAAGAGCATTAGCAAAGACAATGGACCAGCACAGTCATCTCCTCTAGCCCTTCTCATGCTACTTCTACCAAGCCTTGAAACAGAACTGCACAAAATAGAATAAAAAGTTGGAGAGTGACTTCTTAGTGGTCTGCTAAGTGCAATCTCACTGAAACTTCGCTTAAAATCATGGAGAGCACCTCTCAGGATTCAGGAACTCCAATCACAGGCTGGTTGTTTCTATTAATCCTTACCCCTAAATCATGTTTTGTATGTAATAACTTTTTCCCCTGATCAGCCTGATGACTGCTCACACAAAGAGCACTTGTGATAAAGGGAGAATTAATTACAAATGGTGGCAAAGCAAAGCTCCAGCTCAGAAAGTTTTAGTGTTAACTGGTGCTTGTGATCTTCCCATAGTGATACTCTCTTGCTGATTAGATTTGATAGACAGTGGGATTGGTCTAGATTCAGAGTCACCTCAGATTAGCAGAAGCCTGGACCTGACCTGTGGCTTTACTGCCACTGACCTTTCAAGAAGGGTTTGCTTCATATCAAATAGCATTTATTTTGCTGTTGCATCTGTATTAACAAAGAGCAGTAATGTAGAGTAGGCATTGCATCCTGTAATATTGCTACTGCTGCATTTTGTGTATATGTGTATGGTTAGTAACATATTTATGTTTGAATATTTACAGACTGTAGTTGTGAGGCAATTGGCAGTGGTGCTTTCTTATTGTACAAGATAGGGGTCTAGCATATTCTTTGATCCCACTGGTCATGCCAATAGATGTTTTACCAAAGTCAGTTAATGGTGCTCATTGAAAAATGCTGGTGCAGTTTTTCATGTTGTAATATGTTGAAGGCAAAGACCAAACCCTTTCCTGATGTAAACTGGCATCTGTTAATGATGTACAAGTTTGCATTTAGCTCAGGAGCAAGCCCTAAAGGGCTCTCAATACTGCAAGAAACTCCTGGTTCAGCTGAAGACTGAGCAACCTGGAGAAGAGAACTTGCATCTTGAAAGATTGAACCCGTTGACATCCCCAGGAATGTTCCCTTCCCATGGGTGGTACAAGCCTACACAAGCAAAAATGAACAATTCAGACCACGAAATGCCTTGAGTGATCTTTGTCAAATGTCCATATTCCATCCAACCATTCTGTATATAATAAACATTTTATTCTTTAGAAATAGAAAAAACATTAGCACCAGCTGGAACTAAGTATTTATCAGAACTTTGGACTGTTTAGTTACGTATCATGCATGAGGTGTGCAGTTTCCCAGGGAATTCTTCTGTTTTTAAATGAGGAACATTTAAAAAATGAGAGGATCATCACTGCTGCTACCATCATTAGAAAAAATTCATGTTAAGTCTTGCACAAAGTCCAAAGAGCCAAAATTGCAAGACCATTAGAGGTAATATTCCAAATGTCCATTTCTGACAAAGCACTGTTTTGAAAACATTTTGCAGTTTGCCCTCTAGGACAAAGCACTGTATATAGAGCAGTTCATTTGACCAAACAGACAGTCTCATGTGAAACTATATCAACAAACATTTTAAAAAGGAAAAAAACAATGCATTTGTAAACATTTTTAAACTATTTTGCTTCAAATACAATCATGATCTTTTTCTCTTACATTACTTTGTAAAATGTCAGAAATATTTGTGAATAGTTGAAATACCTTGTCCTCATTTTAAACTAACTGGAAATCTGGTGTTCATTTCTGGATCAAAAGTCTCATTTTTACTGCAGTAAAATGAACCAAAAGAAGATAATTCAACCAAAGTGAAGTAGCTCTTGTTACCAGATTTAAAACTGCAATTAACTGTAATATGACAAGAGCATTTTAAGTATTATTCAAAAGGAAGAATGACAATTTTCAACCTAGCCCTTTCAAGAACAGTTTCACAGGTAATTTAAGAGCTTCTACAATATAAAATGTCCATGTTACAACAAGCAGCAGCAACTGCTGTTGTTCCACTCACTACTGAACATGGACAAACTGTTACATTCTTTGGCATCTAACAAGATGCTTTGGTCTGGTTCATCTACAGTGGATGAAGAGGGTCTTTACCACATACACATTTTTCTGAGGCTGAGACTTCCTCATTAAAATAGAAATCTATCTCCTAGCTGTGCAAGACTAAAAGAGTCATTTGCCCCCTCACAAACGGTCCTCAGAAGCCTGAATGTGACTGAGTTCAGAAGATAAGCAGAATTAATTAATTGAGGTGACAGGAGGAGGATTTGGGGTGTCTGTGTTTTATGAATGCATTTCGCGTTGCACTCAAACACATAGAGCTTTGTTAACAAGTGATGTCTCAGCTGACAGTGGGCTCTGGCAAGGTCTTTGCAAGACTGGCCCTGAAGGAGCTGCCATGACTGCAAGTCACTCACCTCTGCAGCTGGTTGTGCTGTGATGTCCCATCTGTCACCTCCTCTCTGTGTTTCTGAAGAGATGAGGTTAGTCCACAGTTCTGTCGTGATGATCTTTCTCCAGCTCTTGCAGGAAGCTCTGTGCAGCCACATGCCTCAGCCATGAGGGAGCTGGTACTGCCATGTTCATGTGAGCCTCAGGAAGGAGAGGAGATCCAGACGGCCTTAGGTCTTCCTGTGAAGTTGGTTTTATAACTGCCCTTCCTGCTTAGGGTTTAAGAAATAAGTAACTGTCAAAAGAAATACTACTTTGCACTACATTAACATGAAAACTTCTATCAAATGTCCTTTATAGCTTCTTGCCAGCTTACCATTTATTTTTTTTTTAAAAGGAAAAGTTAAACTTTTTCCCCAAAAAAAGATGGAAAATAAATATTATTCATAAATTATGGTACCATGACTAGTGGCAGTGTACAGCTACTGAGTGTGTTAACATCAAATGAGTACAATGGAGGAGAAAAATACTAGATTTTGTTTCCAGGTTCCATTCTATAAAGTCACCTCACCTCTCATCAGAGCTGTGTCATTAAGTCACCAGTGAGTGCTTTCAATAAACCCCATTTGTTCCGGGGAAAAGCTTCCCTAGCTTTCCTTCCATAAATTACCCTGTACTTGGAGGTCAAAACATTGATTTTAATCTGGCTGGACATTACAATAACCAGCCTAATAAGAATCAGTTTAGTCAGGAGAAGACAACCCTGAGCAGAATAATGCTTGTGAAAGCAGTCTCCATCATCCTGTTCTGTCCTTATGGAGAAAAGACACAACAGTAGCACCTGCCTCCAATCCAAGGGCAGGGTCTCTATATAAGGCCCATTACAGTTGGTTCCTCCCTGCAAATGAGGCACAATAATTGTATCAAAGACTGCAAAAATCTTTAGGTCATGCCCTGCATGGCAACAGTCACCTTGAAACCTGTTTGCTCTGCATTTAAAGCTATGCAACAAGATAAACTATACCTGTCTTTAAGACTTCAACTGTCAATGTTGGAAAGATAGAGTTATTAATTGTTGATGGAGGTCTAGTTAAATCCTATGCAATTTTTATTTACGTAAATCTAGATCCCAAACAAGCTATCAAAGTTTGCCTGGTCATTAGAATGCTTTCTTACCTGCTTATCCTGGTGTCCTGTAGTCACACAAGATTTTATGAGTTCAGATCTTTCACACCAATTGAAAAACAACAAACCCCAAGATGATCAATGCACTGGTGTAAAACTCCACCTTTGGAAAGAAATAATAGACATTACAGTGGTCACTACCAGTAGTTGTTTGAAAGAACACAGAAACCTCCTTATGCTTTGAAAATTAATACAGTTAATACAGACCTGAGCTGCAGCAAGTGTGAGCAATTTTCAACAGTTTCAGCACACACAGAGCTCCCAACTGACCTAGCAATAAGTGAGGAAATGCTTTATTTTGGTGAAAGGAAGATGCCACCAGACTGAAGGCTCTTCAGAGGACACAGAGACACCTTTAACAGTACAGACTCAAACACCAATAGAGTTCACCCAACAGCTCTATGTAGATTTTCAGGACTGCAAGTTCAAAATGAATCAAAGCATGTTCTAGCTGCTCTGCTCTTACCACTTCTGCTTGTGCACTTTGTATTATCTATTCCATGCCCAAACCTTGTTCCTTTGCTTTGAAACATATTGTCCTCTCCACAGTGCTCTTGCTGGTTGTTTTGGGCTGAGACAGCCTATTTTTTGAAAAAGAAAAAGTTTTGTTTATTTATCATCTTAAAAACAGCCTGGTTAACATTGCTTAGATCAGGACAGCAAGTTTCTTTTTATAGCAGATAACCCAGTTACCAGATGTGAGTGCTCCCTGGACTGTTCATGTTAGGTTGCCTTTTTTCTCCTAAGAAATTTCTAATTTAACTCCACAGAGTCAGATTGGATATCATGCTTATACATGCTTAATACATATAAAAAGTACTGATCTATCTCTAATCTTCTTAATAACATACCAAACAATGAAGCAAAGTGGACCTGAATTTTCTAGATAAAGACAGAAATTATTCCCTGCTCTATAGAGCAGGCACACCTCATCATTATTTTCTCTCATGTTGCTTCCCAATAGCTGTTAAGAATCAACACATTCTTTATTCTCAGTGATATTTAAGCTCATTCTGTACTCATTCTGTAGTACAGGGGGAAAATTTTTGCCACTTTACTGTTTCCCTGTAATCCACCTATTAAAAGACTCTCCAAGACCCAGGAACAAGGCTGTGTTTCCATCCAACCACTCTGCTAGAGGTATCACAGGCACCACATCTCTCAAGCAAAAGGGCCCCTCTGTACTCTGTGTACCAGGAAACATGATGTATCATTGCATATGCAGGTAACCACCATTTACTTCAACTTGTAAATCCTACTGCTACACACTGTCCTCTTGATGCACAGCAGAGACAGGTCACCTAGCCTAACCTGCAACAGCAGTTAGTTAAAAGCCGCAGCACAATTAGAAGCCTCCATTATCCAGCACTGTTCAAGGGGGGAAGCTCACAAACAAGTTTATTTGCCTGTAGCTTCCAGAAGCCTGGATTTTGGCCTTGGCTCTTTTGCCACTGCCACAGTCAGGTGAGGTACACTGGGGTAGTTTTTGACCCAGCTGTCATTGGCTTCTGTGGCACAAGATCAGAAGATTAGGTTCTTCATTAATGCCATACAAAACAACTTGCTTCTGATTAAAATGAATCCTCAGCTGCTCAGAGAAATGGATCTGACTTTCTTTCCTGAAGGAGCTGCTGAACAGGGCATCTAGAAAGCTGCTGTGCAGAAAGCAGAGAAAGCCAAGAAAACATTCCAAAGGAACTTGGGCAGCCATGAGACATGTAAGCAGATCAGATACTGATGAAATCACCATGCTCCCTGAGCTGTTTATATGTGATTTATCTCAGTTGCTAGTTAATGTTTAACAGGCACTTCCCCTGTGCCTTGCCAAGCAGTTGGCAAATTCACTGCAGAAGAGGCACATGTGCTCTAGTAACAAACATCAAGCATAATTTCAAAGCTGCTGTAGAAAACAGAGTTCTTACTCCAAGTAAGAACTGTTGTTTAAAATTCTGATTCTCCTGTACCTGAAAATGACCAAATTTATTTTTGCCATCTCAAAGAACTGAAATACAGCATTCTTCCCTTCTTCACCATATTCTGCTTTGTGCTAGGGTTGTTTTTTAATTCCTACTTGGGTACATGTCATTCCTATCTCCTATACAGAGTACTCTACAAGGCTCCAAAGTGGATTCTTTAATTAAACAACAGCTACCAACGTTCAAAGTATTTTACAAAGTGAAGATCTTCCAGTCTAGCCTACAGTGACACCAACCTCTCAAAAGCTCTTGTGACAGACCTACCAGCACTTTATAAGCACTATACTTGACATACTCGCACTTTTACTTGCTACTCTGTGCAATTCTGCTGGCTCACTCAGATGTCTCTGTGTGGCATGACAGCAGACAGCCATGGGCACCACAACACCCACATGCCTTGCCACAGTGGGGTTCCTAACTCCTGCCAGGAACCTGTCACCACTGCCCCTGGCTTCAGGTAGGGCTGGATTGAGCCCCTGGTGTGAACATTCAAACCAAGTCTCTACAGATCAAACTGGAGTAAGCCTCATTTGCCTTTGAGCTTTCATGGCTGGGCAGTCCACAAAGAACAACCAGCTGAATTTAGACACCCTGTCAAGCTTGCAATACCCACCCCACAGTGCAAAGGCAACCCCAGCAGCTGGGACCCTGCAGGTACCCTCAACCAGCAGCAGGGCAGTGGGCACTAGCCTTGCTCCTAAGCACAACCAAATCTTCAATGAAGCAGGAAGTGGCTGAAGATTCAGAACTGGAGCATTTCTTTATCTTGTCCATGGTGAGTGTGTGCACAGACTTTAGAGGTGGATGCACTCATTGAGCACAACACGTGGGGGTAGAGCTCACCCACTGCACAGGTTGCTTCCTCTGTGCCTCCTGCCTTTTCTTCCTCCTCCTCCTCCTCACACAGCTCTCAAAGTTTCCCAAATGCACTTTTTCTCTTAACCCTCCAGGTTTGTTCCAGTCCAACATTTTTCTTTCCATCTTTCAGCTCTGTTGCTGCTGTGGTCTTGAGCTTTTGATGAGAAACAGGCTATCAAAGCGTTAATCCTCAGCTGCATACTTTTGAATTTAGGCCCCTCTACCAGAAAGATTCACATGAGGTATAAAGCACTGCACCTGGCAGTGTTTGCCAGATCCTGCCCAAACAATAATAAAGTTTCTTTGCCTCAGG